>NW_028230439.1:22941294-23303034 GCF_043228905.1 Azolla caroliniana | reverse complement strand
TAGGCAGCAAAGTTCAACCACATGGAGAATACACAAGAAAGAACTGCCAATGATTCTGCTGGCAACTGCCATAACCCCCCGAGAGACCGAAAAAGCAAAAGCAATGGGGTTTGTGGAAACAGTCATAATGAAACCATTGCGGCCCAGCTTAATGGCAGCATGTCTTCAACAAGCTCTAGGCCTAGAAAGCAAAGGGATACAAGGGCAATGTGTTAGAGGTGGTCGGCGTGAAAAACTACACAAGCTTATCAAAGGTAAGAACATACTAGTGGTTGATGATAACCTTGTCAACCGTCGGGTTGCAGCAGGTGCCCTGAAAAAATATGGAGCCAGTGTTGAATGTTGTGAGAGTGGTAAAGCTGCCATTGCATTGCTTCAGCCTCCTCATACTTTTGATGCTTGTTTGATGGACATCCAAATGCCAGAGATGGATGGGTAAGGAAAGTTAAACAAAAAGCCTTGATGAATCTCATTTATTTTTTGTTTAGGGTGGTGCTTGTGGTTATTTTCTTAACAGATTCGAGGCCACCAGACAAATAAGAAGTATTGAGAAGAAGATTGTGGCAACGGAGCAAAGTTTGGGGGGGTATGAAGAAAAAGTGGCTGACGGAATATGGCATGTCCCAATTTTTGCAATGACAGCCGACGTCATTCAAGCGACGCCTGATGAATGCAAACGATGTGGAATGGATGGATATGTATCGAAACCGTTCGAGGAAGAGCAATTATATAGAGTGGTGGCCAAATGCTTGGAGCTACAGTCAAGCATCAATGGTGGTGGTGGACAAGTTATAATGACATGAAATCAATGATAAAATGCTAAAAAAAAATCATAGCCATTAAGCTAGCATATGGCATTACTATAGCAAGGTGATATTACCCCAAGATAAAACAACCCAAGTCCAAAACTCAGCATATTTGTGTTGTGTGTATGTATATTTGTTCTTAACTTGGGCAAGTGGGTGATTTTCGGATTCTTGTCATTACTGTTGTTACCTTGTTATAGGAAGTTGAAGCTAAAAGACCTCAATGTATTGAGCTTTTGTTCATATGCTTCTGTAATCCTACAATACATATCCCTTCCCCCCCCCCCCCCCCCCCCCCCCCCCACCCCCCCGCCCCCGAAAAAAAGCCCTCCCCCTTGTCCATATGGATAGCTAAATTTCTACTGAAATCCACCATGTAAACACTATTGTATTCATGAATCGGAATGTGAAATCATTTTGGCAAAATTTTGAATATATGCTTTGTTTTTTGGGATGTCCAAAATTATAAAAGCAAGAAAGAGTGTTTGTTCCTGCTCAAGGTCTAATTCCCATGTGCTTTGGTTGAATCATATCTCATGGATAAAATGTATCACAAAATCAATTGGAGATTTCCTCGATTATCTCTTCTCTCGTTATCCCAAGTCAAGAAACATAGCAGCATATTATAGCCTCTAAAAATCATAACACATCAGGACTCACGAAAACCTAGGCCTAATTTTATGGAAAAAACCATTATGAAAATCTATGCATTTTTTTATTTGATCAAAACTTTAGGCTTCCCATATTTCCCCTGTGCCCATAAATTCTACTATGATAGTGTGCACATACATCTATGCACATATATTGTATGTGTGCATGCATATGCGCATTCGATATATTTACCTTGTGGAAGTTATTCCGTTTGTCTTTGTAGGTTTGGCACAGTTCCCATGATATTGCAATCTATCTATATATGCTTTCCGATGAAATGCTTTCAGTCTACTGAATGTACAAACCTTTAGTTCTCTATCTCGTATCCTTTCTTTGTGGTTTTGGTTGCTTCGTTAAATTTCAGATTTGTATTACAGAAAACATTGTGTGACTAGGAAATCTTATCTTAGCTAAAACTTAGGATTTTCCCTTTTTATTTGAAAAACCTGAGTTGTAATTTAAGCTTTAAGTACCAATATTAGACAACACGAACATAAATAATCTCTAATGCATTGCCAGGGTGAGCATGTGAGATTTTTACAATGGCACATGTTCTGATTATCTCAAGACGCATGTAGCTTTTTACACATAAAAACTACAATAAAAAGTGGAAAAACCAATTATAGGGCTAAAAGGAAAGACATTTCCCACAAGGGTCTACAACACGAAATCAAAGTGTGCTCATGATAAAAAGATCTATGGCACATTGGTCGATATGATAAAAATGCAATCCTTTTCCTCGCAAAGGCTCTCTTAAGAATGCAGTCTACTATTTAAATTGAAAAAGGTTAAGTGATTTAAATCACGAAATATTTCAGTCTAGATGTGAAATTAGTGGCCTGATCAATAATCTTCCATTCACATTGTCCATATGCAACTTTCTCATGTGGCTTTGACTACACGTGCATCATGTATACACACTTGCCCTGGTTATTCACCCTTTATCAATGACAACTTGGAATGAAATAAAATCATGGCATTGGCCTTTAAAGCTTAAGGCATGTACCATGTTTCTTCGACATTGAAGTGTTGGTGATGGGAATCATGCAATTAGAATTAAGTACACGTGATATTTCCATTACATTTAACTTGTCAAAAAATACTAATAAATTGCTGTATTAAATGCAATAGGACATGCACAACACTATATTAAGATCATATTGCAAATTTAGCATGAATAAGAATTCTTCCTTCTAAATTCATGAGAATGCTGATTGCTGTCACCAACATTGAGTGGTATCAAAAAGACTTCAGTCATGGGGTTACCAACTTAGTACTTAGTAAGTGTATAATTTGCACTAAAACTAATTGTTTACATTGTACAAACCTAAACTTGCAAAACAGTTGCGAACTTAGTTAACTGTGAGGTAGCTTTTAATAAACGCTCTTCTTAAGATAAGTATAAAGTAAGAGAACAAAATATTTCCTAAGAGAAGCATTTAATGCTCTTATACATTGTATTGTAAAGCAGGGGGCATAACTTTATACAATAATTCGAGCATTCAATGCAACTTTTGAACATAGTTTCAGTAATTAGTATTATTCACCTCTCCATAGATGTATGTAGATGGACGGCTGAAATAACCAATTATTATCTCAAGACGCAGTGTATTGAAAAGCTAAATAACCATATATCCTATATATTTCAGGATGAAACCAAACACAGTATTGATGAATGATAATACTAAGTCAGAACTCTGCAGATCAACTCTGAGACTTGCTTTTTTTACATATACTCTGATATTCCTCATTCTCCCTAGATGCCCAACAATAATTTATTTCCCTTTCAAACAGAGCCTATAAAATTGCTAAATCATGCACATCAAATCACAATCAAGCCATGAAATGGCAATCATCAATTCAAAACCATAGCTCATGCAAAGTTATCAGCACATCGAATTGCATGGAAATATGCAAGCATTCTTTACCACATAGCAACAGGCAAACAGTTATAAGATCATTGAAAACCATGTACCTCCAATCAGTACACTGCTACTTAAAAGCCTTTCCTTGAACCTACATTATGATGTCATTCACTAGACTAAAAGAGAACAAAGTCAACTGTTAACCAACAAAAAAAACAATTAATTTATTAGAGCTCCTCAAAACACCAGAGTTTTAATATTATATAAGGAACAGCTACCCCCACGAGTCAGTAGAGTCGAAATTTTCAAATACAACAAACAAAAGAATAAGCTATATGAAAACATTGAGCAGAACAATATTGCAGTCTTTGAAATATTAAAAAAAGAGTTTGCTACATACATTGAAAATGTAATGTAGCCAGAACACAAAAAGTCTGGACCATCCACTACTTGTACCACATTGACTTGATTCTACTAGTTTCTTCCCCATGTGTGACTTTACATTACATAATTCCAGATAAAACAAGCCACAACAACCAGAAGTACTCCCAAAACTCCGATTACAGAACAAAAAAACACACCAAAAAACAGCAAAACGCTTAAAGAAAGTCTGATGAAAGAAAAAATTAGAGTTTCTTCCAAGTCCCAGCCTTTATGTTGCAAGAGGCTCACTCAAAGAAAGGTTTGCAATTTGTTCGATGGCACTTGCTGATGATGATGCACTTACTTGAGCCATTTGCAATACCTCCATTGCCTCAGCAACTTTAGCCTTCAATGCCTCAGGAGACTCTATCAAGTGAAGCACTTCAGGCTGATCCATCTCTAATAACATTCCGGTAACTTTTCCGGCATGATCGTGCTCCATTATGTCTACAAGAGGATAAAGTTGCTCTCCCAGCATCTATAGCATACAAAAAACAAGAGTATTTAAAAATTAGTGTAAACTTTGTATGATTTAAAAGAGATCATTTCTTTAAATATATATCATTGCTTTTCTATTCATGAATGCATGAGTGATTACTATATATCTGCTTTCTATCTCATGAGAACCTGTATTAATTTTGTAACAAAACCCAAAATAATTGCTAGTACTTTCGATTTTACGAATACTCTTATAGATTATGTATGTAAAGAAATCTGAAGTTTGTTAACTATCCAAGTTTGCTATTCTTGTGCTCCTCTGGAGGGAATGAAGATTCTTGAAATGAGTGTGTGCTTTATATTTCATGAGAACCCATATAAGGTTGTTTAAGAGAACCGAAGATTTTGTTTTAACTATACAAATTTGTTATTCTTGTGCTGCTCTGGGGGGAATGAAAGATTGAAAAAAAATAAGAGTAAAATTGTGTTATCTATATGTATGTGTGCTTACAATCCGCTGTTGCTCAGGAGGGGCTGATGCCAAGGCTGAAGCAAGTGCAGTAATTGGCATTGGAGATGTCTGAGAATATCGCATGGGGCGGTTATTGGTGCGTGGCATAGCCTGAATGAAACCACCGCATATAAGAACATTTTTTAATAGCAAAATACCATAATCGTGGCCCAGTAATTGAAGTAATAGGTCAGTACAATTCATTTCTCATCCTTGGAATAAACCCTCCAATTAAGACAAAAATTCAATTAAAAAACCACGATAGTAGCACCTGTTGTAGAAGCTGGTGCTGTGGAGGCTGAAGGGGAGCACCAGATCGTCGATTTCCCATTCGTTGGCCTTGCTGACCTGGCCTTTGAACAACTGGCATAAAATAGTTTGGCATCTGTGGGGTGCCAGGCCTCATCCCAGGAATTATTGGATGCTGATAACCAAATCCATTATTCTGCAAAAATAGAGGTATATAACAATGCATTATATAAGATCGGGTATGAAACCACTATCCATGTGTGCTTTTATCATGAATATGCAGCATAGAAATGTGAATCCAAACTAACATGTTGAACAGCCACATGAGATATGATTACAGCAAGGTATGCTGATATCAGGAATGTACAACAAAACCACCACTATGTAAGATGGGCTTGTTATTTGGATTAGCATGTTAGCCCAAATTATCATATCAAACTGCCATGCGAAATGTCTTTTATCATTAGTATATAGCAAAACAACACTATATAAAGTGAGTTTTTATATCATGAGTATACAACAAAACTCCCACTATGTAAAATGAGTTTCTCATGAATACACAAGAAAAAACATGTTAAAACATGTTCAAATACTATGCAAATTGAGCTTTTATGATGCATATAGAAAACTAACATGTGTTACATAAGATGGAACCAACATGTTCAACTATAATGTAAAGTGTACTACTATTATGAATGTCTAAACAAGTGTATAAAAGTTTTAATAAAAAATAGCATGTCAAACTACATAGCTTTTATTATGAATATAGAACAAAAATAGCTAAATGACATTAAGGCTGGAGGTACGATACCTGAGAAGGCATCATGCCCGGTGGAGGTTGACCATAAAAGACTTGTTGACCCATGCCTGGAGCCCCAGGATGATACATAGGTGGTGGGCTTGCTGTTACTGGAGGCGGATTCACTGCCGAATTTCGCATCTGTGCAAATTGAGCCTAGATATAACCCACACCACAACCCCAAAAATAAAGTTAAAACCTGCGGTGTGTATTCAATGATCAAAACCTTGATGATTTAAGATGCGTGATCATTAGGAATTTGATCTTCCGTAGAACACAAAATAAGACGACTCAAGAGAAAAACAATTTATGAACTAATAAATCCATAATTGCTGACAGCTGATCATTCTAGATGCCTTAGAGAAATATGATAGTTAAATCTATAGCACCAACCTGCAGCCTAGCACGCCGATCCTCTTTCCTTTGAGCATGAGCAACATAGAGAGGCTTTGTCCCCAACATCTTTCCATTCATTTCATTAACCTGCCAAGTATAGTCCATTTAAATGTAAGATTGATAATTGATCTAAAGGAAGTATCAATTCTTAAAACTAATCAATCAGATTCACTTGACAGTAGAGAAGAACAAACACATAAATCAAATTTACATCTAGAATAATTTTTTATTTCAAGACACTTCATAATCAATCAAATAAAATTAATTGAGCCTACCGCCCTTGTTGCTTCTTCAGGGATGGTAAAGGACACAAACCCAGAACCAGTGCTCTGACCCTGTGGGGTCTTCATAATCTGATCAAAATAATGGTATCAATAGCTTGAATTAAAAGTAATTAGCAAAATTAAAAGCTACTAGAAGTTTCACTATACTTCAAACTAACTGACCTTGCAAGATGTGACAATGCCGAAGCTCGAAAACAATTCTTTCAGTTTCTCATCATCAACACTGTCATCAATGTTCTTCAAGTAAAGATTCGCACCTTGGAGCTTCTCCTCTCGCTCCTTCTTAACTTGCTCAAATTTAGCTTTAAGTTCAGCCTCTCTTTCTGCTTTTTTCTGAGCTCTTCCAACATACCATTCCTTGTCATTTATCCATTTCCCATTCAAGTTTTCCACAGCCTTTGCTGCATCATCAGCATTATCAAAATTCACAAATCCGAAACCCTTGGATTTCCCATCAATATCTCTCATTATAACAGCGCTGCTAGTGGGTCCAAATGCTTCAAATATCTTCTGAAAATCTTCATCCGTTGTAACCTCTGAAATGTTCTTCACATACACATTGTTAAATTTAGATCCAGCAGTAGCTAGATCTCTTTCCTGTTTTCTAAGGAAAGGACCCACAAAAACTTGTTTGTCATTAATGAGCATTCCATTCACTTTCTCAATAGCATTCTGTGCAGAGTCATCTTGTTCAAACTGAACAAACCCATGGCCCTTTGAAATACCAGACTCATCCAAGGCAACTCGACATGAAAGGATTGGACCAAACGCTGAGAAAGTATCATGTAAGGATTTGTTGTCTATATCTTTGTCCAAATTCTGCAAAAGTAAATATATCAAGAACAGAAAGCAAACAATTCAAGATATTGACTACCATTGCATAATTCCAGAACAAATTTGCGATTTTACCTTGATAAAAATATTGGCAGATCCATTTTTGCGTATAGTTGGATCACGATGAGAATACATGATGCGAATAGATTTTCCATTAACAGCAGTGAAATTCAGCAATTCCATAGCACGAGACGCTAGAAAATTCGTGAAACAAAAAAAGTTATATTTTCTACAAAAAACATAAGAAGTAAAAGAATAAAAAACCATCCAGAAAATCTAGACGCCTGTCCTGATTATGTATGCCACCTTAAGCAAATTAGACCTGATACATCATGTATGTTTCAGTTTTAAGCTTACCATGAGGTAATTTAATTGCCAGATATACCGTAAAGGCATCCTATAAAACCACTGAAGTACACAAATCAACTATAGAGAACTAGAAGCAAGACATGATGTTTGTCTTCATAAGAATGATTACACACAAGTACAGAAGCTGCACTCTAGAACTAAACAAAAAATGATAAAATTTATTTAAAATCATACAAGCACATAAGCAATAACAATAAAGGTACATGCGCCATTGTTACCGCCACACGTATTCTATAAAACCATAGAGCACATACTCAATCACCAACCATATCTCTAAATAGGGTTGATAAATTTGGCATGCCAAACTAGTAAAGATACATCATTTTGGCACATATCAAACCATAACGCACATACATTTGCAATATTAAAACTAGAAGACTAAAAGGAGCAGCACCAGATTTTGGCAAATTGTCTTGAACATGTTGTAGTTGATTGACATAATGGTTGCATATAAAGTTGTGATGGCCACATCTGTAAAAAATATATAAATCTTGCGAACCCAAAAACCTAGTAAAATGTATACATTCACCACACCATCATGAAGATCGTTGTGATTGGGATAGGCATGAACAAACCACCACAATACATCAATTTTTTCGTACCGCAATCCCAAAGACGTAAATTTAGCGTAACAAAATTAGTAAAGACATCAACTTGTCATACACCAAACCATGTAGTGCACATACTTTTGGCTTACAAAAGCTAGAAGAAAAACCACACACGATTTTAGAATAGCATCATGGTAGTTATATATAGACCTACAGAAACCAGCTAAACAATTAGCTGCCCAATCAATATTCCTCATAGAAAACTACTTTGGTGTGACAAAATCAGTGAAACCAAAAACATTAACATTAAACAAAGGATATTGACACACCAAAGCTAGAAAGATGCATACATTTGGCATAAAAAGAAAAGCCTACATAAATTTGAATAAAAAAGAGAAACCAATTTCTAACGTACCATCTTGGACACTGTTATAGTTGACATAGGCATAACCAAGAGATCGCTTGGTAATGAGATCCCTGCAAACCCTGATAGAGACAACTTGCCCAACTTGGTTGAAAAGCTCATAAAGTTGAGCCTCGGTAACACTCGTATCAAGGTCTCCCACATAAAGAGAAGTCGAGACAAATTGACTCGAATTCGGTCCTATCATAGCTTGTGTTTGATTTGTTTGTTGTTGTTGTTGCTGCTGCTGTTGTTGGTTTTGCACAATCTGAGCCATCTTTTCTTTACTCTTCGGAAGAATGCAAGACCTAAAACTTGGGTATGTGTGGGGGCAGAAGAAAGATTGTTCTGTTGTTTCCTACTATTGCCCTGACCTCCCCGTGCACGAGAAAGGCTCGGTTTTTTTTTCCGCTTGGGTTTTCTTTTTTAGGGGGGGGCTTGCTCCAAGAAGAACCCACGTTAGGGCTCCTGATAAGGAAGGTAATTTTTCCGCTTGTTCTCAAGTCAGGGTCGGGGGGGGGAGGGGTTTCTGATAAGTATATATAATTTCTGGTTCTGACTGAGGCCCAAGCTTTAGGGGTTAGGGTTGGTTGCTGCACAGGAAGATATTTCTGGAGGAGGGGGGGTGTTTTTTTTTTTGTCTGATTTTTGGTTTTGTTTGATTTTGTTTGGGTTTTTTTTCCCTGTTTGTTGGATAAGAAAGGGAAGGGGAGAAGGCTAGGGTTTCTGTTTTGATTTTTTCTTTTTCTGGAAGAAGAAGAAGGAGAGGAGGAGGAGGAGGAGGAGGAGGAGGAGGAGGGGAAGGGGAAGAAAGTCAGAGAGACAGAAGAAGGAAGGAGAGGGGGAGGGGGAGAGAGAGAGAGAGAGAGAGAGAGGGAAGGGAAGGAAGAGCAGCGTCGTGCACACCCTGCAACTCCAACCCTTGCCTTTCCCCTGCCTCCCCCTATTTCTAGTAGACTCTGTCTCCCCTGCCCCCTCCCCTGCTTCAATCCAATTCACACCCCCACATGAAAGAAACAAACCCTAATTTCATTCATATTCATTCACCTAGGGTTTGTTTGCCTTCCATCCCAACACTTTATTTAACATTAGACTGCCATTGGACCTTCCCTTTCCTTCCAAGCGTTCGGAACACGAGTCTGAGGCTTTCCAACAACAACAACAAAACGCTAGTCATACGTGTGTTTCTAAGCTCGATGAATTGAAACCCCCCCCCCCCCACCCACCCACCCAAAGGCATTCGACAACCCCCAAAACACAAGCCAGTTGAGCCGAAACCCTAAAGGCATTCGACAAGCCCCCCCAAAAGCACAAGTCTGATGTGTGTTTCTAAGCTCGCTGAGCCGAAACCCTAAAGGCATTCGACAAAGCCCCCCAAAAGCACACGTCAGATGTGTGTTTCTAAGCTCGCTGAGTCAAAACCCTAAAGGCATTCAACAAAGCCCCCCAAAAGCACAAGTCAGATGTGTGTTCCTAAGCTCGCCAAGCCGAAACCCTAAAGGCATTCGACAGCCCCAAAAGCACAAGGCAGATGTGAGTTTCTAAGCTCGATGAGTTGAAACACCACATGCATTCGACGACCCCAAAAACACACAAAGTCCGATGTGTGTTTCGAAGCTCGCTGAGCCGATGCCTTTGTGTTTTGGGGTTGTTGAATACATTTGGGTTTAGGCTCGAGCTTTTAGAAAGACACATCTTACTAGCTCTTTTTTTGTGACAAACCCCGCCCCGCCTTGTGTTCAAATTCTTGGAAGTGAAGGTCCAATGGCCTTCTAAGTAAGTAAGTGTTGGGATGGAGGGCAAGCCCTAGCCTCTATGTGAATGAATCAATGAATTTGGGTTTCCTTCATGTGTTTCGATTGTCAATGCCTTTGGGTTTTCAGCTCAACGAGCTTATAAACACACATCTTACTTGTGTTTTTTTTACAAGCCTCATCTTGTGGTCAAATGCTTGGAAGTGCAGGTCCAATGGCATTCTAAGTAAGTAAGTGTTGGGATGGAAGGCAAGCCCTAAGCTCTATGTGAATGAATGAATTTGGGTTTCCTTCATGTGTTTCGATTGTCGATGCCTTTGGGTTTTCAGTTCAACGAGCTTATGAACTATAGCCAGCTCCGTGATTTTTATGATAAGGATGTTTGTTGGGTCTAGCGTACTTTAGATTGTTAAAAAAAACTTTGGTGCCATAGACACCTTGTGTTTCATATGACAGTTCATATTAGGCAACTAAAGTTGTTAAAAAAAAAGTATTTTTGTTTATGTAAAATGTATTATCGACAATTATAATAAAGGAACTCCTTGCATGTGGCATGTAAAGCTATGGTACTTGCTATCTAGATCCAATTTTAGTTTGAGTTGCCAAGGTTTGTTTATGAGTTCATCCATACATGCTTAGACTAGGCGTTGCCATTGAGTTTGAACTAGGCCAAAGTTGGCTCACTAGACCTAAGTTGGATTGCTTAGACATGCTTAGACTAGGTGTAGAGGTTGGCCGACATCAATCTAATTATGACCACACTCACGCTCAAAAGGGTGAATGATAAACATGTGATGTCGTTGGTTGTAATATTCTGTTTGGATTCTAAGGGATATGATGGAAACCAAAGGTGTCTCCACTTGACCTAGTTCACAATGGATTACATTGAACATACCAAAGGTATGATGGCTCAATTTGTGAGGTACATAAATGTTTTTAGGGTTGAGTTGCTCACGTCCTTGTCCATTTTACAATGGGGTTATGATTCTCAAGATATGAATTGTGTAGAAGTCACATATGCATGGTCATGTATGTGTGGAAAGCCTAAGCTAGCATTAAAGCACGTGTGTGGTGAAGTGTAGGTGTCAATGTATGGCCCAACTTGCATGTGTGTACACTATCCCGATGAATATATGCCATGCATAGGCACACACATGGGGCCATGTTATAGTTTTCCCCGTCATCTCATAATATATTTTTTCATCAATCAATTTTCTTGTCACAAATTCATTTGTAATGTGTTGATTTCTAGTTTGTGTATCTGAGGCCAAATGCCACCTATCTTTTAGCTCATGTGTAATTTGTTCCTTGTGAACAGTCATATGATATGAAGCTTTAAGGTACCTCTCAAGCACATTTTGGCAATCACTCAATATTTGTCTCGCCCTTTTGTACTTAATCTAGTGGGCTTGAATGATGTTGGTCGAGTGTTGCTCTTAACCTTTTAGACATGTATCCAACATTAATTGTATTGCATGGTCCAATGTCTCACCCCTTAGAACTTAATCTAGTGGGCTTTTACCCGTTCTCTTAGTGACTTATTGATTATTGTCGCATCAACATCACAATGTATCTTAGTGAATACAACATTGTGTGTTGAATCTATAGCCATGTTAATTGTTCCATTAAAGTCATCTTTGTGTTATATGCCACCACATGGATACACACACATGGGAACATATGTATAAACATGTAGGAGCATACATGCACACGGCTTGACCACATCCACACAAAAAAGTTCATGCCCACACGTTATTCTAAAATGTTAGTTTACATCCCCATCTTGTATACATTGGATACTTTTCCACGCACCTTCGAGAAGGGTTGACCTTTCTATCGTAAAGCTAGAACAATGAGAAAGCTTTATGGTCAACCCACAATTACAAACTTAGTGAGAACTAGGGCATTTTACCAACCAATGCCCAATGTAATTGCCAAACCCAAAGAAAATGGCTTGGCCACCAACTTTGTTAGGACCACTATTGGCACCTTGTTATAGGCAGGTCCACCAAGAAAAAGATGCATGTCACTAAAAAATGGAAAGCTCAGTAAGTAGTTTTGTAGTTAACCCAATAGTGGCCAAAGGAATCTAGCACAAAAACAATTCCACGTGGCATTAGACAACATGAATCAAACATGTACTATCAAAGTAGGTGAGAGTATGTAGAAAAGATTTGCCAAAGCATGCAACAATACAATCATGGCTTAACAAAGATGGTAGCCCTTGCAATAGAAACAAAGGGATGCAAAGAAAGCATCCCAATGTCGAAAAACCATGCCTAGGAAAGGGATATTAACAATCTCATCAATTTGCCAATGCTCACACATACATTGAAATATATAGGATGGGGCTGGTTGAACATAGGCCATAAAAATGAGGAAAGGTGATGACATATTTCAGGCTCAACATATCAGAAACATATGAACATGTTGATTTTCAAGTGGTCGACGTACGGAAAAAGTCAAGCGTGATTGTTCCAGTAGTTCCTACAAAGGGTTGCACTTAGACCTTTTTTCAAGAGCTCCAAGAGAGGACATGGCACAGGGGGCCACACTTTGATTGTTGTTTTGACCATATAGAACAAGGGTGATGTGAGGGAGTTGGAGAGATAGATAGATAGCTATTTTTTAGCATTCATGAGAGGTCAATATTGACCCCCCATAGGACCTAAGTACAAAAGTTATCTTGATGTGTGTCTGCTTCCTAAGAAGGGATATTCATACATTGAAGCACCAAGTCTCGTTGTGTGAATAAGGCATACACATATGAGCTCAACCTTATAGGTGTTCTCTTTAGTACGATACTCAAGTCGTCACCCCCTCTTAATATATCATAAGATCTTTCACGAATTGCACTATAATATGTAGAGCGTGTAAAAAGCAAGTGATATTTGTCCTCTACCAATCCTTCCTCGCATACCTTACAAGTCTTTATATTTGGCTGATTTTGATTCCATACTGCAACTTCAATACCTAGGTTGTGTGATCGAGTGTGAAGGACTGTTATGGCTCTACAAGAGTTAATTAATGCTCATGTTAGTAATGAGGCAAGGTTGAATACGATCCACAGGGCCTTCTCGCCTTATATAGAACCCAACATTCACAATTGATGTTTGCAATGTAATAATCTAAAATTTGTCCTTTTAGCATCTTTCCACTTCTTACTTGGTGGGCTCATTAATCTTTTCGCAATAACAACATATTTTCATAGCGTCATTTGGAAGCTCTAGGGAGATCTTCCAAATCCCATATTTCAAACCATTACAGGATGTCAACTACCCAACCGAATGAGAGAATTTTTTGCTCTCGTGGAAGTGAGAAAGAAAGAAAGAAAGAAAGATATATTAACGTCTTCTAAGGCCAAAATTGGCCCATGAGACAAATGGTTTACAACAAAAAATGGGATATTTACCCATTCATCGAGAGGGAGAGAGGGAGAGAGGCAAGGAACAGGCGATGGGTGTTTATTTATTTTGGTGTCCTGGGCGGCACGAAGCCCGACCAGACAAAAGAGATGTTATATTGTCGGGGTGTCCGGGCAGTCGGGCGGCCGGTTTGTCCGGAGAGATTTGTTGGGTCCTTTGGCTCATGTTGGACACTGCCCTGTTCCATCTCTTTCTGTCTCTCTCTTCCATAGCTCGTTCTTCCCCTCGTGGGCTTTTCCATCGTTCCGGGCCGGATGCAGATCCCAGTCCCTCTCTCTCGTCCATCCTTGCACAACCGTAAGTTGTCCCCGAATCTCCCAACAACACTCCTCTCTCCGTCCCTCAAATCTGTAACCGCCAATTCTCTCCATGGCTTCTTTTGTTTTGCTTATTTATTCTGTTTCTCTGTTGTTTTGTGTGCTTTTTTGTTTAAGTAAACTACCCATAAAAGCATCCCCTTGTTGAATGATCCTTGACGAATGTCTCAACTAACTCATGTTACTGAGGGCTGTCATTTGTATATATAAGAAAGCATTGAAGAACATTGAATCTCGAAAGATTGAATTTAACTACATGATTTATGTACACATATGCATACTGTAAAGAGATTTTGGATATGAATTCGTTTTGTTATGTATGTGTGTATATATATATATATATGCTTGTTTAAAGAGATTTCAGAATGTTTTTCCAAGATATATACGTACATGTAAGGAGATTTTGTGTATGTATGATATGTATTAGATTGAGAACATAGTGTCTAAAATCTTAACACATATATAACCAAACTAACAGTTTTTGAATGCAGTCCTTTTGACTTTGATATTGTTAAGTTAAAAAAATTTATGTCTATGATAAAGCTCGCGCATTTGTCATTTTACTGAAATGATCACACATAGGATCGTAGAATATATTCAGTGGCAATGATCTTCCATATTCCTGTAAAAACCCTCATTGTTGCCACATTAATTTGAGATCACGCATTTGGATTCTACTTGGGTCGTCCTTAAATGTTTTTTGATCATGTTCTGAACGATAAAGGGAAATGAAGGGCTGAACCACTCAGCAACAGGTTCTCTATTTATGAATGTCTTATGTACATAAGCAAGAACATACTGTCTATCGATCCTCACACATGTTATGTGGCTATGATATATTTCAATGCATCCCTCGACTTTGATGTAGGTATATCTTTATCTTGGATGAGTGTAAATGGGTCTATAAGAAGTTGGGCTCTGAAGACTTGTATTGAACGGCCGAACTTGACCTAGGGAACAAATTTGGTACATCCATTTCGAGTACCAAATCACACAAAAAGATACTAAAAGTGCTGGATAAAATCAGTATTTTCCTAAAACATGAATACAACATTACTTCGAGAAACATGTGATGTTTCTTTTGCTTTAAGCATAGTAGCGATAGTGTTGTAAAATAGTACCAGTGATGCAAAATGAAATCGTAGAAAGTTTCAGCATCAATTGGTTATTGAAGGTAAAGATGTGAACCAATGCAAGTATGACCTTGATAAAGAAGAGATCAATCATACATGGTGCTAGTTAGTCTTATGTGGGTGCAATGGGTGAAACTTAGAATAAAATAATGTATTACAAGAAAACAATGTCCTATTCAACTCTGAAAAGAGCTTTATGGATTCCAAAAGTGTGAAGAAAGGTGATGATATCCTAGACCCTCAAGAGGCAATAAACGATTAACAACTTAGCCAATCCCAACCTTGAGAAATCATTTGAAGCCAGCATTTGAAAATTTGATGATTTCTCAGATTGTGGGCTTCCACAGCAAACCCACACATGACAATTAATTGTTTCAAACTTTTTCACGAACCATAGCTTTTGGCATAAAATATCAACCTTAATGCTATATTTTCATTTTAGTGTGATACTAGCTTTCTTTCACTAGGCAGTGATGAATTATTGAGGTATCTTACTAGCTTAAGATGAACGCCAAACTTTAGAAAGCTATACTGGTTTTTCGTTATTTCAAGGAAATTTTCTCACTTGTGTCTGCGAAAAGAATGCTCCCAAAGTCCCGTGCAATTGATACGCTGTAACTTTTCGTTGCTGTGGGGACCTTGGAAGAACATAATCTTTCATGTTGCAATTTTCTTGGTTTTGACATGCTAAGTTTTTAAAATGATGGCCTTATCACCTCAATTAAGACTTTACCCTTAGATAGCATTATGGTTATGTGCTTTTACGTGACATTTATCAATGAAGAAAACTTGATTGTAGCCTTATAGTTGTGCATGAAAACATCATATTCTCATGTGTGCCTAGAATACAGTAGTTGCATTGCTATTCTCTCTTTTCCAACAAATTGAAATGAAGTTATTGCATTATACAGACCACATGACATGAAGATATGTTAATATGGCAGGAAGGATGAAATTTTTTTGATAAAAAAGGAATTGCATGTTGAACTGTTGTTTTTCGAGAGGAACTAGAATGTTTCAAGAAAAAGGAACCTTGGCATCGAATCTGGTTAGGAACGAGCATGACTTCTTAAGTTCTACCTAGAAAGATTTAGCATGCTAGTAGGAATCATGTCAGTCAGGCTCCCATGTATTTGGGATATTGATTTTAATTTAGGGCCTGGCCTCCCTTCTTATTGTTGTAACTTGTCCCTTTTGCAAGATTGTGTCCAAAGTCGTGCCCATGTTATCCAGTTCCTAAAACTAGTATCCTCTTGGGTTGTCATAATTTGGAAATCACCTTTTATGGAAAAGGAATGAAGGTGATTTTTTCTGCAAGGCCCATTACAACCACAACTTCTTCTGGTCTTCACCACATCCACAAACTTCCTCATTTCTATCACCAGAGACCGTGACACCACCACCACCACCAACTCTTACTCTGTCTAGCGCTTTTCCTTTGGATAAGCGATAATACATCCTTTTCAGATACTTGGGCCATGATTTCTAAGGTAAGGCTAAAATTGCCGCATCGTTCAGCACTTTCCACCATTCACATGGTCCTTTAGTGGGAGTTGGACAGGTGCTATGGGCTTCTGACTTCCAGCTGTGCATTCCTTGCAAATCAATGAACGGAGGCTGATAGTATTTAAACACATTCAAAATACTGAAAATCTTCTTAGTAACATGACTAAAAGAAGAAATTCATTTGTGAAAGAATGCCTAGAGTCGTCATTTGTTGCTTTAGCACTTAGTCTCGATGGGTGGCAGGGAGTGTAACAGCTTATGTTCACACATCGTAGAGTTCGTGAACGGCGCATCCAATCGCCGGGGTTATGAACGAGGAGAGTTCTTGGGAATACAAGATTTTATTTACCAAAGTTACAATATTCCACTGTGACACCTTATCTTTGCTAAACTCCAGCTCAAATCCTTGCCGCTTCCAATACTACTTTCAATATTACTTAAATTCTTCACGATGTCTTCCCATGTGTATTGGACATGTATCAGCTGTAGGAAGTATTGCTCTGGAAACGACTCCAATTCACCAATTCAGGCTCAACTCGCTTATTGTTACCTGATTTGCATGATGCTATCTAGTATCAGGCAATCTGGGACTAAGTGAAGACTATGGTCCAAAGCTCATGGTGAAAGTATGGAGCTTACGTTCTTCCTGAAGATGATAATGGCCACATCCTTATTCTTGATGTGGGCTCAGTTTCTACCAATGGATGAGCTATGTGATTTTTTCCAGTTTCAACTCTATCGTGTGCTAGTTTTATTCACATTTATTATTGCTTTACTTTAGTTGACGACTCAATTATATCTGAAACTTCCTCATGGCCATAAGTGTTGTTTATCTGTACTTCAGAATTTGGCCAGTTAATTCTGATGGACTTATGGTACCATGAATAATCAGCCTTCGTATTTTCAAAAGTAAAAAATAGAGACAAAGGGTGTCCTAAAAGTTCACCAATTAAAAATGTACCCATAATGTTAGTTGTTTGAATTACGTGTTTTGAATCACCAATACATTTTAAAAATTTACCTGTAATGTTTTTGTATCACAACTTGATGAAATGAAAACAAGAACTGAAATTCTTGTAAAGGATTGATGTTTTTTAAATGCCATAAAAGTGGTAACCAGTAAATTGATTTTAAATCTAATTTGCATATGATAGAATTGCATTATGTATGGCCTTTAATTGAGCGCATAAAGTTGTGACATCTGGATTACTTGTGTTTTTTCTGAAGATGAATGTTCGTGGCAAGAAGCTCCATAATCTGTTGTTCTGCCTGTTGCTGTTCTGTTCTATTGTTGTCACCTCCGATTAAAGTATTAAAGATGTATCTGGAAGGCATTTGTGAAAGAGATTGCACGCTGTTGTCAGAATACTGCAGGTTTCCTAGGCAGAGCAGTAATGCCTTTGATCCATATTGTCTGAATAAATCCATTGGTTCGTTCTATAATATGAGAGTTAAAAATACATATTGTTTTCAAGAGTCTCCATTTTCAAATAAGTTTTTCTATTCGTTATCTTCGTGGGTTCTGTTATCATCGAACATAGGGGAGGTATGATCATGGCTTCTCCTAACAAAATTCAGTTACATCACACGATCATGAAGTTCTACGAAAGCTCTATGAAAGTCGTGTTAGAGTCTAGAATACCTATATTTACTTCAACATCTTTTCATGATGGGAAATATTCCGAAGGCAAAGGTTCTTTTGGTCCATGTATCGAGCGGATGGAGCCATGGTCTAATGGTATCTGGGAGCCTATGGTTATAGATGTTTTCTTTTCGCAAAACAGACAAGGAAAGTCAATTGGCTCTAGAAAGATCGTCCACAGAACTAATGTTCCGGAATCTGGGCATGTTTACACTGGATTAAAAAATCTAGATTCAGTTGATCAACCGGTTTTGTTGGAAAGATGGACTATCCAATTCTCAGAATTTAGCTCCAAAAAGACAACGAGTGAGTTAAGATCTCTCTCAAAAGGGAGAATGTCTAGTATCAGTAATGAACAAACAAATGTGTGTTCCCCTTTTGATGATTTGGAAAGGATGATGACAATATTATTGCGGTCATTATATTGCACTACACGCATGGTACCAGCACACAGCATATTTCGGCTTCTATGCACCTCACATCAGTGCAATTTTACTTTAAATTACCGAATATTATCATCACCTCTTCCGGCTCCAATTAACCTTAAGGACATGGTTCACAACTGCTTTACTCCAATGAACAGTGGCATCGGCTGCATGTTTATATCAGTTTCATATCAAGCAGAAGTTTCAAATCTAATTCACAAGGAGGCTCCTTTAGTCCTCCCTAGGATTATATCTGACTATGCAACAGCTATGATTCAATCAAGGCAAAACCAAGACTCATCTCCAGTTCCCAGTCAAAAGAACTATTCGAGTGAAGAAAAACTTGTCATCACAAACATAAAGGTTTTTAAGCTAGCTATAGTTTTTCTATTTGAATTTTGAACATGTAAAGTTATGAATCTCCTTGATGTCTGCATGATCAGGACAACGTCATTACAAAAACAAGTTTCATTAAAAAGAAAAAGGTTTTCGACTAGTGATAAAAATTGCATTTGAATGTAAAGTATCTGATTGTGTTTTGTATTGATGCATTTCAAGTCTGAGAGAGGTCTTTGGGTGCCTGCAGGTTCCGGAACATGGAGAGAAGCATGCAATAATGTACCCTCATGCAGCAGAGACAAGATCAAGTGTTCTCGTAGATGTGAACTCATTAGAATGCCCTTTTGCAATCGATGAGAAATACAGCAGGTGATCAACATCTTTTTGATAGGGATGTGAGCAAAATTTGTCATTATACATTTTTGTTATTGGGCAAAACATTGAAAGGCCCCGGGTAATTTTTGAAATGTTAGGAGTATTCTGGTAAATGCCCAACAAGTTCGGGTATTTTGGTGCTTTACCTTTATTTTTTCACTCAATGATTTGAGAATGATAGTTTTATTTTACACAAAATTTAACAGTTTGGACAGATCCCCCACATGCTCCAGCAGTATTTCAGCGGGTGTTGCGATAGGATCGCTGATAACAATGTTTCGTTCATCTGTACCATTAGGTGGGAACATTACAAGACAGCAAGAGAGCGAGGATTTATTGCTGGTAGGTAATTTACACAAGAAAACAGCCAATGATGCTATTCGAGAGTTGCAAATGTACATAGACTTCAAAGACTCGATCAAGTAAACGTTGATAATTACATATATTTTAGTGCGGCAGACAGTGGATAATGCCGGATTACTATAACTACAATGTGCAAAGGAGAGGATCAAGAGACGGATAGTAATAGAAGCCGGCAGTTGCCTTGAAAACATGCACAAGATTGTAAAAGTAGAATGTTAGCTAACCACCAGTCAATGAACAAGTACTGTAATACATGGGTTGTATGTTGATGGCAGGAGAATGTAAATAAGCTACAAGTACGTTCTTGCCTCTTACATTGTACAGATTGTACAGATAAAAGCAAGTTTGTTGGGAAAGTGTGTACATACCAGATATTTACTAATAATATATATCTTTCAAATCTCCACTATTTTCTGCATTGACTAATAATTGCACCAGAGATAATGACTGTCTAGATAACTTGTTCCTATGTTGGTAAGTATATTTAATGCTGCTGACCACCATGGAATGGGTGTCAAGTTACCTTCTTTGTATATTGATTTGTATCAATAATTTGAATGTTGGTCTCCATGGAGTTTGCATTATGGGAAATGTATATGCAGAGATGGAATTAATACAATGTTTGCAGTTAGCCATAGCTAGAAAAAGTTGCCTGTGACACGAAACTACACAACAGTCTCCAAAGGCATCCCTTTGTTGAGTTATATCTACGCTGAATGTATCATACATGCATACACACACACACACATATATATATATCATGCAAAGATGTTGGTAAATGTGTTCTCTAATCTGAATTTGCATGTAGCTGCACTAGTTTTACTGTTTATTCTTTGATTTTGATATTTAGTGCCTAAAAGTCTCTGTAATTGCCAGAGTGGTTTGAGATCTCTCATTTTGAAGCAAAGAAATATCACACAGCAAGCACATGTGCAAAGAATGAGTATCCGAATGTCTAGAAATGTATATAGTAGGTTGCGTAGAATATGTATCTATTTGAGGAAGTACCCTAGCATCATTGTGCCATGTAGTTTGGATGATTTTCCCAATGCCATCTCTGTATAAATAGTGAATGAGAAATAAGTACGGATCATTATAAATGTTCGACAAACCATGGGTCTTCAAACTATCAAGTTCTCCATCACTTTGGAGCCATCTTCAACTTGGAGATTTTCCTTTTGCACACATTTTCCAATACCTCTTTTGTGTACATCTTCTCAAGCATGAGTAAACGTAATTGCCAAATTGTGCTATCACTTGGCCCTCTCAACAATTCCAAATGCTACCACCATTATCTAGACAATAAGTATGGTCCGCTAGAAATGCTGGACAAACCTTGGGTCTTCAAACTATCAAGTTCTTCATCACTTTGGAGCCATCTTTAACTTGCATATTTCCCTTCTCCACACATTTTCCACTATCTCTTTTGTGTACATTTTCTCAAGCCTTAGTAAACGTAATAGTTAATTATGCCGTCACTCACTCTCACCAAATCCAAATCCTATGACCATTAGTCTAGATAATTCACATATTTTGCAACACACAATTTGATCTTGAATTGCGTTTGGTGAAGAGAAAACCTACAAGTCAAACATTTCCGAGCTGTACAAAAGATGACAAGTTAGTGTACATTTGCAAAACCAGCATAATACCCACAAGAGAGTCAGCTTAGATGTACTGAACCCACGATTGCAATAATGTTTTTTTTTTGAGTTGCAACTTCCATAACCAATTTCTTTACACTTGTGATCTATTAGGAAACGGGTCCCTCCGAATGGGAAGAGAAGAGCCGAGTTGATGAGAAACTCAGCCGAGGCCAAAACCGAAACCGAAACTGTGTAGAAAGCCAACTCGGAAGAGTATACTTGTAAATAGTCTAAATATGCCCTTATGGGCTACACTTGTAAATAACCCAAAAGGTGTACCTAGTATCAATACTTAGGGCAATCATAATATTATTATGAGTTATTGTTAAAAGTCACTAAGAAGGTTGTTGCCTCTGTAACTGCATAACAATAAGTAAGTGAGAGAGAGTGTGTGTAACTGTGTAGCCGTCTGTTGATGAAGTAGAATCTCGAGGTCGTTGCCTCGTAGCTTCTAGTTGTACTCCTTTTAGCATAGTGATTCTGTTTCTCGGGGTTTGTGGACCCCTATGATTTTCCCATTTCGGGTTTCCACGTTAAGATCGTGTGTTTCTGTCTCTTGTGCTATTTTTGTTTTCGTACTCTATCTGAGTGCCTTCTACTTTACGTTCCCTGCAACCGAATATCTGAACGATAAGCCGGTTGTGGCCGGTCACGATTCTCGACATGATCTACCAATTTTTTTGACTAACTATGCCAAGAGCCTAAAAATTATGCAATCACTTGCTAGTAAACTTTTGGCGTTCCAAATCAATTATTTACACCAAAAAATAAACCACCCAAAACTTTAACGATGGATTATTTGTAATGTTTATGTATAAGTAAACCACCCAAAACTAGCCCATTGATGGGAATGATCACTGATGAAAATGATTTAGAAGAAAACCAATCAAAGATCATTTTCTTTACCAAAATTTAATGCTCAATGAGTTTAAAATGTGTGTTCCACCTCACATATAGTGCAAGTTGGAGCCAAGGGTTTTCTATTGAGTAGCTAAGAATAAGCAAGCCCACATCACCAGCAACCTAAAGGTACAAACCAAATTTGAAAGTCTTGGCTATAATTTACATCCTGATTGATTCAAGAAGACAAATTAGATTCAAATGCAGAATGCAAGTAACTAGTGTGTGCCAATAGGTGGAGAACCACTCTTATATTTTCCTAACATTCAATGTAATATTCAATGGTAGGATCATGGCACAAAATAATACTAATAGATGCTTAATAACTACTAATGATGGTGTTGTGGTTTTGGTAAAGCACAATTAGAATACGTGTATTAATTCCCCATTAATTTTCCATCTGAAAGAACACTTCTTTTCTTTATATAGGATAATATCTATCATTACATGAACATAATCCATCCTTGAAAGTATGGATGCAATCAATATCTCGTACAATGATTTCTCGGGCTTCAACCTTCGAAATAATTTTAATACCTTGATGACAATCATCACAAATCCTTAGATTCTTTCCTACCCGTATTGGTTTCCCTGGGGAAGTATTAAGAAGACCAAACACCACAGCTAGCTTCTCTGAATGCCTACAAAAGAGACCCTTTTCTGAATTGCTCGAAACCACTTCCAATGCAAGCCTCTTTGTTTCAAAGTTCAATGCTTCAAGCTTTGCATGTATAGAATCTGTTTGAGGGTGGCTCTTGTCTTGAGCAGTAAAATAATGCAAAGTTTCATCAACTTCAATGAAAGCTTTTCCTGGCACTTTCCATACATCCTCACCTCTTCTCAATTGTTCCAACTCATTCGCCTCTTCATACATTCCTAAACTTGCATATATTCTTGACATTAGCACATAAGCAGCAGCATGACCCTTGTCCAGAGTGATTACATTGTTAAAGCATCGCCTTGATATCTCTATGTTCTTCTGTAATCTGCATACACCTAATAGAGATATCCAACCAACGAGATTCGCTTGAAATGGAATTGTTTCAAGAAGATCTTCTGCTTCCTCTAACATCCCTTTACAAGCAAGAAGATCAACTATACAATCGTA
This sequence comes from Azolla caroliniana, assembly GCF_043228905.1. Lineage (NCBI taxonomy): Eukaryota > Viridiplantae > Streptophyta > Polypodiopsida > Salviniales > Salviniaceae > Azolla > Azolla caroliniana. The sequence goes on along the minus strand of NW_028230439.1, from coordinate 23,279,525 downwards.
GTGTTGAAGAGTTGGAAGTATATCATATTTCTCTTTCATTTCCTTAAAGAAGGAGAAACCGTCATTAACAAGACCCTTATGACTACATGCGGAGAGAAGAATCAGATATGAAATATCATCAGGCTTGATGCCAGATTGCTGCATCTCATCAAATAGCTGAGAAGCCCTATCATAATCATTTTGGTCAGCATAACCGGAGATCAGAGCAGTCCAAGTCACGACATCTCGCTTCTCCAATCCATCAAATAGATCTTGAGCATCTTTTAAGCTTCCACACTTGGCATACATGTCTACAAGTGTATTAGCAACTGATATATCTGATGACACCAGCCCAGCATCATTTATCATATCATGTATCTTTCTCCCTTTTTCTAAAGCTATGGTAGAGGAACATGCTTTCAAAAGATAGATGTAGGCAACTTTATCTGGTTCTATGTTTTCTTGCTTCATTTGGAGGAAAAGCTGAAGAGCCTCTTGACCATGGCCATGCTGGGTATAGCCTCCAATCATGGCATTCCATGTCACAAAACTTCTTTGTTCTGATTTATCAAACATCATACGAGCATCATCAAGCTTTCCACACTTACCATACATGTCAATGAGCGTGTTTTTGATTGATAAGTGTACATCAAAACCCTTCTCTGCAATAACAGAGTGAAAACGTCTGCCCTCCTCTAAGGCTAGTAGGTCAGAGCAAGCTCTCAAAGCAGACATATATGAAATTCGATCAGGATCTATGCCTTTTACTTGCATTTCCTCAAGAGTACTAAGAACTTCCTCACTACTATTGTGTTCCAGGTATGCTGTTATGATGGTATTCCATAATATCACATTTTTTCTTGGAAATTTAGCAAAAACTGCAATTGCATCTTGAAGATTTCCACACTTGCTATACATATTAATGATACAACTACCAATACATGGCTCATGTTCAAGACCATGAGTGATAATATCAGCATGAACTTGGTTTCCAGTCTCTAAGCATCCCATGGCAGAACATGCTGTTACCAAACCCAAGAAAGTTACAATGTCAGGCGAAATGCCTTCTTGTTGCATAAGCTGGAAAAGGCAAAGAGTCTCTTCAAGAAGATATTCTTTTTTAGAATATGCAGTGATCATGGAATTCCATGTTATGATATCATGTGTCTGCATTCTCTCAAACAAAATGCATGCATTCTCAAATGCATTATACCTGTTATACTTATAAATAAGGGTGTTGCAAAGATGCAGTTCGGGTTCCTGCCCATTTTCTATCATCCTTGCGTGGAGTTCTTCTAAAGATGCTAAGTTTGTGCATGCTTTTAGAAGGTGCAAAAATGTGATATCATTCGGAGTATATCCTTCTCTCTGCATATCTTTGAACATTGTAAATGCCTTCTCAATCTCATCACTATGACAATAAGCACCAATCATTGTGTTCCAAGACATGAAACTTTTAACCTGAAGTTTATCAAACACTCTCCTTGCATTTTGAGTGTCTTTGCACTTGCAATACATGTCTATAAGAGCATTGCTCACGAAGACATTCAAGTCATAACCACTTTCAACTGTATGGTTGTGTATTAACTTGCCTACTTCACAGTCTTTTAAGATGCAACATGCTTTTATAGCATTAATATAAATATCCAAATCTGGTTCAATATTAGACTCCCTCATCTTATTGTACATTTCAAGTGCCTTCACATTCTGCCCATATTTGACGAATGAAGAAATCACGACACTCCATGAAGATGCATTTTCCTCATTCAATTTGTTGAAGATTTCATTAACTTCAGAAAAACTTCCAAGGGAGGAGAACATTTCTATCATCTGATTTGCAATAGTGATGTCCGATAACAAACCATTTTTTATAATAAGGTTATGTAATTGCTTACCCCAACCCAGGTTTCCTTCTTTTTTGCATCTCTTTGCAAGAGAAAATACTGCATCATTTGGAACAGCTTTTCCTTCAGTAAACAGTTCCTCAAGTTCTTCAAATTTCTTGTAAATTGATCCATCTTCATGCACCTCACTGAAAGCCTCAACAGTGCCAAAATAGTGATCATTCTCTTGCACCTGTGAGATCAAGATCAAACAAAACATTGCACCAACAAACATGATCCAAAGACATTCTTAGGTCCTAACAAATGATTTCCTACTATATTCCACATTTGCAAACCATAACCTGTATATTGTCTATAAAATCTACAATATATAATAGCTTAAAATGATGCAATCATAACAAGACATTAGATGCAAAGCACAATGTGATGCATATCGTTTATTTGCAAATGGTTTGACAAATCAAGCTTTAGAAATTCATTAGAGAAAGAGAAGAAAATGAGTGGAGAATTATTTTTAGCAAAAACTATAAATAGTGTAGATTGGCAAACCTGATGGTGCTTGTATTTGATGGTATATCATTGTCAACCAAGCATGCTAATTTCACTCTAAGAAATATATGAGAGCAATGCTTTTGTGGGTCTCCGAATCTTGCAAGAATTAAAGCATTATCAATTAGTGTCCCATCTGTTCTCAAAGTATATACAGCATTCAAGTCTTTGAATCTTCCCTGCAATATGCAGAGTTACAAAAAGAACAGAGTTAAAAATTACAATGGAATATGAAAAACTATGTTCTGTTATATATTATCTACTCTTTGTCTAGCAAATACAACTCCCTGTACAATGTTCTGCACATAAATATATCAGAAAACATACACCGAGCTATGGTGATAACAAACCCCATCCGCTTACAGAAATAAATTGATCTACCGGGGGTAAGAAATTTGATGCATCCTCTTAATTTGGGCATCTTTACATACATAATAAACAAATACAAACATACATATATAATAAATAAATACAAACATACATATATAATAAATAAATACAAACATACATATATAATAAATAAATACAAACATACATATATAATAAATAAATACAAACATACATATATTTGATTCGCGTCAGGTTTCATATGTAAATATTGGGAAGCCTGTACTTATGCATAGTATGTGCACACATTACATACGCATACATACATAAGCGCATTCATAAACAATGTGCATACACACACACACGAGTACATGCATACAACCATATATCACTGGATTTCTTTTCCGTGAGTTTAAAGCTATCCAAATTAAAATGGCATAAGAAAGTGGAGCCGAAACAAACGAGAGAGTAAATAAATTACTTTACCCTGTCTAAACCAGTAAGAGAGGCACAGGAAAGCATACCTAAACAAGGGAGGAGGAAAAGGGAGGAACAATATACCTGATGCCCAAAGCAATGAAGAGGTTTGTGGGGATAACAAAAACCTGCAGCTGCTGCAGAAGAGTGAGGAGCCATGGCCATGGCTCAGAAACAGAGGAAGCAGAAGCAAAAGGAAACTAAGCCTTCCTCAAATTGTGGGCATTATCCATTTAAATGAGAAATGATAAGTTATATATAATCCCCACAATGCCCCTCCAAATTTTAAAATTCCCGAAATACCCCTCTTTCCCTTGACCATTGGGAGGGAAAGAGAAAACTCCATTGGAAGAGTATGTATATTCAGAACGGTCAAAGGAACATTATCATACAAACATAATACACCCACACATTTATGCTTCAAGTACACCTTAGACATATATACACTCATTTGTTGCATGTCTAGGGTTTAACCGACAATTTGGTTCAGGGAAAGAGAACTTGAAGAGACGATATCTCAATAGACATAGACATAGACGTACACGTAGACGTACACCTATGCTACATGTACACATACGCATACACTACACATATGCATATCGTATATGCATACCATAGGAATACGCACACATATGCTTATCGTATACACATACACATACGCATACATGATACACATACATGATACACATACACTTACACATATTCTAGCACATTGTGAATTAATCAAACCAAACCAAACCTTAGTACACAAGGATGGGCAAACTACATCACATATTCCCTCATGCATAGAGTATGCACTGAGCAGTGCGTTAGAAGGAAGAACTTCACTTCACAACTATCTTCTCTCGCGACTCTTCACCGACAAAACCATCTTCCATGGTTTAGAACCTTAGTGGTCATGTTGACCTTTCACGCTACATGTATCTTGTTTAGAACATGGCATAAGCCAAGATTGGACGGTTTCCTTGTCTCGATCTTTAGATATTGTTGATCATTGTGCTAACACTATATGTATCTCCAAACCACCATTGAAAATCATTAATAAAGCCATCCTATATAAACATTGCAAACCATCCTACTGTTGTCACTGTTAACAAGGTTTCAACCAACCCAAGTCAAGCAACATTAATTGGAGATTTAGTAGGTGCATTTGAATCACAAGGCATACCTAATTAAGAAATCCTCAAAACTGCTATGGAGTTCCATTGAATTTCACATGGAGATTAATATTTTGTTCTTTTGGAGAGGTTGGAGATGCTTTTGAAACATGTCATTGTGGAGATAACAACGCTCCTTCTAGTTTGTAAACTTTTTGAGATAACTCTAATTTGTGTTGTTGCTTCTAATCCTTCTAGTTGTATGTCCTCGAGAAACCATTGATTCCCTTGAATCTTAGCCTCTCATTGATTGAATATTAACTCTTTACTCTAACGTTTACTATGTCACTTTGCTTTTCCAATTAGCTGATTTTTTTCACCCTAGTAGCTAACCACCTGGATGATACCATTGTATGCGATGTCAATGGCGTCTCATTATAGGGCTTTAGTACTAATGGATTCTCCCTACAAGGAATTGGGATAGTTCCTTAGCATTCTTTGAACCTGAGGCATTGAGAATGGTTGTTACTTTGCATGATTTTAGAATGATGATGTCATCCTTGATGATGAGTGTGGGTTTATATCGTTTGAGTCCGAATTAAGCCCGTCAACACTTTCCCCCCTGTGATCTAGTTTGTCACCAAAGCCTAGGTGTTTGATTCCCAAAACTTGTGAACACAAGAATGAGCTTGAGCTTGCTTCCTCATTTTATAGCTTCTAGGAGTTGTATTTTTGGATAAATACAACATTCTCTCCTTTTACATGCACCACTACTTTCTCTTTTGACTATGCACGTGTCCTTGTCGTTGTCATTGCATGGGCACCCAATTGTAGCAGAATGTATGTCGAAATATTTCTATTTACCACATGCTTCTTTGTCTTGACTCTTCACTTATGTATAGTTTTCAAGAGCTCTCTTGTTAGATTTGCATCCACCACATGATTCCTTGTCAATTCTTATGCATTGTAGTTCATCTCTTTATGACTTACGAGAGCTCCCTTATTAGGTTTGTATCTACCTCACACTCACTTTTCCTTCTATCATCTTTAAAGGTTTTTTAACGTTGGACATTGTCGTACCAATGGCTAGCTCTTAGTATTGGCACTATACTTTATAGTATGAAAAATGGGTTCTTGTTTAATGATCTTCATGGAGAGCTAGAATTATGCATGTATAATAGCTTCTTTTTCTTATTTCCACTTCTGTTTCAGATGATCACTTTAATGAGAATCTTGACTTATTTTAAACTCAACTTTACATGCATTTCTCCCTTTGCACATACCACATCATGGCAACGGTTTCAAGTGGTACTCGATGTTGACCTCTTCCTAAAATCAAATTCTTTCAATGAGGATGTCAATAAAGCCAATTATAGATCTATCATTCATTTAAATCCTAGTAAAGATAAAAAGTGAGAAGGCAAGACCGATTCATATTAACCTATCCCAAAGCCGCATGAGATGCCTCATGTCAATTGCAATTGCTCTTAAAGATAACTAGGGAAAAAATAAATATATCTATTTTAGATGTTTCACCTCACCTCAATATCAAATTCTTATTTTTCAAACAAATTTTGTCGAATAATTATATGAATATCTTTAACCTTATATGTTACCTCGTAGCAATTAATTAACCTCATCAATGTATGCCTATGCATCAGTATCATAAGGCTTATTTCGCTATAGAAAATGCAAGGATCTTAGACTAATCACACAACAATATCACTTAGAAGACTTACGGAAATATCAGTAGATTAGGGAAAACTAACGTTGATTACAAAGATGTAGAATGCTTTATCTAACCAATTTCTAGAGGTAAGTGGAAACCCAACAATCACTTTATTATGTTCACACTATTATAACTATATTCACACCTAACATCTACTTAACTAGGTTCATACTATTCTAAGTATGTTCACACCCAACAATTACTTAACTAGGTTCACATGATTATAACTATGTTCACACCAAAGCTTTCATAGGATACACATTAAGTGTAACATTCACTTCACTAATGTTTATGGTTGACATCAAGATTTTAATAATGAAAAATGACTCTCAAGCTTTTAGTGACCTCAAAAAGAGCAACCTTTACGTACACATACTTAGACTTTCACTAAAGTCTCAACAACCTTCATGTTCATGTGCACATACCTTCGTGTTCATGTTAGCGACAATATTGCCTGATGCAGAGGCGTGGGTAATGGCCGGAGATTTCAACATGGCTGAGCATCTGGGAGATAGGAAAGGGGGGACCCAAAGACCGCTTCATGGTGCGGAGTTGGACTCATGGGCTTTCCTAATTGGGAAAATTGGGGTGAAGGATACATGGGGCTCTTCCCTTAGGAGATGACCACATTCGCTACACTTCTCCTGAGCTGTAGTGAATGCTAGGGGTGGTAGTCTTGCGCGACTAGACCGTATATACATCAACTTGTCCCTCGAAGAGCTAGGGGGCTCCTTCGCTATCTTGGCAGGTCTTACCTTCTCAGATCACTAGCCGATGAGATTAGACCTTAACCCACCCTGCGGTAGCAAGCGGAGTCTCATTGTGAAAATCCCCACAAAGATCATGAAGAATGCAAAGGTGAAAGCAGGGTTGCAGAGCATATGGCGGGAGACCATTGTAAATGAATCGGCCAGTGAGGATTTGCAGAAGAAACTGGCCCTCTCCTCCTTTTTACAATAGGAAACCAAGCTGGCCCTCCAGCATGCTAGAGCCATTGAAACAAAATTACGGAAGTCCGTTGCGGCCGCACAACGATTGCTACAAGCAAACCCTAGCTGCAATTGGTCTAGAGCTAAGCTGGAGGAAGCAAAGTTGAAGCTGCGGGAAAGGACGTTGGAGAAGAACCGCATGCTATTTCGAAGGGCCGCATCATGGTGGGCTAGAACAGACGACAAGGTCAACCGTCATTTCTTTCACTCCAGGGCACCAAAGGGTGGTGGTGGACATATACAAGGGATGCGCAAACTAGATGGCTCAATAACGGAGGACAAGGATGAGATTCTGCATATGACAACACAATACTATCGCGACCTGCTCGCACCTATACATCTGCAGCAAAACACGGAGCTGGCTGAGAGAGTGATGGCTTGCATTCACCCCAAGGTCACCCATGAGATGGAAGTTGTACTTGATAGCCCCATTTCTCGATTAGAACTCTCAGAGGCACTTAGGGGTTTGCGGAGAGGAGCATGCCCTGGCCCTAATGGTCTCTCATGAGTTTTTTTTGAGATTCATTGGAAACTGTTATCCCGTCAGTGGAAGTCGGGATTCAGGAGATTTGGTCCTTAGGAGCGATGCCAACTGGCTTGACAGAGGGGATGATCTATCTCATCCCTAAAGCGGTAGGGCGAAGCCTCGAGTTGTGCCAATGGCGTCCAATCACGATCCTTAACACAATATACAAGATACTCACAAAAGTCCTAGCTAGTGTCAAGACTGAGAGAGAGAAAGAGAGAGAAAAAGAGATAGAGAGATAATTGAAAGAGAATTATTATATTGAAGCGTAAAATGGATTACAAAGAGTAGGCTACAAAATGGCGTTGAACCAATTTAGGTTTGGGATGGGTGGTAGATCCCTATTTATAAGTAATAGAGAACTCTCTAGAATATTCTAGGTTATCCTAGAATGTAGAGTAATCTAGAAGATCTCTAGAGTATTCTAGAAGGTTCTAGTGGTATAGAACACTCTAGAATATTCTAGGTCATTCTAGAATGTAGAGTAATATAGAATATTCCTATGATATTAGATTTCATATTCTAGAGACTATACATATAAGAATATTAATACAATGGTTAAGGATTTGACATGTGTACAACAAGGTCGTGGGTTCAAATCCTTTCGAGTCATAACGTGAGTGTCATGATCCTTTCGATGCATGATGTGACTGTTATCATGACACTATCCCCCTTTTTCGACGACACGTCTCACGGGTCGTAGGGTTTGTATTAGGACCTGGTTTACAAGGATATTGGCGATGAAATGCATTGACGAGTTCGGCAGCATTGGAAAGATTTGTGGCAGGTTCCCAAGTTCGATCATTGGGGGTATAGCCTAGCCAATCGACCAAGTAATACAACTTGTTGCGCACGATTTTAGAATCGAGAACGGCAGCAACTTCAAATTCAAGCCCGTCCAAGAACTCGACAGGTGGTGGGGGTGTCGTAAGACGGCCCGGAATTGAACTTGTAGTATAAGGTTCCAAAAGGGATACATGAAACACCGGATGAAGATGCATGTGCGGAGGGAGGTCAAGACGAAATGCAACATCACTTATCTGTTGGGATTTCGGTCCCTCCGGATGGGATGTCCGGAGATGAATGACGGCAAGCCCGGTTGCGGCTACGGAGCCGGATGATGAATACCCCGGCTACGGAGCCGGATGCTGAAGACCCCGGTTACGGAGCCGGATGACGAATGTACCCGGAGAGAGATCCGGATGCGGGGACATATTTGTGAATATGTTTTGCCAAGAGCCCTTGAGGCTATATTTGTAAATAGCCCGAAAGTCATATGTGTATAAATATGACTTAGGGCAAACAGTTTAAATGTTGTTGCTCATTTTCTGTTTTCCACTAAGAGGGAGTGAAGTGAGAGCAGCCGAGAGAGAGAGAGAGAGAGAGAGAGAGAGAGAGAGAGAGAGAGACGAAGAGGTCGTTGCCTCTGTGTATTACCGCCGCCTGTGGCGAAGACAGTGAGCTCAAGGTTGTTGCCTTGTAGCTTCACCAGTGTACATCCCTGTTCATAGTGATAGTTGGAGTTTGAGGACTCCCGTGGTTTTTCCCATTTAGGGTTTTCCACGTAAAATATCCAGTGTACCTTTCTCTCTATTGTCCCCGTGCACTTTGTATTTCCCGTTTTCTGAGAGTTGATCCTATTCCTCGGTTGTGGCCGAGCACTGTTTTTCAACAAAGTGGTATCAGAGCGACGGTAACACAGAAAATGGAAGGCGGCAGCAGCGGGCAGCCGGGGATGATGGTGCTGAATGCGCAGAACTACGCCGACTGGAAGATAAAGATGGAGGATCTGCTCATTGTTCGGGACCTGTATGAACCGATCGACAGGTCGGAAATACCCAAGGGGGTACTTGAGACGGAGTGGAGGCTTCTGAACCGGAAAGCCGTTGCAACCATTCGGCAATACGTCGACGTGAGCGTTCTACAACACGTGGCGAACGACACCAACGCATATGAGATGTGGAGGAAGCTGTCGGGCCTCTACGAGAGGAAGAATGCGTTGAACCGGACCTCCCTGATGAGGAAGATAGTGAACCTCAAGTACCGGGACGGCGAGAGTATGGTGGAACACGTAAGCACGTTCATGGGATTCGTGAACCAGCTTGCGGCGATCAAGTTCCCGTTGGAGGATGCAATGCAAGCCATCATTCTGATGTGTACATTGCCGGAAAGCTGGGAGAACTTGGTGGTGACTCTCAGCACCTCCTGCACCGAAGATAACTTGTCTCTACAAACGGTAAAGACAAGCATTTTGAACGAAGAAGCGCGTCGGAGAGATAAAGAACCGGTTTCCGATCCGAAGATGCTGCTTACCGAATCGGATCGGGGAAGACAATGGAACCGGAGTCCGCAAAGACGGGAGAAGTCGGGGACCCGGTCGCAGTCAAGAGGAAGGCCCACATGCTTCCACTGTGGGAAGCCGGGGCACTTCCGGAAGAATTGTCGGCATTACCGAAAGGACAACGGAGCCGACGACACCGATTCGAAGAAGTCACCGGAGAGAAACGGTGCATACCGGGGAGCCACGGACCGGAGAGGTCCGGATTGGCGAGGGCAGGACCGGAAAGGAACGACGGCACTCGCGGCAAGTGAGGAAGAAATCATGCTCATTACCGAAGAGAGGGAGCTGAACCTTGCCGGTGTAGAGATGACCTGGGTGGTTGATTCCGGAGGGTCGTTCCACCTGACCCCGGAGAAGAAATACTTCTCATCCTACACAACCGGTGAGCACGGCTGTGTCTGGATGGGAAATGAAGGCACATGCCGGATTGCCGGCATAGGAGACGTGTGGCTGATGACATCAACCGGATGCAAGATGCTGCTGAAGGATGTGCGACACGTTCCGGAGGTCCGATTGAACCTGATCTCGGCCGGGAGGCTAGATGATGAAGGCTACACGGGTAGCATCCGGAACGGTGTCATGAAGTTCAGCAAGGGGAGCCTGATAGTGGCTCGGGCCCGGAAGGTCAACACACTGTACCTGATGAATTCCCGGCTATGTCCGGAGGAGCTAAACGTGGCAGCCGACACTGCCGGTGAGCTGTGGCACAAGAGACTGTGCCACATGAGTGAGAAGGGGATGAAGAGGCTTGCAGAAGACAACCTTATTCCAGTGAAGCATGTGCACCTGGAGAAGTGCACCGACTGCCTGGCCGGTAAGCAAAACCGGACCTCCTTCCACTCAAGGCCACCGACGAGACGTAGCGCACCATTGGAGCTGGTGCACACTGACGTGTGTCAAGTAGAAACGAAGTCACATGGCGGAGCCCAGTACTTCGTGACTTTCATTGATGATCACAGCCGGAAGCTGTGGACGGCGCCGTTGAAGACAAAGGACCAAGTGTTGTCCGTCTTCAAAGAACTCCACGCGAGAGTGGAAAGGGAATCCGGCAAGAAGCTGAAAGCGATACGAGCGGATAACGGAGGGGAATACCGGGGGCAGTTCCAGGAGTACTGTCGCTCGAAGGGAATCCGGCTCGAGTTTACTGTGCCGAAGACGCCGGAACTGAACGGGCTGGCCGAGAGGATGAACCAGACCATAATGGAGAGGGTCCGGAGTATGCTGGCGCATGCGAAATTACCCAAGGGATTTTGGGCTGAGGCAATGTCGACGGCGACGTATGTGATAAATAGATCACCCTCAGTACCTTTGGACGGAGACACGCCGCAGAAAGTGTGGACCGGTAAGGAAGTGTCCTACCGGCATCTGAAGGTGTTCGGGTGTCTCGCATACGTGCATGTGGCAAAGGACCGGAGAGGAAAGTTAGATCCAAAGACCCGGCCATGCATATTCCTCGGTTACGGCGACGACGAGTTCGGCTACCGAGTATGGGACCCGGTCGACAAGAAGATATTCAGGAGTCGAGATATCATCTTCATGGAGGACAAGACACTCGCCGACTGGGAGTCGGAGAAGAAGATGAAGAGCTCCAAGTCGACCGGTGAGGATAAACTCTACGAGGAGCAGTCCCGACCGGCAAGGGACCGGTTAGCACTCGAGGATCCGGCCGAAGACGGTGAAGAAACAGAACCGGCCAAGGAAGATGAAACTGATACCGGAACCGGCCCTGATCCCGAAATGGATTCGGATGAAGAGGAAACGGAGCAGCCGGTTACCGAAGCTCCGGAACGGAGATACCCTCTAAGAGAGAGAAGGCCCCCCCGGAGATTTCCGGAACCAGAGCACGTGTTGCTAACCGACGAGGGGGAGCCGGAGAGTTTTGAAGAAGGAAAACTTGACACCCATAGCCGCAGGTGGTTAAGTGCCATGCAGGAGGAGATGGATTCCCTGCATGAGAACCACACATATGAACTTGTGGAGTTGCCGAAAGGAAAGCGGGCACTTCGAAACAAGTGGGTGTTCAAGCTGAAACCGGGAGATGCCGGAAACCCCCCGAGATACAAAGCCAGGATCGTGGTGAAGGGGTTCCAGCAGAAGAAGGGCGTCGACTTCGACGAGATATTTGCCCCAGTAGTGAAGATGACCTCCATCCGGACGGTGCTGAGCATAGCGGCAAGCATGGACCTCGAGGTAGAACAGATGGACGTGAAGATGGCATTCCTTCACGGTGACCTCGAAGAAGAGATCTACATGCAGCAACCGGAAGGATTCGAGAAGAAAGGGAAGGAGCACCTGGTATGCCGGTTGAAGAAGAGCCTTTACGGACTGAAGCAGGCTCCCCGGCAATGGTACCGGAAGTTCGACTCCTTCATGACCGATGAAGGGTACCACAAAACGCAGTCCGATCACTGCGTGTTTGTGAAGAAGTTCGAAGGAGGAGACTCTCTAATACTCCTCCTGTACGTGGACGACATGTTGATCGTCGGACGGGACCAGGGCAAGATACGGATGCTGAAGAAAGCACTTCACCGAACCTTCTCAATGAAGGACCTGGGTCCGGCGAGGCAAATACTAGGGATGCACATCATCCGGGACCGGAAGAAGAAGCAGTTGTGGCTGTCACAGGAGAAGTACGTGACAAAGGTGCTTCACCGGTTCAACATGTCGGAAGCAAGACCGGTCGGGACAACCCTCCCGGCAAACTGCAAGTTGTCCAGCAAGCAAAGCCCCAAGACAAAGGCTGAGAAGGAGGACATGATGAAAGTACCATATGCCTCTGCCGTCGGAAGCTTGATGTACGCAATGGTGTGTACAAGACCGGACATAGGATATGCAGTTGGAGTGGTGAGCCGGTACATGAGCAATCCCGGCAAAGAGCACTGGAACGCGGTCAAGTGGATACTCCGATACCTGAAGGGCACGGCAAACGTGTGCCTCCGATTCGGCTCCGGTAAGCCCGAATTCGACGGCTTTACCGATTCGGATATGTCGGCTGATGCAAATACCAGCCGGTCCACATCAGGGTATGTGATGACGTATGCAGGTGGAGCTGTTTCGTGGCAGTCGAGGCTGCAGAAGACGGTTGCGCTGTCAACCACGGAGGCGGAGTACATGGCGGCTGTTGAAGCTGGCAAGGAAATAATATGGATGAAGGACTTCATTAGAGAGCTCGGTATCCGGCAGGAGGAGTACCGACTCTACTGCGACAGTCAGAGTGCCATCCACCTTGCGAAGAATGCGGCCTATCACTCCCGGACGAAGCACATCCAGCGTAGATACCACTGGATCCGGGAAAGGATAGAAGACCAGGAGTTCGTGCTGACGAAGATCCACACGGACGAGAACGGCTCAGATATGCTGACCAAAGTGCTCACACCCGACAAGCTGGAAGCATGCCGGAAGAGGATCGGATTGGAGAGACATCCCATGCCGAAGTGAAGGGGGAGTTTGTTGGGATTTCGGTCCCTCCGGATGGGATGTCCGGAGATGAATGACGGCAAGCCCGGTTGCGGCTACGGAGCCGGATGATGAATACCCCGGCTACGGAGCCGGATGCTGAAGACCCCGGTTACGGAGCCGGATGACGAATGTACCCGGAGAGAGATCCGGATGCGGGGACATATTTGTGAATATGTTTTGCCAAGAGCCCTTGAGGCTATATTTGTAAATAGCCCGAAAGTCATATGTGTATAAATATGACTTAGGGCAAACAGTTTAAATGTTGTTGCTCATTTTCTGTTTTCCACTAAGAGGGAGCGAAGTGAGAGCAGCCGAGAGAGAGAGAGAGAGAGAGAGAGAGAGAGAGAGAGAGAGAGAGAGAGAGAGAGAGAGAGAGAGACGAAGAGGTCGTTGCCTCTGTGTATTACCGCCGCCTGTGGCGAAGACAGTGAGCTCAAGGTTGTTGCCTTGTAGCTTCACCAGTGTACATCCCTGTTCATAGTGATAGTTGGAGTTTGAGGACTCCCGTGGTTTTTCCCATTTAGGGTTTTCCACGTAAAATATCCAGTGTACCTTTCTCTCTATTGTCCCCGTGCACTTTGTATTTCCCGTTTTCTGAGAGTTGATCCTATTCCTCGGTTGTGGCCGAGCACTGTTTTTCAACATTATCTTACCAGTGATCATGTAAGGGCCAAAACGTTGGTAATCCAATTTATTGCAAGGTCGAGTGGTCTTGATGTTGTGTTGGAGAAGCCATACATGATCCCCAATGCGGAACTTTTTTGAGGAGTCTAAACGATGACGATTGGCAAGCCTCTTGTGTGTAAATTGAGCATCGTGCAAATTGTGGAGAATGTTAGCTTGAATTTCTTGGAGGCGACTAAGACGATCCTCGGCAGCAGGGTTGGTAGGAACTTCTGGATGCGCATTCATCGTCCATCGAGGATGATAGCCCGTATTTGCGAAAAATGGGGAATATCCTGTAGAAGAATGGGCTGAGTTGTTGTAAGCGAATTCCGCCAAGTGCAAAAATGCAACCCAATCATCTTGTTGATAGTTGATGAAACAACGAAGATATTGTTCCAATGTCTGGTTGGTACGCTCTATTTGGCCATTTGTTTCAGGATGATAGCCCGAAGAAAGCTTAACTGAAATGTGGAGAAGTTTGAATAGGTGCTTCCAAAACTTTGAGATGAATTGTGGACCACGATCACTAATAATATCATCTGGCAGACCATGATGCTTAAATACCTCCCGCATAACGAGATCAGCCGTCTCTTGACTAGTAATCGACTTTGTACATGGCAAGAAATGTGCCATTTTGGTAAATCGATCAACCACTGTGAGAATTGCATCAAAACCTTTTGAAACTGGGAGATCAGTAATGAAGTCCAAGGATATAGACTTCCAAGGTGTTTCCTGAATGGGAAGTGGTTGTAGTAAGCCATAGGGTCGGTGACGAGGATTCTTTGATCGACAACATATATCACAACTCCGAACATACTCCTCAACAAAATGACGAAGGCGAGGCCACCAATAGCGTCGAGAAATTAATTCTAGAGTCTTGTGAACTCCAAAATGACCAGCCATTGGTGAGTCATGGCAATGTTGCAAAACTTGTAGCCGTGGGGGACCATCAGGAACATACAATAAATTTTGTCGAAATAGAAAACCATCATGCCAATAGAACTGACAATAGTCATTACGAGGATTTTTCGACTGTGAGCAAGAAGCACGATCCGGGACGATATGATCCAAAACATCCTTGACGAAATCATCAGTGGCCATATGATCTCGAATGGAATCAAGAAGAGTGGAATTTTCAAGAGCTGTTATGGCGTTAACTACCATTAATCGTAATCGATTAGGACCCAAAAGGATTTGTTTTTGATGCTCAAAAGCAGGTTCCCCTGGACGAAGTTCCATATAAGAGCGCCGAGAAAGAGCATCAGCTTTGCCTTGCTGCATCCCAGGGCGATATATGATGATAAAGTCAAAGTGAGTCAAAAATTGCGCCCACCGGGCTTGTCGCCGACTCAAGACTCGAGCATTTTGGAAATAAGTCAGGTTCTTATGATCATTGTAGACAATGATCTGCTGAGAATTACGAATCCACGATTGCAAGAAGCTCTTTGTCATGGATCTCGTAGTTGATCTCTGCAGCTTCAAACTTTCGTGAATGAAAGGCGACAGGGTGTAGTTGTCCATCATCTCCAGTCTGCGAGAGGACACTCCCTAGTGCAAAATCGGATGCATCGGCTTCGAGGATGAAGCATTTTGTTGGGTCGACATGTGCTAAGATAGGTGCCGTTGTAAATGCTCGTTTTAAGCTTTCGAATGCCTCGGATGCATTTGAACTCCATATAAATGGTTGATCTTTATGTGTGAGCTGAGTAAGCGGAAGCACAACCTTGGAATAATTTTTAATAAATTTTCGATAAAAATTTGCAAACCCGAGAAAACATTGCACATCACGCACTGAAAGGGGCGTTTGCCACTCTAAAATTGCCTGTACCTTCATGGGGTCCATAGCAAGACCATTTGAAGATACAACATACCCCAAAAATTCCACTTGATTCTGGCCGAAACTACACTTTTCTAATTTTGCGTAGAGACCATATTCTCGGAGTCGGCACAGTACTTGACGAACATGTGCATCATGCTCCTCTTGGGTCTTTGAGTAGATTAAAATATCATCTAGGTAAACTATAGTGAAGATATCAAGAAAATCTCGAAAAATATCGTTCGCCATATGTTGGAAAACAGCAGGTGCATTCGTGAGACCAAATGGCATCACTGTATACTCAAAATGTCCATAGCGAGTGCGGAAAGCTGTCTTCCATTCATCCCCCGGGCGAATCCGAACTAGATTATATGCTCCGCGAAGGTCCAACTTCGTGAAATATTTTGCACCACTGAGACGTTCCAAAAGATTTGGGATTAATGGTAGAGCATATCTATTTCGGATAGTCACTTTGTTTAGCCCTCGATAATCCACGACCAACCGAAGAGTCCCATTCTTCTTCTTAACGAAGAAGATAGGTGCACCAGCAGGGGATCTAGAATGCCGAATGAATCCGTTTGCCAGATTCTCATCAATATATTCCCGCAAAGTCTCTAGCTCTACAGGGGAAAGATTATAAATTGGGCCCCATGGAGGTTCTTTCCCTGGTTGTAAGTCAATAGGGCAGTCATATGGCCGATGCTCCGGCAATGTATTGGCCTTCACCTTATCAAAGACATCTGAAAACTCCTTGTATTTCTTTGGTAGTTTAATATCCGCGTCACGTGAAGTGGATGATGGAGTTGCTACTATTGCGAAGACGAACATGGCCTCGTTCCCCCCTTCCTCCCGCAACTGTCGTAAAGAGATGGGCGATAACTCCGGGGATCTATTAGCACATGTAGGAGAGAGGGATGCGGGATTTGTGCTTTTTTCCCGAGTCTCCTCAATTGTTCTTTCCATCCAATCAATCTTCGGGTTATGGAGTTCAAACCAGGGGAGACCTAGAACTATTGGGTGGTCCGGACTACGAATAATATTGAAAGAGATTAGGCTTGCCAAATTGCCAAGAATTATCCTAATTGGCTCGGACTCCTCGACTATATCTCCT
This sequence comes from Azolla caroliniana, assembly GCF_043228905.1. Taxonomy (NCBI): domain Eukaryota; kingdom Viridiplantae; phylum Streptophyta; class Polypodiopsida; order Salviniales; family Salviniaceae; genus Azolla; species Azolla caroliniana. The sequence continues at coordinate 23,262,615 of NW_028230439.1, read as the reverse complement.
GATGCTATGGGACGTCCATCGATGACTCCTACGGCTACTGGGTTGGGAAGCTTATTCAAGAGGATGTTTTGTGACAAGGCAAATTCACGATCCATGAAACAAGAGTTGGCTCCAGAATCTAGAAGGGCAGAGGCTAGGACTCGATGACATGTAGATGTGGTAAGCTCGACTTGTGCTGAAACAACTCGACTCACTTGATTTGATGAAATGGAACCACGACTAGGAACTAACTCTACATAGCTAGGATGGTCCAGCCAAATGGCTCCTATTTTGGCCGGACTTACTCGTTTAACACATCCTCTAATTGACTCAAGACATCGAATCTATTCTCATGACATGGACTATGAGGCTTATTTATGTTATTAGAAGTAACAATAGAACTCGATGTAGGGTTTTCATGGGCACTTACTTGGTATACTTGACGCCTTGGTTTATGTGGACAATTTACAACTATATGTCCTGGACCACCACAATACAGGCAGAGGCGATGCGCTCGACGTCGTTGCTTCTCAGCATCTGATAACGGCCCACGACGTTGTGTTGACTCTATTTCCATCGGAGTTGGGCCATCCCTTGTAATGGGTCTAGAAACTTGTGGAGGCGTTGCGACTACGGAAGCGTAAGTCTGTTCAGGTTGGCGGCGTAACATTTGTTGGCGCTCAGAACGTCGCTCAAATAGGCGATTATCACATCGCACAGCTCGACTAATGGCTTCTGTAAGTGACTTCGGATCTTCAGGGAAAGTAAGAAGAAGATCTTTGACATCATTTCTCAAACCTTGACGGAATTGATCCATTAAAGCTGCCTCATCCCAAGGGATATCGCATGCCAAGAGACGGAAATCGGCTGCATAAGACGACGCGGGACGATCTCCTTGTCGGAGCCTTCGAATCTTGTTTATCGTTGTCCTAGTGCTGTCGGTGTCTCCGAAACTAGCTTGAAACTCTTTAACAAAGGCCTCGAAATCCTCCAGCAATGGTGATTTCTTCTCGAGAAGTGGTGCGAACCATGCTAACGCCGTACCGCATAGCAAAGTTCCCACTAATCCCACACGAGCAGCATCAGTTGGATACCGATTGGGATGTAGCTGAATAACTAAACGAACTTGATTCAAAAAGCCTCGAAATAAAGACCTCGTACCATCAAACTTGGCAGGGAGGCTGATCTTTGGCTCTCTAGGGGAGTTCTGAGCCCCCGACGCTTGCTCTCGTAATGACAATATAGTCGCCTCAAGTTGATGAACCCGCTGTGATAACTCTTCATATTGTTGAGCTTTTTCGGCGCTCACGTGTTGTAGATCTCCAAGTAGCCTTTGATTCTCATGCTCTAATGCCACAAATTTATTCGTGAGCATGTCGAGCTCAGAAAGAACACGCATGTATTCTTGTTTGCTCACGGACTCCATAGCTTATGAGGGGAGAGGAGAAGGAAGAAGAGAACTTGTTAGGGTTTGTGGAAGACGAAGAGATGAAAGGAAAAAAAATTGGTTCAAACTGTCAAGACTGAGAGAGAGAAAGAGAGAGAAAAAGAGATAGAGAGATAATTGAAAGAGAATTATTATATTGAAGCGTAAAATGGATTACAAAGAGTAGGCTACAAAATGGCGTTGAACCAATTTAGGTTTGGGATGGGTGGTAGATCCCTATTTATAAGTAATAGAGAACTCTCTAGAATATTCTAGGTTATCCTAGAATGTAGAGTAATCTAGAAGATCTCTAGAGTATTCTAGAAGGTTCTAGTGGTATAGAACACTCTAGAATATTCTAGGTCATTCTAGAATGTAGAGTAATATAGAATATTCCTATGATATTAGATTTCATATTCTAGAGACTATACATATAAGAATATTAATACAATGGTTAAGGATTTGACATGTGTACAACAAGGTCGTGGGTTCAAATCCTTTCGAGTCATAACGTGAGTGTCATGATCCTTTCGATGCATGATGTGACTGTTATCATGACAGCTAGGTGGATAACAAGCTACCTACCAGACATCATACATGAGAATCAAACAGGGTTTATCAGGGGTAGGTGTATCTTTGATAATGTGCTGCTTGTTGTCCGCTGGAATAGTAACCGACGGACAAGAGCGTAGGAATAAGAAATAATATAAGTTCATAACGCATGTAACGGTTCACATAGGAACCTCTGATAGGGGGAGCGTGTAATTTTGGGAATGTAAGAAACGTCTCATAATAGAATTCTATCTTCTCTGATTCTCTGTGTATAACTACGGCTAATCCACTGTGTGTGTCTTGAAGACCTGAGTGTGTAAGAACGTAAGTGTAACCCTTGCTAAGGATTCGGTTGTAGCCGTCTCCCTTATACGCTGATAGGTTACATGGAACATTCCCCTACGCATTACACTTAGATGCCTATTCGTTGTTCCACACCCACTTGGAGGTCTAGGTCGAAGGACTGACCGCGGACCGTGTTCCTAATCGGCAACACTTTTGGCACGCTTGGTGATCAGTGTCTTCTCACAGACGAGCAACAACGAATGGATGTTTAGCCGCAGACGCCCCCAGAGAACCAACACGACAAGACAGGCCAATAACAAGGCCCGTCACACGCCAGGCAGAAGAACGCGCACGGCAAAAGCCTCGCCTCAGCAACCTCAGTGCTACCTACCGTGAGTACAAAGGTGATTCTTCGCTCTCCAAATAACTCGACGAGACGCGGGGACTACGCTCACCACAGCCCCCACCATGGCCTTTGCCTACCCCCGCTTTAACGGCGAAACGGACGCCGCAACTCATATTCGCATGTTCCTGAATGTCTGGAATGCGAACCACATGGCGTAGAGCCTTTCGGAGGCGGTAGCACACCAGTCAAAAATGACGGAGTTCGGGTTAACATTAGATGGGCGAGCGGCGTTTTGGCATTCATAGATGGATTTACCAGCAATAACAACCTTCGATCAGCTGCAGTCCGCTTTCTTGCGATTCTTCCATCGGAGGGTTCCACAATGCGAAATCCTCGGACAGTTTTATACGATTAAGCAACTACCGACCGAGACGATAGCGAACTTCAGCTTACGTTTCCAAAATTTACGACGGAAACTAGAACGGAGCCCCGCGGAGGACGAGGCTCGGGAAACATTTCTGGCAGCTTTACGCCGGCCCATCCGGGCAACGCTCAACAACAATAGCGTGAAAGGGGAAACGACGGATATGGTAATTGAACGAGCGTTACAACTCGAGTTGGATGACGAGGAGGAAAGGTTGTCTATGTCCTCCTTACGACAAGCGTTACCTCAGGACGAGGAACGCCAGTTTCGTCAAGAAATCCAGTGCACGATTTGCTTGAACTCGGGGCATTCCGCAGTGGAATGCAATATGCGAATCCACTGCCCAATCTGCCACTCGAAGGCTCACATAGTCGACCAATGCGAATACAATATGTTAAACAGAGCCACTCCCGCAGTACGCAGCATGGACACACAACATCAACCACACCGAACTGAACAAAGGAGGCAAGAAGACCAACCACGGTATAAGGATCGCAACCCACGGGAGGACCGACACCACCGGAATCACCGAAATCACAACGATTCCGAGGAGGACGAACCAGAGGACGAGGATTATCGTGGACATCCGAGTTACGCCAAAGGGGGTCGGCGCTACGAGAATCACCGGCCGACAAACAAACGGGGCGGCTTCAATGGTTATCGTGGTAAGCCACGGCAATATCGAGATCACCGACATTACGACGAAAGCTCGGGGGATGAGCGGCACCAGGAACAACAACGAGACCAACAACAGCCACCGCGTATGTTCCGACAAACGAGGCCAGACCGCGAGGAGCAAGTAGCACCAGTGGAGCGGCACACACCACCAGGAGCTGAGAAGGGTGAATAAAGCATCCATTGTTTTATTTGTCAGCAACCCGGACATTATGCCACGCAATGCCCAGCACGCAAGGGAAAGGGGCCCGCTGTCAATACGATTACAGCGGAAGTGCAACAAGTCACGACACGCCAGCAAACAAAAATGGCTGATTGGGCTGCGCAAGACGAGGTACGCCGACAAGCCCAAGCGTGGGTGGAAAAAGCAAACGCAACAAATACGAAACGCATGCGGAAGAAGTCCGTGAACACAATGGAGCGAGCAGAGGACGAAAGACCGGTCCCAGACCCCATTTGGCAGGCGTTAGCGGGCTGTGAGATAACGTTAACCATGGAGAAACTGCTGCAGCTAGTCCCACGCTTCCGCCAGACCATGGAAGAACGGGTGACAGGCATACCCGAGGTGAGTATCGCTACAAACCTTACAGACGTTAGCAATGGACCGCCGGTAGTGGATCAACACAACCTGACTATTACATTAATATTACACGGACAGGAAATTCCAGGATGCGTAATCGACGGCGGCTCAGGCGTCAATGTAATTAGCGTGAAAACTTGCGAGCAGTTAGGCATTTCAGAATGGGAGGCTTGCCCATTCTGGCTCCGAATGGCAAATACCCGCTCAGTACGACCATTAGGGTTAATTCGCAAAATAGGCATTATCATGGGCAGACACCGATTCGACATCTCGGCGGTCGTCCTCGCCTTGGACGCCCCAGGGGCGTACCCAATGCTTCTAGGCAGACCATGGCTTCAGGCAGCAAATATCAAGCAGAACTGGCAACACAAGTGTATCAGTTTCCAACACGGACGCACCAAGGTTCGCGTAACTATGGAAGGAAGCACGCCACAACCGAAGGGTATAACACCATTATACGCAGAAGATATAAATATGTTGGCTGGGGTGGAGGATGCAGAATTAGAGGCATACCTCGACGAACACCCTCGGAATATGCCACGACCACTATTCTCCACGACGAGCCTTATGAACCAAACCCAGAGTCCATATTGGAACTTAGCAGAGCATGGGCGGCATTCAAAAGAGAAATGGAGATTTCACGATGAGTCACCGCTTCCGCCCTTGAAGAAGTAAATATGGGTACAGAGTCGAAGCCTCGTTTCCTCTCCATCGCAAAGGAATTAAGGCCGGACCAGAGAAACACGATGATCGCACTACTCACGGAATATAAGGATGTGTTCGCTTGGGCTCAAGAGGACATGAAGGGGTTAGATCCCAAGTTCTATCAGCATAAGATCAATTTAGCAACCGACGCGAAACCCGTCCAACAGCGCCGCTACCGCATGAACCCGAAGTACACGACCCGTGTGAAAGAAGAAATTGACAAGCTCCTGAAGGCGGGGTTCATACGACCAGTTAAACAAGCGACATGGTTAACCCGATAGTGGTCGTTCCAAAGAAAAACGGCAAAATACGGGTATGCGTAGATTACCGAAAATTAAACGTCGTCACCATTATGGACGCATTTCCCTTACCCTTCACCGATAGCGTACTGGACGCCGTCGCAGGCCATGAGATGTACAGTTTTTTAGATGGCTTTAGTGGCTATAACCAGGTATGCATGCATCCCGAGGACCAAGAAAAGAAGACATTTGTCATGGACTAGGGAGTATATGTGGCAGTTGTCATGATGTTCAGGCTAAAGACGACGCCGGCAACATTTCAATGGACAATTACGGAGATCTTTGGGGAATACATTCAAGCGTTCATGCAAGTTTTTTTAGACGACTTTGCGGTATATGGGAGAACAATAGACCATTTTTCGCACTTACAACTGTGCCTGGAAGGTTGCCGCACCGCACGCTTAAGCCTGAATCCCGCGAAATGTGCTTTCGGCATGACCAACGGGACTCTCCTAGGCTATATAGTCAGCAAGGAGGGAATAGTGGTTGACCCGAACAAAATCTCTACGATTACGCAAGCCAAAACTCCGACAAACGCCAAATCACTCAGCCGGTTTTTAGGACAAATACGGTGGCATAGTTGGATGATACGGTATTTGGCGGACTTCGCCACGCCGTTACGTGCTGCCGTACATCGGACTCCTTTCCAATGGACTGCAACGGAGGATAAGGCCTACGAGGCACTTAAGATAATGCTCACACAGGCTCCCGTCGTACAACCACCATTTTGGGTGAAGCCATTCCACGTGTTCGTCGACGCCTCAAACATAGCAATAGGAAGTGCACTAATGCAGCTCACTGAACCAAGCTGGTACCGGCCAGTATACTACGCTAGTCGCAAATTATCAACAGTAGAGTGTAACTACGCCACAACGGAGCGGGAGGCGGTAGGGATGATCTATATCATCAATAAATTCCGGCACTATTTATTAGGAAGGAAATTCACGTTCCACGTGGATCATTCGGCGCTACTGTATTTGGTGGAGAAACAAGCCCTGACAGGGAAATTGGCACGGTGGATGTTGTTGCTCCAGGAATTCGATTTCGTAATCCAACACCGACCAGGGACGCGACTCTCAGTGGCGGATTTTTTGAGCAGACTCGAGAATGGAGAAATAGTACAGAAAGATGACGACGATTTTCCGGTCGCCGATATCCTGCGGGTAGCGACACTAGCAGAAAGAACGGAATCGACCTTTCCGGACTGGCGGCTTATGGAAATGACGTACTTTTTGACTACGGGACTGCCTCCACCACAATTACGCACGGACGAGAAGAAACGACTAGCCGTCCGAAGCCATCACTTCTGCCTCGTTGAAGGCGTTTTATATCACAAAGGAAGTGACGACATTTGGCGACGTGGGGTACGACAGGATGAGAAGGAAGCGGTTTTATGGGAGGCACACTGCGGCACGGCAGGCGGCCATTACGCGGGTGACGTTACAACCCAGAAAGTATGGCAGGCGGGCTTATGGTGGCCAACAACACAGAAGGACGCATCCGCGTATTGTAGAAAGTGTGATTTGTGTCAACGGATGGGACAACCCGCGGAGGGCACAAGGATGCCACACCAGCCCGTATTACCGCTAGACCCCTTCCAAAAGTGGGGATTGGATTTTGTGGGGCCCTTCACGCCGGCGGCAGCCTGTACGGGCAATAAATACATATTGGTAGCCACGGATTATTGCACCAAATGGGTAGAAGCAAAGGCACTACGTGAAAATACGGCAACGGTCACAGCCAGATTCCTTTACGAGCACATCTGGTGCCGGTTCGGCTGTCCGATTGAGCTTATCAGTGACCAGGGGAGCCACTTTCTCAATACGGTTGTTCGAGAACTAACACAACATTACGCCGTAGTCCATAAGAAGAGAGTACGCCATATTATTCGCAGGCGAATGGATTAGCAGAATCCACCAATAAGACGTTGCAGACCATTTTGAAGAAAATTGTCAATGAAAATAGAACGGACTGGGATACCAAACTACAAAGTGCGTTATGGGCGTACAGAACTAGCTACAAAACAAGCATACAGTCAACACCGTTTCGACTAGCGTTTGGGTTAGAGGCTGTGATGCTGGTTGAATTTCAGGTACCTAGTTTACGAATTCAGGTACGAAACCGACTATCAGAAGCCAAGTCGGAGGAGGTACGGCTCCACCAACTCCTCGAACTAGGGGAAAAACACGTCCACAACATGGTTGTGTTGGAGTAGGAATAGCGACGGCATAAAGCGTTTGTGGATCGACATCGGAACGCAAGGGAAAAGGAGTTCGCCGTGGGTCGAGCAGTGCTGGTTTTCCAAACTCACATGGGCCATATGTCGGGGAAGTTACGATTCCGCTGGACCCGCCCATACTGGATAATTGGAGCGGAACAAGGCACGTTCTGACTAGGTACGTTGGCCGGGGAAGTAGTCCGACAAAAGGTGAATGGGTTTCAGCTCAAACCTTACCTGGGCCCTACGCCACCTAACCCATTCACCGCCGAACAGGATAGAGCCGGAGAACCCGCACCTTAAATGAGCGGCCCCACTTGTACCATAATGTAAAAATAGGTTGTAGATAACCGTTATGAAAAAAAAAAGAAAAAAAAAGGAGAAGATAGCGACTATTAAAACGACTAAAGGCATGCACAAACTCCTAGTTCAAGAACACGGGGCGCCACGATGGCTCACCGCCCAATGAACCCTAAGCCATAAAAAGAAGGAAACAGAAGATTTTTTGCACAAAACAGAAACTCATCTTCTAGCTATCAACGCTTCCATCGCTCCTCCCCTTCACCTTCTCCTCCATCCTATCACACATCTTCAGCCCATCGCAACCACCAGTCTCCTTCCCACGAATCTCCTCTGGCGATGACGATCTTCATCTCTATTGCCTTACGCCGATGGCTTGTGGAGAAACGCTTGGATGGGTACATCCGGGTCGCAGAAGCACCCCCACACCCGGATGCCATGGACATCGCCAAGAAGCTTAACATCGACACGATCACCAACTCCTCCATCCGGAAGAAGTTGGACCTGTCATCGCTAGGCGAAAGGCATTTCGAAATCCCTCCTGCAGAGGCGCTGCAGTGATATTTCGGGCCATATTCCTCCTCCGCCAAGGCCTATAGAACCAAGCAGATTCCGGATCCCTTCTTCTGTGAAGTTGCCAAGTCCCTGCTAGAAGTCGACTGCGTACATGTCAACGCATATGGGATGCCTAAGCAGAAGGTGGGCATCATTATCGATACCTTTGAGGGGCGCGCGGTCGATGGGGGGGTCATCACAGGGCCGACATTAAGGGAAGGCCTGCATGCGTACCAGGCAGGCAAAAAGCTCAGGCCGATCATACAACAGTACCTTACGGTACTATTTCCACCCCGAGGCCTGCCATCACCGCAGCCCAACCGGCCCATGCCCCCGCCCCGATCCGCGAAGCGCAGGTTAGCGAAGTTATCGGCCCCAGAGTGGGAAGAGGAACCCCAACCCGCCCAACCTGACCCAAGGACAACACCACCTACTGACCAGCCAGACACACGGACAACACAGGAGGAACAACCGGCACGTTCCATGGAAGCAGCCCCAAAGCCAGACACCGAAACACAGTGGGATAGCCCCAGACCGAAACGGCGTAGATTGGACAGGAAAGATGGGCGGGGGTTGGTCAAAAACGTCCCCACGGTGATAGAAACACCGACCGAAGGCGATGGCTCCGCAGCTACGGAACCCAATACCACCTTCAAAATCATCCGGGAGCCACGACCGATCATTACGACCCAGTCCCAACGAGGGAAAGCCGTATTGACAGCGGAAAGCGAGGTTTTGGCATATCCGGATATCCCGGATACGGCCGATGAGTTCAACGCCCTCTTACAGTTCGACACTTCTTTTGAGCTCATGGAGTTCCTGGCAAAACAACAGGTAAAAGCCGCCCAACGAATGGCCAAAGAGCATGCAGAACGCCAGATGATTGAGCGTGCCCTAACACAAACGACGAAGAGCGACGATGAGGACCGGTTAGCCAGGGTCGGCAGACAGAGGAACGCCGGGGTACGCCGAGTGGGGATGGAGATACCCCCATTAAACACGGGACTAGTCGAAGTCCATCGGGAACTGGCAAAGGTCAGCACGGGCGCCAAGGAGATGGCCATAAAAAATAAGAATGTCTGGAAGAAGGTGAAACTGACCCAAGTTGAACTTCAAAAAGCCAACGAACGCATCGCGGAGTTGGAAGCTCACGCGACTACGGCGCAACGCAACTCCGCCACCAAACCACGCCATCGACGCTTTAAAGGAAGAAATTGAGGCTCAGACCGCCATTGCCTCAAAAGCGAAAAGGGCCATGCAACTAGCGGAATCAGAAATTGACCGCCTTCGAGTGGAACTACGCCAATCCTCAGACAGAGAAAAGGAGATATGGGCTAACGGCCGGAAGGCAGTAAAAACCCTTGAAGAGAAACTCGTTGCGGAGGTAGCTCAGCACATTCGGACAAAAGATGACAATGCCCAATTACGAGAGGACGCGAAGAAATCGGAGGCAGCAATCACGGGACTCCAGGCCTTATTAGAAAAAAAGAAGGTATGGTTCGACGAGCAATTGGTGGTCGAACAAGAAAGAAGGCATCAGCTCGAAATCCGCCTAAACAATGAAATGGGGAAATTAGAAGAACAACATGCAAAGGAATCCCAGCTGTGGGCGGGCCTGAAGGCCATGTACGAAGAAGCAGCGGCGGTTAAACAACAAGAAATCGCAAACCTCCAGAAGTCGATGGAGGACGCACGCAACCGTTGCCAGGCCATCACAGATAACGTGCGTATCCTTCTCCAAACAAATCGGGAGAGGTTCATAGCACAATTTTAAACGGCGTTGGACAAAGGATGGATGGCGTGGGCAACCCAAGCAACGGAATTGCACGTGTATTGTGTGGACTGGGAGAACCGGCGAAAAGACGGCCGAGGTTTCTATAAACTAAATGAGGAGAGAATTGCGGCCGTATGAGAGGACCTAGCGCAAGACTATCGTGCGCTAGCGGACCAACACTCCGAAGAACTCGCGCAGCTCATAGATGATTTTGGTGAAAGCCAGGAGGAGCTATTTCACCAGATCACACAAGCCGGCAACACGCACACAAACGAGGAATCCAGGGCGACGCCAATTCCGGGCACGGCTGAAGAAGAGGAACCTCAGGCTCGATCGCCAGAAATGACAACGATGGAGAACAACACGGACCGACGAGCGGAGTCCCCCACAGTACCAGACAGCAAAACCACTGCACAAGAGGAGGTTAATCCGCACAAGCCCACGCTATCATCGGACCACACGGAGAACGGTGCGAGCCAGGCGGAATCTCCGCCCCACTCCCCGGAACGTACAAAAACGGCCGACACCACGGAGGATGTAACAATGGAGGCAGAGCCGCAGCCGACTGCAAGCACGACAACGGCGGAGCCCAACCCACTAGCTCAAGAAGAGCCCACCGTACCCGGACCGCCCACTCACGACGACTGCGACTCCGGGAGAAACGAGCCCGACCAAACAGGGGAGCCACACCACGATGCACCTACGGGCCCTACGTCACCTCCGGACGTGGACACCGCAACAGACCCAAACATCCGGGCCATTTTGGAAGAGGATTAACGGGATGGGTCCGACGTGCCAGGGCACTGTCCCACAGGCGTGCCAGGTGTTGTCCGCCGGAATAGTAACCGACGAACAAGAGCATAGGAATAAGAAATAATATAAGATCATAACGCATGTAACGGTTCATGCAGGAAGCGTGAACAGCTAAATAGACCCTGCGTATATAAAGGGCAGAAAACCTCTGATAGGGGGAGCGTGTAATTTTGGGAATGTAAGAAACGTCTCATAATAGAATTCTATCTTCTTTGATTCTCTGTGTATAGCTACGGCTAATCCAGTGTGTGTGTCTTGAAGACCTGAGCATGTAAGAACGTAAGTGTAACCCTTGCTAAGGATTTGGTTGTAGCCGTCTCCCTTATACACTGATAGGTTACAGGGAACATTCCCCTACGCATTACGCTTAGACGCCTATTCGTTGTTCCACACCCACTTGGAGGTCTAGATCGAAGGACTAACCGCAGTCCATGTTCCCAATCGGCAACACTGCTTCTCTGGGAAGTTATGGCATTGGCAGATCGCACCACATCGAGCTCGGCTATTTTGATGTTAGACTTTGAGAAGGCCTACGATAGGGTGTTATGGCCCTTTTTGGAAAGAGTGATGAGAGCTATGGGCCTTCCCCCGCAATGGAGGAATTGCATTTCTACACTCTATCGGACTGCTACCAGTAGCGTGTTGGTATCTGGTGCTTGGGGCCCCGCCTTCCAACTACATACATTGCTCAGTGAGGCAAGGTTGTCCCCTAGCCCCATATCTCTATCTATTTGTAACCGAGGCTTTCTCGGCCTACTTACATGCACCAAGCAACGAAATGAGGGGATCGCCCATCCCCAATGTGACTGAGGATCTTCTGTTATCTGAATATGCTGACGATACGGTCCTTTTCTTGCAGGGCGATGATGCAAATTTGCAGCGAGCTGAACATCTTGTTGAAGACTTTTGTCAGGCTACTGGTGCCAAGATCAATTGGGATAAAACCCAAGACCTCTGGTTCAGTGAACAAGAGAAGCCAAGGTGGCATCCCCATCCTGATTTTGCATGGGTCCCTGATGGGACGACATTCAAGTACCTCATATTTACGATGGGGAGGGCAATCCCCAAGGGAGCGCAATTGTCCCATGTGCAAGCCAAACTAAGCAAGAAGTTGAACCAATGGAGCCTGTCTAAACTATCTTTCGTTGGTAGGGTTCTTATTGCGAACCAAGTGATGCTCGCCACCATGTGGCACTCAGTCCCGTGCTGGATTATGGACCCTTCAGGCTTGCACGTGATTAAGGCTGCCATCAGGGGGTTTATATGGTCAGGTAAGGACAACCCGATGGCTTCCGCCAGAGTGTCATGGCATTGGTTAACAGAACTGCGGGCCAAAGGGGGGCTTGGCCTCATAGACCCCTTAATGAAGAGCTGATCATTGCTAGCCAAAATGGTGGTTCGCTGCCTCCTGCCAGGTAAGGGGTGTTGGAAGGTTCTACTTCGCAATAGGTTGCAGGCAGGGACTCCCAAGTATGGTAGGCCTTGGCCCGACTCCTTGAATTGGTGTTGCACGCGTGGAGTCCCACCCAAGATGGCTTGTCTTCCGGAGGAGAGGGTCACGAACTCCATCTTGTGGGCATGGTGTCACGTACGACATCATTTGGTCAAGCACATGCCGGAGACGCTAATCGAGTGGTCTAGACAACCATTATTTTGGAACCCTCAGGTGGAAACAAGTGACGACATGATGTTAGGCCAGCTTAAGGGCCTAGCATGGGGAAAGCTGGTGCAAACAGAGCTTCACTCTTTAGATTATTGGAGACGCACGATGGCTTTAGGAGGAGCCCAGGAGGTCCCATTCCCTCCCCTCAAGGGAGCCATGAAAATGCGGAGATTGATAGCTGAGGCAGTTGATAGGGTTCCGATGGGGGAGGTGAGAGAAGATGCTTGGTTCGGTCTCTTTGATGAGGCTGGAAGGGTTAAGGCGTTGAAGGGCGTGAGCGGATCGAGAAGAGATAGGATTTTTGGGGAGACTCAAAGTAGGGGCTCTTAGCACCCAATCTGCGTGGTGGCGCAGGTTGGTAACATCTGGAAGACAAACCCAGATGTTGCTAAGGTGGAACCCCATTGGAAGTTATGGGTATATGGTTGTCGTCCCCTCGTCGAACTAGAATGGGACCTAGGGGATTCCAGGTGGAAACATGATGGCAGATTTCGTCATTTCTTTGAGTATAACACTAAACTGGGTCAGACTTTTCAACTGCAGCTAGACGGCCCCTTATGCAATGGTTGGCGTACATTGGGCATCCCTGATGAGGTGCTCATTACCTTTTGGAAGGGTCTCTGGCGTCTCCACTTGCCGGAAAAGATAAAGTTTTTTTGGTGGCAAATCGATCATAATGTGGTTCCTGTTGGCGAATGGCTAGGTAAACATGGCGGCCCGTTAGGCTACCCACTTTGCCATTAACCTATTGAGACTCTAAGGCATTGTCTGTGGGATTGTCCTCACGCTCAAAAGGTATGGGATAGAGTGACTCGCCTCCTTGTGGCATGTGAAGTGGAAGGAACAACATCGTGGAGTGCTGCGGCATGGTTTGATCACTCCGTTGATAGGTGGACGGGCGCCTTCAATGCGGATAGAGTGACTTGCCTCCTTGCGGCATGTGAAGTGGAAGGAACAACATTGTGGAGTGCTGCGGCATGGCTTGATCACTCCGTTGATAGGTGGACGGACGCCTTCAATGCAGATAGTTGGTGCTACGTATGCATGAGAGGCAAAATCGCCAAGATTCGATTTGAGAGAGGCTTGGAGTCCACATCCCCTAGGCCCCCGGACATTTGGATGCTGATCGCAGGCTTCACCCTGTGGTATGTATGGAAATCGCGTTGCCTAAAGGTCTTCCAGGATCTTGTGCGGCCCCCGGAGGAAGTGATCATGGACATATGGTTTGCGCTTATTAGTTGTCTATGAGGGCAATTGGACGAGGTTTGCAACCATTCCACTGACGTGGGTACTACCCGTTTGCGCTTTTGGCAGAAATGGCGGAACACGCCTATGGTGACACAAGGAGGAAGTGGCCCGAGGTGGAACTACCAGCCCCCACATTGGCTGTTTCCGGCTCACTTACCACCCTCCCTTCGCTGTTGACCCCAAGAGTTGTCTCGTACTAGCCATAATTGAAGGGCATTGTTTTAGTTGTAGGTACTTACATTAAGTAGTTAGTCCGGAAGGCGATGTAAGTAGTCACATTTTCTTTAACTTGATCGGAGGGAGATTCCCCGATCTATATTTAAGCCTCCTTGTATAGTCTCTTTGTAATAATCCTTCCTAACTAATGGGAAAGTAGCTTCATTTTGGAAAAAAAAAAAAAAACATTACCCAAGCATGAAAAATAGTTGAGTATATATATTGTCATGATATGATAGGACTCAAACCCATGACCTTATGCTACATGGGTCGAGCTCTTACCATTAGACTATGAATTGTAATACGTAAGATATTATTTTCATTTATGTTTTATCATAGAAAATTGATGTATATTCCAGCTCTCTCTGGAACATTCTAGAAGCTTCAGGATTATTCCTAAGAACACTATAAAATAGGGCACTAGGCATTATGTTGAACCAAATTGGTTCAACGCTAGTCTTAAGCCTCTTAGCCACTTTGTACTTATCTTTCACATAATATATTAGCTGATGTCATCATCTTTCTCTCTCTCTCATTCGCTCTCTCTCTCTCTCTCTCTCTCTCTCTCTCCTCTTCTCACTTCCTCTTTCGGGAATCTTACGCAGTCTCGTCCTCTTAGTACTAATAATACTTCTCTTCTCTAGTACTAATTCTCTCTCTGTTTAGTACTATTCCTGACATATATCACGTGCTTGCATGATGTGGTATCATTAGAGAGGTGTGTATTCTCATGAGCTTGCGTGATGTGATATCATTAGGGAGATGTGTATATTGCCTAGCTTGCAAGAGGTGTTATCATAAGAGATGTTTGATCAATTGTAATGTTCATATATTTATATTTCTTTCTCTCTCCCATTATCCATTTCTCATGACCTTTTTCATGTGGGTTGATTTGTTTTTGAGACAAACAAAAACATTAAATTGGAAAATGAATAATACATATGTGTGCATGTATTAGGAATACACTATGTCTACATGCTTTTTTACCAAGAAATCATATATCCTTAATGTATAGACATTTATTGACTAGCAACTAATAATGGTTTTAAGGTTGCACTGATCCATACACGGTTCAATCTAAGTATTTTTTTAAGCACGTGGAGGGATATGTCTTCTACATGGGGAGATATTTGCTTCAACATTCCCTTGATGTGCTTGACAAGACTAATCCTTGGGTACAAGTTCATGTTTGCTAGCAATTTTTCTTTGAAAACAATATGACCTTTGATGTTGAAGGAAGAATACTCACATAGGCTCAATCCTATACTTAGCTTTTGATTTGGGAGATAAGTTGTGGATTTAAGGATTTGTGCACCCTTTCGGAATTTGGGAGAAATGCGAATACATGATCCAACTCTAGAGAATCTTCATTCTTTAATCCTTTCTCTCTAAAGGTAGTGCCTTCAAATCCGCTTGATCTACTTTATCCAAAGACTTGGAGGGTCCAACAACATAGGGAGTAAACAATAGTTTACACAAAAATGTAAGTTAGAACTGCAATTCTACCAAAAATGTTCTTTTTTGTTGCTTTGTCACTACTCAATTCTTTTCCAGAGTCAAGCAATGATCCAATCCCATCGAAGTTTTCAATGGCATTGATCTCCCAAAATGTTTGAAGATGGTTCCATCTCAAAGAACCTTGCACCCTTATTCTAATAGCTAGGTAGGACATCTTTTGATAAGACCTAAAATTCCTATTTCATTGTATTGATTTTTTGGAGCTTCGGGTAATGCAATAGATCTCTAGGAATCCCAAAATTTTGTAAGAGATCTTTCGTCTCTTAATTAAGACTTCATAATTTGAAATTCCTTTATATTCATGCTTAGCACGTAAGGTAACTTGCGAGAAGTACGATGACTTGTAAGATGGATATTTTGATTTGAGTATGACACCAAATCTCTACCAAGATTAGGATTATTTTTACATAGAGAGTTTTTTCTAAAGAGTAGTAACTCCTCTTCTTAGGAAGGAATCACATATAAGACGATATGTTTATTCAGTCCTGTAGGTCAAATTTAGCCTCCTCGTGGACGATAACAAATCTATGTTATGCTATTCTCGCATAAATTTTATTTATTTTTTAAAAATTATTCTCGCATAAAATTAATGTGTATATTAAATAATATTCTTTCTCTCAAGAAGATAACTAATTACATATGTAGCTGATTTTGGGGAACAATTATTGAGGGCTCTCATATGATTCTATCTTTTGTTACTTATGTCATCATGTCTGCTTTATGTTGTTTGGAATTCAAGTAGTCTTTTTGAGAAACCTGACTTCTACCAAATGTTGTCCAAGACTCCAAAAGCCCTTGATTCCTTTTTTGACATTTCTGGAAACATCAATGTTGTAAGTTGTAACTAATATTTTCTTGGTTTTTAGTGCCTTACAATTTTATGTACTCCTAAGATAGCTTTTGGAATTTCAATTTTAATGGAGTTGTCTCGATTGTGGTATTGCGTTTGCCTTGTCATCTAAGTTTACAAAGGTCCTTTAGGTATGACATGATGGATGCCTTTTGGTATCTTTATTTTGTTTGATATTGATTAGGGGGACATCTATTTTGGTGTCTACAAACATGGTCGTGTATCAAGTTTCTAAGTTTTATTTTGTGTTTTCCCATGCTATATACCTTTGCAATTCTCAAGAAATTTGTTCTCAAAATTTGCGATATGGACATGTCTCACATTCCCATATTTGCAATATATCAATATTTCAAATTTCTATCATTCTTGTGTCATACTCCAATAGTCATATGTTAACATGTTTTACGAGTCCTCACAAACAAAACACATTTGTTTTTGTTGAGCATTCTCCATCTTTTGGGATTCCAATGCACACATATTGTGGATAACATAAATTTTACATACATGAGAAATTATGAATAAAATTTATTAGAAATGAAATAGCGTATTGCAAAAGCGTATGGTTTATAATTTTACAGTTATGTACTAAGGCTTAAGCAAAGGGATCTATGGTAATTATGAAAAGCATTTACACATTGACATTGAGATACTTATGCTACCAATTAACTAACGTTTCCTCAAGAAACAATGACGCTTGTGGGCAATCATTCATTTGTAGATTTGTGCGACTCTGGCACTTTTGTGCATGTGTGAGGAACTCATGAAATAAGTTTTTGCTTTCTTTGATGGTTGCCCAGTATGGCTTTGTGGCCACGTGCTCATTATATAAGCTATAGTGTTTTTGACTTTGGAAGCATTTCTTATGTTAATGCTTTCTTCACTTTCCCTCATATGCACAATGTTCACATAACCATAGATGATTTGTAAGTATATGATTATGTATACACATAATCATGTTTGACTACCAAGTGGTTCACAAAACATTTGTTGAATATATTAAATTATCTTCTCACGCTCATTATACTAGATCATTGCCTCTCTTTCACCTCGTGCAAGTCTTAGCAAAGCGAAAAGAGATGAAAGAGTAGGGCCGCCCAGAGTGTATGGAAGAGAAAGAGTGTGAGTTGGCAAAAAAGCTCCTAATTTTGTGAGAGGGAGAAGGATGAGTATATATTTAAGAGCCTTGAAACAATGAGGAGGGGCATTTTGAAGATTCTTAAACACATGAAGGTGTTTTTGTAAACTTATTGAAACTTAATAAACTCTCATATTATCATTACACACACAAATGGTGACATAATAGAGTCTTATTGCACACTCACACAGACACTACACACTTAATTTCGTCACACCCCCGTCACTTCCTCACTCTTTTCTGATTTATTGGTTGTTTGTCAACTTACCATCTCTCAGTCTCTTCCAATGGGCCTACCTACACATGTGGTCTGCTACTTGGATGATCAACAAAAGATCTATGGTGTTGCTTGTTCCTTTTGATAATGGGCATACCTTAGTGATAGTCTATTTAGACCCGTTAATTCAAGGTCTTGGGAAATTTATCCTCATTTTTCACGCATTGTGGTTACAATGTAGTGCATTAAGACTATCAAACTCAAGGTCTTGGAAATTAAAGCCTTGCTTTCGTGCGTTCTCGTCGCACCATATTATCACTTTGTTTAAATTACATGTCATATCGGTATGCTGAACTAACGATCTCACACGATCTCCAAATAGTTTGCTTGATTCTCTCAGTCTGTCAATCTCAATCTTAGTTAGTCATTCTCTCTCTCTCTCTCTCTCAAGTTGTCGCATCAAACAACATGAATTTGAGTGAAACCCAAGTTTGATCGTCGTCGTCTCATACATGCTATTGAAAGACATGAAAATTGAGCCTTTGTTGGCTTGGTGGGCTACACACCATTTGATACATTGCCATTGAAAGACATGAAATCGAAGTGAAGTGAACCCAAGTTAGAAATTGGTCCTCTTGGCCGTCTCTATGTCTTTTGTTGTCGTGGTGGGCTACACACCATCTGATACATTGCCATTGAAAGACACGAAATCGAAGTGAAGTGAACCCAAGTTAGAAATCGGTCCTCTTGGCCGTCTCTATGTCTTTTGTTGCCATGGTGGGCTACACACCATTTGATACATTGCCATTGAAAGACACGAAATTGAAGTGAAGTGAACCCAAGTTAGAAATTGGTCCTCTTGGCCATCTCTATGTCTTTTGTTGCCATGGTGGGCTACACACCATCTGATACATTGCCATTGGAAGACACGAAATCGAAGTGAAGTGAACCCAAGTTAGAAATCGGTCCTCTTGGCTGTCTCTATGTCTTTTATTGGCGTGGTGGGCTACACACCATCTCATACATTGCCATTGAAAGACACGAAATCGAAGTGAAGTGAACCCAAGTTAGAAACATGTCCTCTTGGCCGTCTCTATGTCTTTGTTTGGCTTGGCGGGGTTACAAACCATCTCATACAATCATCATGAATGTGAGTGAACTCGGCATCGCATACAATCATCATGAATTTGAGTGAACTCGGCATCTCATACAATCATCATGAATTTGAGTGAACTCGAGAGTTCGATACTCAGCCGCCTCAATGCATTGTGTCAACCAATGTTTTTGTTTTGTTTATTTGTTTGTGTGTTAGCCCAATAACACCACGTCCAAGGTTCAAATCCCATTGACTTTACACAGGCAGTCTCACACAGCCTTTTCCTTCTGTATCTTCCTCCTCTTTGTTTTTCTGCCTTCTGCTTCAGTCTGTCTGTCTGTCTGTATATAATATATATGTATGTCGGTGGCCCTTCCATGTGCAAAAAAGCTGCCAACAGAAAAGCCACAAAACAAAAGAAGAATAAGAAATTGGGAATTTTTTTTCTAATTTCTCTTCTCCTTCCATCCCCCCCCCCCCCCTTCGATTGAATGTGATGGATCTGTTCAGGGACATGGCTACCTCTGATTTCTCCCCCCACAACTCCTCCCATGCTTCTGAAGATGCTGCACATATTGATATGAGCTCCTCCCCTCATGGATGTACTCGCAGGGCATCATCTGATGGACAGGCAGCAGTCGATTCATCATCAATGTCCCCTCAATCCGACGGCTGGCCTCTCGGTTTGATCATGCGGCTTCCGGCTCGTGCGATCTTGATTGAATCCATCCAGTGCAGCAGGTTCTTGTCTGCATCTTCGCCTGCTTTGGCAGCTGAGGCCATCGATTCTTCATCCCTTGCAAAGTATGGTTCCATGTCCCTCGCGGTGCCTTCATCCATCACTTCCGCCTCCTGGTCATCCTCTGATTTGGACACAGAGGTGAGCTCCTGAGGAACATCTCCATTAATCATGTCCCTTAATCAAAGCATTTTGTATTTATCCCCTAATCATGCTATTAACCTGCTACTGATGTCCTTTAATCACGTTATCAATATGCTACCAATGGCCCTTTGATCGTGTGATTAACCCACTTAATCATGGCCTTTAATCACATTATTAACCCCCTACTCATTTTCTTCAATCATGTGATTAGCACCCCCTAATAATACCCCCTTAATTATGAATCCCTTATAATGTCTCTTACTAATCATGTTATGAAATGGCAGACTTACGTTGTCATATGGTTTGTGGTTTTTCCGTGTTTGTATCAATCTCTTAGTCATGTTATTCAAACCCTAATCATGTGCTTCAAAACACTAATAATGTCTTTTTAATCCCTAATCATGGCCCTTAAGTATGTTGCTAAACTTTAAGAAGCTTAATGGTGTGATTAATGGTGTGATTAATCTTAAAGTTTTCATCTCCATTTAGGACCTCAACTTCCACCAAGCATATATATGTAATTTTGTAAATAAGCATACTTGTTTCTTCATATCATAGTATTCTTAACCCTAATCATGGCCATTGGTCACTTTTCTAGCATAATCTTTCTTTACATTGCCATGGTTTCCATGACTTGTCTTCTTAACCCTAATCATGGCCAATGGTCACTTTTCTAGCATAATCTTTCTTTACATTGCCATGGTTTCCATGCCTAGTCTTCTTACAAGTTGGTTCCCGCTTGATATTTTGTCCTAACGTTTGCGGATTCATTTGGTGTCCAGTCGACATGGTCATTTTTCCCAGAGAGAAGCACGACATTGGGACGTTTGATCGGCATTCATTCACTCTCACAATCGGAACCCAAACGTGTCTCAACGATACTAGAAGCCAAGAGGATTAAGAAGGAATATGGTACCCCAAGGACTAGTGCCCCTAGGGTGGCCATCATAGCTCGGACACGCTCTTGGTGTTTGATGTTCTTAGGTTGTCGAGGGGGTTTGCACTCTCGGGCAATTGGCATGACACCATCTCTAGCTCATTTCTTGGATATGGAAAGGAAGAAGAAATGCACCAAGAGACCAAGCACAACCATCAAAGAAAAACACGGGAATGGACATATTGTTCACAATATGGGGGTGGTTTCCACGACGTAGTGTGTTGCGTGTGGGGACACACTCTTTGACCATGAAGGGATTCTATTGCCTACACCCTCATCTCAATTTCCCTTGAACCATGTTTCCCAACATTCAAATTCGGTCACATCTTATGTGTGTGCAAATTGGCATGCCTTCAACAATACAAAGAGTACATGAGCACAAGGTTCTAGCTATGGCCACCTTTTTTCGACCATTTTGTTGGGCTTTTGTGGCAAGATGGCAAGATTGACATTAGTTTGGCCACTTAAGAGAAAAATGATAAAAGTAATAATAAATTTTATTCCCTTGTTGATGGTGCATAAATTTTTTTGTTTTTTTTGCGGTGAGTTGTTTTGACATTGTTTGCTCATGCTGTAAAGAGAATGTGTGTAAAGAAACATGTCAAACCACTTGTCACATCAACAATGCAACTAACATTTGTAAATAGTGTGGGAAGTCATGTGTAAATTCACAAGGAGCAGTATTTGTGAAAGACATCATGCCTCAAGGTAGCCTTGTCATTCGTTGAATAGTGTTTATTTATGAATCGGGACATGGTGCTTGTAATTCAAGCTGTTCATAGTAAATTTAGTTAATGTAGTGAGATTTGAACCTAGGTGCATGAATTAATGAAGTCGCATGACTTACCAATATGGCATACTCTCTATATGAGACGTTATAATAACAATATACATACATGCATATGCATATGTTATAAACATACTCCCATCTTTACAAGTAAAGTTTTGCTTTTCAATGCAAGTGGCTCTCAACTTATTGTTTCCCTAAAAAAATGAAAAACAAATAACATAAAAGTTTTGTCCAAGTGGTTGCACTTAACATTTCTCTTACTTTAATCTCCATAAGAAACCTTTCCATAAATAAACTTCAAAATGTCGATCATGTTCTTAGAATTTATGAGCTGCTAAAATTCTCATAGCTAAGGACTACTACTTATTGTGATGGCTAGACTTGTATACTTGAAGCTTACACCACATTATTGTAAAATGTCAAGATGGTATAGAGTTAGCGTATGTTGGTATTAAGGTTGATCAAGATGATTGTGGTTGTGGTGTTCATAAGCAAAAAGGAACCATAAACTCTAAAAGAGATAGTCGCATGTCAACCATTATCTCGTGACATTTTTTTGAAATAAATATAAATAATTTATGACTTTTGCATAATTATTAATGACAACAAACAAAATCATGTAGTTACTCCCATATCCAATAGATTGTAGACAACCCATATAGCTCAATGTTTAAGAGTACATGCTATCAATGGTTTGTGGTGATTTGACAGAGAGGGAGACAAATCATGATTGCTAGTAAGAGAAGTATGTGAGTTGACAGTGAATAAGAGAGAATTTGATTAATCATGATATATTACGACTAAAGTGCATTAATTGCACCAACTCTTTTCGAAGGGAAATTTGATCATTTTAATTTTACCAACCGGAGAACTGATATTACCATTGATACTGATAGAAGGGGCATCTTTTATATTTCCCTTCCTTTGACGGCCCGTAGATGAGAAAAAAGGATCATGTTTTTGTTTGGTATGTCCTTGTGTATGCACATTTATCTTTTAGTTTTCATAGAGGTCTGTCAAAGTTTTTGATTCTTGGACTTTAGAGTTGTTATTGTTTGTTTTTGCGTACAAATACAAATCATGTGATTGATCAATTTGTTGAATGGGTGGACACAAGAAAAATATGCTTTCATGATATTGTCTTTCTCAGAGGGTCTCATTGATGCAATGTGAGAAAGCATCGAATAATTAAATTTTCTGTGAGAAGATTGAAAAGTAATTAATTTGAAGTACGCCCTAGAGATTGAGAGAATATGGAGAGTTATGTGTTTGTTTCTTTCCATTATCAATGAGCATAACATGAGAATTTATATGATGATCATGCTGATTTGTGCTAAGAATGATACAAAGAAATCATTTTCTTTCAATATTAAAAGAAATATGTCATAGACAAGGCACAAAAGCTAGAATTGGTATCCTTACATGTAGTTGTCCACTATGTTTGGCAAAAAGAATTAGCCCCTTTTAAAGTGGAAAGTGGTCTTTATGATGTCATTATGTTTCACACGTACCAATGAAAATACCATATTCTTTCTTATCTATCTTTTGGGGAGAAAGTGCCAAGCAAAGCTTTTTCCCATGAAGATGAACTTTTGGCTTGGATTGGCAATCTTTTGTAAGTGTAGGATTTTCATTGATCCATGAACCATGAACCGACAAGTCTATGACCATGGATGACCCATTCAAAGCTCAATGATCTAAAATTCGTTCAACTCTTGTTCTTAGATAAGGTAACGTTTGAAAAGTGGCAACAAATTTATCAATGCTCATGAGCCAATCTTCATATCAAAGAACTTCCCAAATATAAGATCTTCATACTAACAAACCGTTATTTCAAATGTAATCAGCAAAACATATAGAAACTTAACAGTCAATCTTAATATTACTAGAGTTAATTCAAATCACAATAACACGATATTAGCAACGATCACAATGAAAACAACCACTGAGAGAGATTTCACTCCTATGCTTAAGTATAGAGTATAAATGTGTGCCTCACTGGTGGGGTTTAAGATGTTTGACTTGGTTGAATATGACCTAAATACCAAAAATGAACATTTCTACATAATATTTGTGAAATTAAGTGGTGATTCTTGATGTTCAAGAATTTTATTAGTAAACCTTCTAATTGAGAGTGCACATTGCGATTATGAGAGAAATTTGTGCATAGAGACTTGACCAAATTAATAATGTATGGAACGCGAACTCGAATCTATCAAAGGTAGAGCATTGTATCAAAGCGTGAGACTCAAAACTCCCTAACTTATTTTGCACAAAACACACATACTAAAGGAGCCTCAAATACTCTATCTCACATTGCTTAAATATTGCATATGCTAGTTAAATTATGTTGAGAATCAAACTCAACTTCCTGTGTGTGGGAACACACTCTAGGATACTCAAGTGTGTGACCACCCGACCTCCTTGTATAGTAACTAGTGTGTCATAGAAGTTAATGTCCTATGACACATATTCTTTAAAGTAGTTAAGACTCGACCTCTTTCCTAAGAGGCGCCTCTAGTGAGAGAACCTAGAGAGAAGGTGACTACATAAGCACCTTCTCCTTCTCTTTGTAAGTGGTCGGTCATTCTTGTTTCCTTGTAATAAATTTTTTTGTTTTTCTGTAACCTTGAGTTCTCTCTCTCTCTCTCTCTCTCTCTCTCTCTCTCTCCCCAATGTTAGTAGAGACACTTTTCCAACTTGTAGTCTTTCTTCATAGGATATATAGCCAACCACATGATAGACTATCTCATCAAGCCTTTAAGGCCTCTCGATCATTGTATGAGTCCGGCTATACTAGCTCATGGTATGGCATGATGGTGAGTTGGCTTCTTGTGAATGGTCTAGACATTAATAACCTACCTCCCCTTAGGTACAACCACACGATTGATAACACTTTAATCTCTCATGAGGACCGTAATAAAGTAATACGCCAAGACATATGGCAAATTTACACTCGATATAAATGGATCACCCCACGAGAGCCACTCCCATCTAAAATGTTGTATTATAAGGAACACTTCATGCACTTCTCTGAGTTAGGTTATATCATGCGACCAAAATATCTAGATGTATTCTTACCACATGCACTAAGGGTTGCCATTGAACAACTTAGAATATCATCTCACCAACTTGAGATTGAGAATGACCGTACTAATGGAGTCCCTAGGGAGGAAAGGATATGTAGGTTATGTCACATAGAGATAGAGGATGAGTATCACTTTACATGCAAGTGCCCAATCTATGCCGAGATAAGGGCAAAATACCAAGACATACTTGGTTCCTCTCCCACCCTCCCCAAACTATTAGATACTCTAGATATAAAGAAATTAGGCAAATACATTCTAGAGCTAAAACAACATAGAGAGAATACGTTACAAAATGTTGACAATAATGTTGCTAATGTTCACCAACATGTAACAAAAGAAGTTTTTCAGGAACAGGGGGAGCCAACAAATGTCAACACACTTGCACCACTCGGCCTTTCCCTTGATGAGGCAGAAAACCAAAGAAGAACCAGACGTCCTCGAGTGCCGGGTTTCAAAGCAACTTGATGTGGTGTGGAAGTAATAATGAAAATAAGGGAACGTGAGCTACACCGCCTAGAAGCCATGGCTAGGGCACTATCTACATTGGAACCACGGGTCACACCCACATCAAAACCCTTTGATCCCCCACTTCTTTTCGAGAGGCTTGGGTGGAAATAAAATTAGTATTAGTGTAAAGTCACTTCCTTTATCGAGTATACCACGTATTGCACACTACTAGAACTCTTTTAGCTTAAGTTCTATGTTTACTTTATTTTATTTTAGTTATGATGACTGGATAAATACTCATTTTGTTGTAAACCAATTGTCTCATGGGCCAAATTTGGCCTTAGAAGACATTAATATATCTTTCTTTCTTTCTTTCTCTCTCTCTAGTAAAAGCACACAATTATATTAATTGTATGTAAAATCCACTTAGTTACAACACTTCTTAGTCTCCTCTACTTATCATATGCCTATGTAGGGAGAGGGACGTTTTGTAATGCTATTAAAAAAACCTAAATATGCATTTGAGGAAATGATCCCCACATGCTCTAACATCCAAAAATTCCACATGAGAATACCTTTAAGCTTCTTTATAAAGGCTTTCAACCCATGTCTATTATTAAACATGAGAGCATTACACATATTCCAATTGTGTTGTAGACCCCAATAACGTAAAAATTGGAACAATATCTCCATCTCATCATTTGAACCATTTTGAACATATTGAGAAAAAACCCATTGTTGAGGTCTCAAACAACAACGGGTTAAAACTTGCCAAATGTCCGATAAGTACTTCCAAATGGTACACATTATAGGACATTTAATGAACCTATGTGTACTATCCTCCAATTGAACGGTCCAAAAGAAACAAGTGCTAGACCCTAATCCTCGTTTCTTTAAGGCCGAACCTAATGGGAGCCCACCAATCATGACTCTCCATATGAATACCTTTGCACGAAATGGTAGATGGGAATGCCAACTAGATTGTAATATTTTCCACCACCTTGCATCTGACTTACATACATTCCACAACTTTGTTGCTTTAGGAGATAGCCAAGATAATGATGCCATCGCATGATGATAAAATATATTTGTAGTGACCTGTAACAAGCGTGTACCATCTGGTAACTGCCAATCCACCCAAGGCACAAAATTTGTTTTCAATGGCAAAGATCCTTGCAACAATGGTATATCTTGTAATTTCTCCCAAATAAATCCATAATTTGGGGGAATACATAACCATCGCTTGGCATCTTCAAAATCCGACAACCTTTGAGATTCATTATCAACCACATCTTCCAAATGTACAATCCCCAATCGAAATAAACGATTGAATTGAGATCTCAACTTCTCTTTCCCATGCCAAAACAATACTTGAGAAGAAACAAGCAATTCATTTTGTAATGAATTACAATATTCTCGATCACTTGATGGTCCCCATTCAAAAAGAGATAATGCATCTTGCCACGATCTTACCAAATGTTGTCCACATACAAAATGTCAAATCTTTAGAGGAATACTTCCATTCAGTAATGACCACCAGAATGCTTGAATCTTTGTTTTCCCGTGCAGCAATCCTTCATGCTCAATAAAATATTGCATCATAGATATCCATGGTTGATCTTGTTGACATATATCTCGTAATAATGCAAATCTACGAGCCATCAAATGCCTTTCAAAATCCAATATTGCTGCACCACCTAAGCTTTTAGGAATAGCCAAATGGTCCCATGAAATCCATATAACTCCCATCATTTCTTCCTTCCGCCACAACATGAACAGAATAGGTTGTAAAATGTTTTGTAATGCCTTCTTAGTCCAAGGTAGTAAAGGCAAAAAATATAATAACATGGGTATCAAGATACATTGCACCACTTTGAGTCGTGCATGAAAGGGCCATAAT
Organism: Azolla caroliniana; assembly: GCF_043228905.1. Taxonomy (NCBI): domain Eukaryota; kingdom Viridiplantae; phylum Streptophyta; class Polypodiopsida; order Salviniales; family Salviniaceae; genus Azolla; species Azolla caroliniana. Next base: position 23,235,695 of record NW_028230439.1, on the reverse strand, counting down.
TGAGTTGTACACCCAATGGATAACCCAAATCTTTGTCTTTGTCTCTCTCTCCACACACACACACACACACACACACACACACACACACACACACATAGAGTTCTTCCGCTGCATAGAATCCATCCGATTCGTTACAAATTACATGGAAGCAATAGTGCGAATGATCCTCCTATACTCCCACATTGCAATTGACATTCTAAATGTGAGAGAATTTTATATAGAAAATGAACTACATTGTATGGAAAGGAAACACAAATGTAGTCAAAGGTAGTTCATTATATCAAAGTGTTAGGATCAAAATAAACAATATGTGTATGGAAGTCGTATCTATCATAAAAGAGAGTGTGGCTAAGTTGTGCGTAAGTTATAGTGTGGGTGACATTGAAAGGGATGGCCTTTACCATTTATCAATGACTACAATTTTCCAATTTGGAGAAGAAGATAATTTGTAGTTTGGTGCAACATATGTAATTTAACATGATAAACGTTGCCCTAACGTGGCAGGTCGAACAGTGGAAAATAGGGTCACAATACAAAAAGAGTATAATGCAAACCTAAAATGCAAAGTCAACGGCCTCGTGGTGAAGATGATTGGTTTTGGTGGGGGAAGGTGTAAGGTTTAAATCTTAGCATGTGTTTGTGGGAAATAATTATTGCGTTTCCCATTTTCATAAAAAAAGGGATAGGTGAGCATTGAGCATTTAGTACATAGAGACGCTTCTTCTCTCAATATAAAATGGGGAGTTGAGGGCTTATGTTGGGAGGAAAAGTATATAGGATTTTAGAGTACTTTTGTGAGAGCTTTTGACTTCTCCTTTTTCTTCTCTTTTCTTAAGTTTTAGGCTTTTCTTGTGTGAGGTGTGAGAGTAGATATTGGGCCACTTCTCCTTTTTCTTCTTCTTACTTGGTTTCTTTCATAGTTGGTGAGCGTACACTTCCTCTTCTTTGGGATATTTTATTAGGGTTTTCTTGCTTGAGTGAAGGCGAAAGCGACAAACGAAGGGTGATCTTGAGGAGAACGTGAAAGAGGGGATGAGAAGCCACCACAACAAAAGGTGCGACAACCGTTGCTTGTGAGCTCATGCCACCAAAACCTAGAGTTCTTCCTAGTTTACTTTTTTACTTCCTATTTCTTTGTAACTATTTTTTATAAATATTCCTTTCTATTCACCATTTGTAACCACTCGCCATAAAACCTATTTTAGAAAGGGAATCTCTTTGTAAAACAATTATTGGGGTTTGTCCCAACCTAAGAGTTTGTTGGGTCTATCCACTCAAGTGGAACCCACAACCGACAAACGGTTGAGAGCCAGTTGATAGTAGCCAAGAGCCGGCCAAAGAGCCGACTAAGAGTCGGCTGAGGGGCGAAGAGCCAGCTGAGAGTTGGCTGATAATCGAGTGCGGGCCGAGGAACAGAACCGGAAAGGAGCGCCTAGAGTCGACTAGGGCCGATAGAGAGTTTAGAGTCGGCTAAGCGCATACAACCGATTGGGAGTCGGTTGAGTGCTAATTCGACCAAGGGTTGAGTCGGCTGACATCCGATTCACAATTGAGAGTCGATTAAGAATAGGCTCAGAACTAAAAAGTAATATTTATACTTATTTATAAATATATAAATACATATTATATATGTGTATGTATGTGTGTATGCATATATGTGTGCGTGTGTATGTGTAGGGGAAAAAAAAAGACGTTGCACAAAACGAGAGCAACACATATAAAAGGCATGGAGACACACATAGAGAAGAGAACTAAGATATTGAGACACAGAGAGCAAGAGAGAAAATAGATATAACTCTGAGTGAGAGAAAACGGTGTATACAGAGAAAACAGAGAAGTGAGAGGACAGAGAACAAAAACAACAAACGAAGAGATAAAGTGCTCGAGTACGAGAGCAAGAGCGAGAGCGTTTTGCGGAAGAGAAAGCAGAGATTCGTGAGGGGATGTTCGTGATGTAAGGAACCCACGATTGTACAACACCTCTCCCATCCATCCATATTAGGTTCCTTCGTTCTGTGTTTTTTTTCTATTTTCTACTTTCAATTGTTCTATCCACTCAATCGGGTGAAGATTGTGGCCAAGGCCGTTGCCTTGAGGCAAGTACATTTCCTCTAGTCAAAACCTAGAGAGACTGTACTCAGTTGTACTCACTGTTGTTCTATCCACCCAATCGGTTGAGATATTTACATTCCTCTAGTCAAAACCTAGAGAGGTTGTACTAAGTTGTAATCATTGTTATTCTATCCACCTAGTCGGGTGAAGGTTGTTGCCTTGAGGTAGATACATTCCTCTAGTGAAAACCTAGAGAGGTTGTATCCGGTTATACTTGGTACATAGTGAAATTTGTTTTGGAATCTAAGGTTCTAGTGGTTTTTCCCGATTTCGGTTTTCCATGTTAAAATTTGGTGTACTTTGATTTTTGTTTCCGTTGCGTCTCTCTTCTACCATGTTGGAAGTCTAAAGCTCATCTCGATTCAGATCCATATTCCTAACAAAGTTTGTTGTATTGAGCATGGGTAATCAGTTTTAATCATTATTATCCTTGCGTAATCGTGTGGAATGAAAGGAAATTGCATGAGAGAGGTTGATTCTCTGCATTATCAAGAATCCCATTACTCAAAGGGTTTCCTCGAACCAAGTTTCTTCAAACCGAATTCCTCAAAAGAGGATTACATGTACGATACCCACGAAGGATTCTAAATCTTCCCTCACACAATCACATCTTCCATGGTTTAGGTCCCTTCTAGGGGCCTTGTTGTTATGCTAGAGTAGCACAACATGCTTGTTTATACAACATCTTTGGTGATCTTAATAGGAAAGAGCACTAAGGGAATGTAACGATTGAGGGAGAAGACTTCGCAACCATGATCATTGTGTTGATGGACTGCATGTTCTGAGAAAAAGACAGCACGGTTAGGCTAGATAAAGCCATAGAGATGATCATAAAGACATCCAACCGATTCAATGGGAAAGATAACTCATGCTATTGTGAGGCTTACAAAGCCGAGTTGCTTATGAACGAAATACCAGAGGCAAGGTGGAAAAGCAACTTCACAAGGGTCATAACGCCAAGCCTCCATGTGGAGGTGCTTGAATTACAAATTGAGAGTCATGGTTGGGAGGAGTTTGAAAGAGGATTTTTAGAAGTATAATACTTCAATGATTCCTAGCCTTGACAACCACTAAGAGAGGGAAAGAGAGCGGTGCACCAACCATCAATTTCTATTTTGAAGTAGAGCAAACGTTCAAGTGGGTGATGGAGGAGAGGATCCTTGACAGTCACGTAGAGTTCACTCTACAAGAAATTATTGATATAGAGAAAAGAGGTTTCCATGATGTCACCATACACTTGATGAAGAGAAAGCCACACTCGGCCCAAATGGAAGGAATAAAACCTATGAGGGTGAATGCAATGTCATGGATTTCCGCGTGGATGTGTCAGAACGGGGCAGGACCGCGGGGTCTCGAACTAAGGAGCTAGTGAGGAAAAGGGATTATTCGAATCAGATTCCGGGGCTGGACCGACACACGTTATCAGTTCCGGAGCTGCGCCGGACAACGGGCAATGAGCACATGACTCACACACCAAACCCCCACACTCAAACGAGAATAGAATAGAGATGAGATCGCAAGCTCTGGACGTGATAAACACACGTCAAAACAGAAACGACACGGAATTACTGGGCATGAGTAGAAACTCGGCAGACACTAATCATTAACAGAGGAAAAATAGCAGATTACAACCAGACGCTTCCGTGAAAATCCGTCACTATGTGCGGATCGTGAGGCGGAACTGCCGGGGTTATGGACGGGAAGGAAATAGGGCTCACACCCACAACACAAGGACGACTTACACAAACAAGGCGTAAGTATTCGAATGTGTTTGTGAAAAGTAGAGGTGCATGGGCAAGCCTGAATCAGCCCCTAGTCATAAGGCGAATGAATGCACGTGAGGAAGGCTTACACACGGTGTCGTGCCTTTCAACGCCAGATCGTTTGTGTGAGTTGGGTGGGAACCGCTGGGGTTTTGGACTAGGAGGAAGAAGAATTTGAGACGAATCTAGTTATGAATAGATTTTAAGAAAGAGATATAAAAACCTTGTGAATCCCACGAGTATAATGTATTTTATTAGATTAATCAATATTAAGATACGAATATGAATTTGGATTGAAAGAGAGAGATATAGAAACCTCATGAATCCCACGATTATAGTTTATTTCGTGAATCCCACGAATATAATTTATTAATTGGTGTTTTTAGAAATATATCCAATTTCCAAAGTTTTCACACACCTATTACATTGTGCTCCCCATCCTTATATAGTGATGAGAGAGTCTTCGCAATCCATGCTTTTTCTCCAACTATGGATTCCATGCTTTTTCTAAGTATAGACTATATGCTTTCTCTAACATGCAAGTTTTCACACACCTATTACATTGTGCTCCCTATCCTTATATAGTGATGAGAGAGTCTTCGCAATCCATGCTTTTTCTCCAACTATGGATTCCATGCTTTTTCTATGTATAGACTATATGCTTTCTCTAACATGCAAGATTTTACACACCTATTACATTGTGTTCCCCATCCTTATATAGTGATGAGAGAGTCTTTGCAATCCATGCTTTTTCTCCAACTATGGATTCCATGCTTTCTCTAACATGCTTTTTCTAACCTCATGTGCTTTTTATCGACTATAGTGTTTATGCATGCTAGATGTGGGATATCTACTTTTCTAACTGGGAAGGTGTCAAATTATTAACATGGAGGTACAAGGTTAGAATCTTGCCCTATGCATGTAACATGTATTCTCATATTTTCTTTGTTTTCTTCATATTGATTAAATTGGGTACTTTATACGTTTTTCATGTAGTGTACGAATTACACTACGACATTCACACCCTTCGAACCCGCACATCCTCCAGTATGTGCCGAAGTTGTTGGAGCTCGTTATTCTCTTTCATCCGTAATAGCCTCTGTTTCTCCCGCAATGTTGACTTTGTCTCTCCATTTTGAGCACATCCATTCTTTCCACCCGAACCATTGTCGCCATCCGATCCACCATATTCTTCGTTCACTCTTTGCATGGCCATGACCAATTGTCATGACTCCTTGTGCTCTTCTTGAGCTTAACCCTTCATGTCTCGTGCATGTGCCACCTTCGTTCCGACTATCTCCTTGGTCAAGGCACTTCGACCTATCATTTATTCCGGGTTAGGTTTGACCCATCGGTTTCAGTCTGGGTTGACTTCCTTTTCCTCGTGTTCATCGGCCTCGACCGGTTTGACCTCCGGTTGAGTTGGATTAGCTTCTTTCCGGATCAGTCTCGTCCGATCGGCTTCCGATTCAAATGATTTCCATCTGGGTCGGGCTTGACTATTCGAATTTCGGCCGAATCCACTTCCGCTTGGTTCGGCTTTCGTTTAGATTGGTATTTCAAACGGATCATTTGACATCCGAATCGGCTTCTGACTTTACCTTCCTTGCCACCATCTCCCGTCTCTTGGATCTCACGTTGGTTCTCGGACACAACCACCAAAGTATCTAGAATTAGTGGGTAGGAGTCCTCGGTATTATCGTCCTCCTTCGTTTCACCCATAACCACCTTCTCAACTATCTCTTCGTTGTATGCATCGGCTTCGACCTTCATTTTCTCTCCGCCACCTTCCGTCTCTTCGGTCTCATGTTGCTTTTCGAACACAACCGCCGAAATCTCTGGAATTAGTGTTGGGAGAGTCTTGCCTCGGCCATCCGCCATTGACTCATCCATAGCCACCTTCTCGACTATTTCTCTGTCACATGCATCGGCTTCAACCTTTGTTTCCTCTTTGTTGGAGACAAGGTCGTCTATGCGGAAGATCAAGAAGCATTCGATTGTGTTCTGAACACCTGCGTATGACAGTTTGTAGGTCGTTGCACAGAGAGAGAGTGAGTGAGAGAGAGAGAGAGAGAGAGAGAGAGAGAGAGAGACAAAAGACTTCTTATCTTTCAAAGCAATAATACAACACCCAACCTTACAAAAAGGTTACAAGGTCACTATATATAGTGACCGACTTAGGGCAACTACCATTTATGCTAATTACACAAATGGCCCAAAGGGATAGTGTGAATACGTCCATTATACACTTGTATTCGACACTCCCCCGTAATGGGCGTATACATGGTTTATCTAAGATTACAGGTATAGACTTAGGTTCTCGGACATATCAGCTTTCTTCGAGTCGGCAGGGTCCGAAGGCAGAAGACCGAACTGGTCGGGTCGGAACAGTTGAAGCCGATCATTAAGGAACTGATGTCGGTTGTCGGGAACCATCCTGCTCTGTGTCCGGCTCTAACCGGACTGGTTTGTCGTTACGCCCATCTGATGCCGAAGAGACCGAAAACGGTCTGCCGAAAGACACTTGGTCATTCCATCTGCGACATTGTCGGTTGTGGATATTTTCTCTAGACCGATTTTCCCTGAAATGACGCAGTCCCGAACGAAGTGATATCGAACGTCGATATGTTTGGAGGCGTTGTGGTGAACTGGATTTTTCGACAAGGCAACAGCACCTTGACTGTCGCTGTAGACAACTGGAGCCGAGTCATGGTCGACTTGTCGAAACGTGTGCGCCAGCCGACCGAGCCACAAAGCTTCTTTTGCTGCGTCGGACGCAGCTACATATTCTGCTTCGGTCGTTGAGGTCGCTGTGCACTCCTGAAGTTTCGACTTCCACGAGATTGCTCCATTGCCGAATTTGAAGCAGTATCCGGTTGTTGATTTCCGACTGTCTATACAGCCGGCGAAATCCGAGTCGGTGTAACCGACTACGCCTGAGGTTCGGTTCGGACCGAAAAGAATGCCGTGGTCTTTTGTGCCAGCCAGATATCTGAACACATGCTTGACTGCGTTCCAATGCGATCGGCCAGGATTGTGCATAAATTTGCTAACGACTCCTACGGCGTGAGAAATATCAGGCCGTGTCGCGACCATCAGGTACATAAGGGAGCCGACTGCCGGTGCATACGGTACCGACTTCATATCTTCCCCCTCCGGACCGGATGTCGGGCAGTCTCGCTGAGAGAGCCGAAGATTCATGGGGAGCGGGGTTGAAGCAGATTTGGCTGATTGCATGTTGAAGCGTTCTAAGACACGTCGGATATAGTCGGTCTGAGACAAAAAAAGATGTCGTTTATCGCGATGCCGACTAATCTTCATGCCAAGGATGTGTCGTGCCGGACCGAGGTCCTTCATGGCAAACTTCAACCGCAGTTGCCGAATGAGATCGGCAAGTTCGCCCGCGTGGCGTCCAGAAATTAGCATGTCGTCCACGTAAATGATGAGGAAGATGGGTGATCCATCTTGAGCTGTGTTGGTAAAGAGACAATGGTCCTCATCGCTTTTTGAGAAGCCGATCGATTGGATGAAGTCGTCGAACTTCTTGTACCATTGTCGCGGTGCCTGTTTGAGGCCGTATAGACTCTTCCTGAGTCGGCAGACTAGATGTTCTTGGCCAATTGCCACGAAGCCTTTTGGCTGCTCCATATAAATTTCCTCTTCAAGATCACCATGGAGGAATGTTGTTTTGACATCTAGCTGAATCAGCTCCAAGTTGTCGGCTGCCACTACGCCGAGTAGAAAACGGAGGGTTGTCATTTTCACCACTAGTGAAAAAATCTCGTCGAAGTCGACGCCATATTCTTGTCGGAAGCCCTTCGCAACTAATCTGGCCTTGTACTTTGGGGTGGTCGAATCAGACGTCTCTTTTAGTCGATAAACCCACTTGCAAGGAAGAGCACGTCGGTTCCTAGGTAATTCAACCAGATCCCAAGTCTTGTTTGCCCGAATGGAGTGCATTTCCGACTCCATCGCCAGATGCCAGGTGGCTGAATCGACAGATGTCGATGCTTCTTCGTAAGACGTTGGTTCGCCGGCGTCGGTGAAGAAAATTCCAGGAGAATACCTCTCCGGAGGTTGCGACAGTCTCTCGGATCGTCGAGGTAAGATTGGACTGGTCGCATCGGGTATCGAGGTCGGATGGTCCGAAAGCGGATTGTTCTGCTGTGCCGAGTCGGGGTTGCCCGAGTCGGTAATGTAAGGTTCAGCTACCCGTGAAGCTGACCGTGTGTTAAGAGCGGGGCCTTCTTGAAGGGTCGGCACATCGGAAAATGTTACCCTTCGGACTTCGATCGGTTTTTCGACTGATGGATTCATAGCCGACTCGTTGAACACAACGTCCGAACTTCGAACGATTTGTCTGCGTTCGGGGTCCCAGAGTCGGTATCCCATTTCGCCGTCGGATCCATATCCAAGGAAAATGCATTTCCTGGACCGAGGTGCAAGTTTTCGGCGATCATCTTTCGGAATAAGGGCGTACGCCTCGCATCCGAAGATCCTCAGCTTCTCATAATTCGGCTTACTGCCGATCCATAGTTCCTGAGGAATTTGAAGTCCTAGAGGTCTACTTGGCGACATATTGATTATGTGTGCTGCCGTGAGTAGAGCCTCTGCCCAGAAGCCATCCGACAGTCCGGAGTGTTGGAGCATGGAAACTATCCGTTCTTGGATTGTCCGATTCATTCGTTCTGCAATCCCGTTTTGCTCCGGACTGTGTGGTGCCGTAAATTCACGTCGGATGCCGCGTTGTCGGCAGAATTTGACGAATTCTTCGGATTTAAACTCTCCCCCATTGTCTGTCCGAAAGCATTTCAGCTTTCGGTCGGTTTGATTTTCTACCATAGCGAGCCAATCGGTGAAGATCGAGAAGACCCGATCTTTGGTGCGAATTGGATAAGCCCACACCTTTCGAGTCGAATCGTCAATAAAAGTGACGAAGTAAGAGGCACCGCCGAGAGACTGATGCGGCATTGGGCCACAGACGTCCGAGTGGACCAAATCGAGAGGTCTCGTTTCTCTTGGTGCTGATGTCGGGTGTGATGCGGCTGCTTGTTTGCCATACTGGCAATGCTCGCAGAATTGATGGTCGGAGAAGGAGAGTTTGGGGATGTATCCGGCTCTAGATAGGTGCGTGATGCCGGCCTTGCTGAGGTGTCCTAATCTTCTGTGCCATAGTGATGACACAGGAATATCCACCAAAAACAGGTTACCCTCTCTGAGCGTAACATGTAACGGATACAGGGAGTGTATCTTGGGTCCTCTAGCAAGCAGGAGGTTCCCCCTGTGGAGTGTCCACCCTCCCGAAGAAAAACCGGCACGAATGCCGTCTTCATCTAGTTGTCCGACTGAGATCAATGGCCTTGAGAGCTCGGGTACATGTCGGACATTGTGGAGTACAAGTGTAGAGCCACCTGCAAGGTTGAGCTCTACTGTGCCGATTCCGATGATGTCACAGTGTTGTGAGTTGCCGACTCGAACTGAGTCGGAGTGACGGATCGTATATTGCCGAAATTGGGATCGATGAGGAGTCACGTGAAATGACGCTCCCGAATCTAAGAGCCATGTGCTCGATTCTTCAGTCGTGAGTAGAACTTCTGATCCGACTGGATTTTCGATTGATAGTATATTCGGGTCGTCTGGTAGCACATCAGCTGAGAAGCTGACGTAATTGATCTCCTCATGCCGGCCACTCTTCTTGTTGTTCTTGTTCTTGAGTGCGCGGCAGTCGGCTTTGATGTGTCCGGGTTTCTTGCAATAGTTGCAGATTCGGTTATCCCGTGACTGGCTCCGTCTTCGCTGATTGTTCGGCGGCCGTGAGGAATCTCTTCCTCGTATGTTCGATCGGTCTGTCGAACCTTGTACTACGTAAGCGTCGTCTGTTGAGTCTTTGGCGAAAGACTTTCTCCGAGTTGCTTCGGTCAGGATTGCGCTCGTGACTTCGGAGTATTTAACAGCCGTGGTTGACGCGTTGCACACGGTTGTGACGAAAGTTTCCCATGATGAGGGAAGGCTGCTCATGAGTATCATTGCTCTGAGTTCATCCTCGATTGCCGTCCCCTGTGACGAGATTTGGGAGCTTATGCTTTCGTACTCATTGAGGTGTGCTTGAACTGAATCGGATTCTTTCATCCGCAAGTTGTAGAGGCGCCGGATCAGAAACATCTTCGTTGCGGCGACCTTCTTTTCGTAAGTGTCCGACAGTGTTTTCCACAGTTCGAATGCTGTCGTACACGATTGCACCGTAAAGTATACCGATTCCGATAGGTGCATCCGAATCGTGGCGCGGACGATTCTGTCCAGCTTCTGCCACTCAATTGGTTTGTATCCTTCTGGAGGTTCTTCATTTTCGATGGGATCGATTTGCCCCTTGACTATGAGATAGTCCTGCATTTGCTCTTTCCAGAAGTTGAAGTTCGATCCATCGAACTTTCGTAGACTCATTTCTGACGAGCCGGATGTTGATGCCATCAAATTCGGTTTCGGTTGACGAAGCTCGGTTCGGAGTTGACTACGAACCTTGTTGGAGTGCAGCCGGTTGGCTCACCCGATATCGTTCTAGTCGGATTTGAACCCGAGTCGGTTTGGCTTCGGAACTTGCTCGAATTGACTCCGGTAGCTTGAGGGACAGAACCGACTGGTCTTCCCGAATGTTGCCTAGTCGGAGTGAGCCCGGTTCGCTTCGGATATATATGCCGAATACCGATTATTGAAACCGATTATCTGGACCGATTCTGCTTCGGGTGACTGCAGCGACGAGAGAGACGGATCCAACTGATCCTCTCGAATGTCGATCAGCCGGATGAAGCACGAATTGGGGTTGTTGTCTTGAGACCGATCTGCACCGAGTGGTTACAATGAGCGGCGAGCAGCGTTTGATGACCTCTTCGGATGCCGTTTAACCGAATGGAGCACGATCGTGTCAAAGTTGCACAAGGGGATTTCACCTCAAGCGGTTACGATCACAAGGAACGGAGTACAACCTGCTGGCTTACTCCAAGCAAAGATGATCTAACGCGATGAGATGCAGGCCTCGTTTTTCTTCTTCTTCTCTCTTCTTCGAATGACGCAGGAAACCGAATGCTGAGACGACGGCCGACAGCGGGATGAAGGACCGAATACTGTGCAGGCTCTGATACCAGATGTTGGAGACAAGGTCGTCTATGCGGAAGATCAAGAAGCATTCGATTGTGTTCTGAACACCTGCGTATGACAGTTTGTAGGTCGTTGCACAGAGAGAGAGTGAGTGAGAGAGAGAGAGAGAGAGAGAGAGACACAAAAGACTTCTTATCTTTCAAAGCAATAATACAACACCCAACCTTACAAAAAGGTTACAAGGTCACTATATATAGTGACCGACTTAGGGCAACTACCATTTATGCTAATTACACAAATGGCCCAAAGGGATAGTGTGAATACGTCCATTATACACTTGTATTCGACACTCTCTGCCACCTTCTGTCTCTTCAGTCTCACGTTGGCTCTCAGATGCAACTGCTGAAATCTCTAGAATTAGTGGGAAGGAATCCTCAGTATTACCGTCCATCCAATCGTCCTTAGCCTCCTTCGCCTCGAAGTCGTTATCCGTGGCTATCTCTTCAACTCCATAGGCTTCACAATCTTTTCCCTCCTCGATCATGCAAACATCGATTATGCTTACCCCTTTTTCAATCGATGTTTCGGACACTCATGTCCCGAAACCTTCTTCCACCCTTGAAGTGGTGTTCGTCACTCTCAAGTCATCGGCCTTATCCTGCCAGGCAGAACGAATGAATCAAACGTTGGAGCAGTATCTTCGGTGCTTTCTAAGCTATCATCAGGATTATTATAGATCTAGGTACTAAAGTAAGCTTAAGATAAGGATAAAGAAATGAAAGATAGAAAGGCGAAAGAGAAAGAAGGGTGCCGATCCACCCGACCACCCCCGAGCGAAGGGATCGAGACGGACTCGAGCCTCGATCGGCATCCCATACCACCGTTGTGGCGTCGAGTCGTACCTGGTGTTGGCGCGCTCGCTACAAGAGTTGACCCACCACACGAGCAGAGTCTCGATGTAGTCAAAAAATGATCAAATGAGGGTAGCTAGGCCTCTTATTTATAGCGATACCCAAGGCCCCCAGGCAAGTTCACAGTTGACCTAATGGGTTGTCTCAATCCCGAGGATTAAAAGTAATCCTCCCCTTCTTTACACTCTCGTTTAACCCTCACACTTATCCACGTGTATAGAATACTACGGTAAATTCTCACCACGGGATATTATATGGTCATGCCCGTAACATACTCCCCCTCTTTAAAACATTGCACTCTTGCAATGGAAAGTTAGGGAAATTAGTTTTGAGAGTATTTTCCCGTTCCCATGTGGCATCTTTTATTGATTTATCCATCCATTTTATTTTAAATTCTCGGATTTCTTTAGTACGTAATTTTTTTGTTTTAACATCGAGAATTCTTTCTGGTACATGTGGTTTAGAAGATAATTCTTCAGAAGTAACCAGAGTTTCAGTCGTAACTGTATTGTCGCCAGAACCTAGAAGTTCTTTTAGACGACTCACATGAAAGACTGGATGAATTCCGACACCATCGGGAAGAGCGAGACGATAGGCTGATGACCCAATGCGTTTGAGGACTGTAAAAGGTCCACAAAACCGTGGGGCTAACTTAGCGCACTTACCCGTAGACAGTGTCTTAGAATTGTGAGGTACACGTTGTCAAGATATTACGCAAGTGCGTGTGGAAACGAGGCGGGACCGCGGGGGTCTCGAACCAAAGAGCAAGCGAGGGAGGAGAAAGAGAGAGAACCGGCTACGCAGGACCGGGGATACACAGGGACACGGCCCTTCAGCACGGGGAGCGCGAACAGACACCGACACAGACAGATGCGAATGACTAAATATGTATATTAAGAAAAATGGCTAACACGACTACAACCCTCGATGGGGCACATGTTGGTTACAACCGAACAGGCCGGCGAACAGATGCCGATGCTTGTTCGCTTCAACGCACAAAGGGGTAGCAGGTCGGAGGTGCTGCCGGAAGCACTCAGGCGTTCCTCGAAACAGCGCGAGCCTCCTCGGGACCCTGCACAGAAAGCTATGGAGCTCAAGAAGGAAGGAAACAGAGAGAGAAGCGTCCAGAAACGGTCCGACAGCACTTCGTCCTCTCTGCGCGAGATGCCTGCAACAGCTCTTTCCTGCTCCTTATATAGGCCGACGAGCAGGCCGTCATGTCAGCTTTATTCCCTGTCCCTTTCGAACAGGGATCCGCTCCGTTCTTCACGCATCCGCGTAGTTACGCCGCCGACTCGTACAGTTCCTTAGCTCGCGCGCGTGACCGAAAAGACTATTCGCGCGGTCTTTGTCTCCACTTGTGTTAGGGCCCGTTCCTGCCGATTATCCTCCTAATTCGCTTCTATGTACAACTTGGAGCGTGCACGCGTGAAGAACCGGTTCCCACGCCTTGGTGCGCCGATTCCGTTTATGGACGGTTTTCTTCACGACATCCGCCCCCACCTAACCGCGCATCCTCTGGTATGCGCCAAGAGAGTTGGGACGGAGAAAACCGGCCCGTCTTCATTCCTCGCCCATCGGTTCTTCCTCGTTTTCGGATCGTTCGTCATTGCTGACTAGGAGAGCCGGGTCTGGCTCGTCGTCGTGTCGCTTCTTGAACGCTTTGATCCGCTTCCCTGCAACCGGTATCGCCATTCTCGTGCCGTCGAGTTCCGCCAGGTGATATGTCCCGTTGTCATTGGCGCTCCATACCACGTAAGGCCCGAACCACCTTCGTGCGAACTTCCGTGTAGCTCGGTGCTGGTTGTCGAGGCTGCTGTCGTAGACGAGCACCCAGTCACCTTCTTCGATTTTCTTCGGTCGGAGCCGGTGCGTTCGGTCGAACCTGGCTTTGTTCTTTGTCCTCGCCACCCGGAGCTTCTCCGCAGCCAGTTCCACATCCTCCAGTCTCCGCTCGAGCTGTCGTATACGCGCGGCCAACAACTCCTCCCGGCTCATCTCGTCCCTCCAGTCGACCGTTGCCCACGAGGAGATCGACCGTTCCATCGACATGATCGGCTTCTGGCCGAACATGAGCTCCGTCGGCATGTACCCGGTTACCGAACTGTGCGTGGTCCGGTCTGCCCACAAAGCATAAGGTAGCAGCCGCGGCCAGTTACCGACTCGGCCTCCGCATGCCCGAACCAACGCCTTGACGATCGGCCCGTGTCCGCGCTCCACCTTTCCATTCGCCTCCGGATTGTACGCAGTGGTGAGCGAGAGCTTGACTCCCAGCCGGTCGAACAGCTCCGCGGCTTCTTCGGCGTCCAACTCCCCTCGGTCAGCCACGATCTTCCCGACGCACCCGTACCGGCATATCACGTCCTCGATTAGGAACCGACATACGGCCGCGGTCGTTTTGTTCGGAAGGGCCCGGCCTTCCACCTGGTTCGTCAGATCCTCCCGCGCTAGGACCAGGTACCTCATCTGTCCTACCCCCATTGGCATAGTCACCAGATCTACCATCCATTTGAAGTGGATGGTCGGAGGGTGCGTAGGGTGAAGCTCGTCCCGGTGTCGGACCACGGAGTGCATCTGACAGCTCTCACAAGTTGTCACGAATCGATGCACGTCCCGGTACAGTCCCGGCCACCAGTACTTCTCCTTTATCTTCTCGAACGTGGCCCAAGTTCCACGGTGTCCGGCCCAAGGGCTGTCGTGGTAGGCCGTCAGCAGCTCCTCCTATTCTTCCTTCATCGCCACCACCCGGAGCGGAGCGCCGTCCCTCTTCTTCGGGTGCTTCCATAGATAGCCATCCCGGAGAAAGAACCGGTACGCTTTCTTCCGGATCCGGTTGGCCTCGTCTTTCGTCCATGACGCATCCGGCGCCATTGTCCTCAAGAACCCGCCGATCTGCAACCACTCCCCGTCGTACTTGCTCGCGTCGAAGTCGTTAAGCGCCGGAGTGCTCGTCCCGTCGGATGTTACGTATGCTGCCTCGAAGAAGTCCACGCCGACCTCTTCGTCCTCCGAAACCATGCCGCCCTCGTCATCGAACCTCGCCCTCGAAAGCATGTCGGCCATGGCGTTGTCTTTCCCGGAAATGTGTCGTATTTCCGGGTCCAGGGACTTGATGTACGCTATCCACCTGAGCATTGCCAGGTCCGGCGTCGCGCATCCGGAAACCATGCCGAGAATCAGCATGCAATCCGTCTCTATGATTACCTCTGTCCCGATCAGATAGTCCTTGTCGGCCTTCACCGCCGAAACGATACCCCAGAGTTCGCGTTTAACCTGGGCGTATCCTCGCTGCCGCTCACTGAGGACCTTCGCGCCGAATCGGATCGGAAACCGATTGCCGTCCTCGTCTTCTTGGTTGACCACCCACCCGATTCCGGTGGGACTCGTGTCAACCGTTATGTACACTGGGGTGCCCTTCCTGTAGACGGCCTTTCGGAGCGCCGGTGCTGCCGAAAGAGCCTCCTTCAGCTTCCGGACCGACTCCGTGTGCTTGTCTAGCCATTCGAATCTTCGCCCTTTCTTCAATAATCCGTACAGCGGCTCCGCGACGTGCGCGTAATGCGGGATCCATATGTGGTAGAAGGCGCACGCTCCCAAGAATCTTCGTACTTCCGTGACCGAGCTGCAATCAGGCTTCATCGCGGAGATGGCTTCTACCTTTGCCGGAGACGGTTTCCGGCCATATGGTCCACATAAATGTCCGACCACCATGATTTCCGACTGCCCGAAGGCTGACTTCTCCCCCGAGAAGGTGAGCCTCGCATCCTCTAGCCTTTGCAGCACCTTCTCGCAGTCGTCGATGTGCGTCATCACGAATCGTCGGCATCCGTCCGGCCCGATCGTCTCGTCCTTTTCTTCTACCGGGCATCCCTTGATCGGGATGT
The DNA here is from genome assembly GCF_043228905.1 of Azolla caroliniana. NCBI lineage: Eukaryota > Viridiplantae > Streptophyta > Polypodiopsida > Salviniales > Salviniaceae > Azolla > Azolla caroliniana. The sequence continues at coordinate 23,219,933 of NW_028230439.1, read as the reverse complement.
CGTCTAGAAACGGCATGGTGATGTCCGGGATGCAGTCCCTCAGCACCTTGTTCATTGCATTCACCATGTGGGCCACCGAGTTGGTCCCTCCTTGCGGCAGCGTACACATCCGCACTAGGCCGAGGGGAGTTCGCATCGTCGTAATGTCTCTGCTCTCCACGGCTAGCTAGAACTGGTCGTACCCTGAGTATAGATCACCGACCGAGTAAATCGACCTTCCGGCGAAGGCCTCCGCGAACTCATCTATGGTCGGTCCGATCCCTGCGTTCCGAATGGTCACTCTGTTGACCGGCTGCAGGTCCTGAATGAAGCGCAACGATCCGTTTTTCTTTGGTACGGTAAACCATCGGTTTGAATATGGGGCGCTCGACGGCTCGAGAATGCCCATATCAACTTTCTGCTTCAACAGTTCCATCAACTTCGGGATGTGAGCTCTCGGAACCGGAATTGGCTTGAGATTCCACGGTACATGCGGTACCGTGAATATCACCATTGGCTCTACGATCGTCGGGTCTACGCACCCGATTTCCTCCGGTGAGAATGCGAAGGCTTTCCCGTGCCTTCCGAGCATTCTCCGAAACCGGTCTTCCTCCACTGGCAGTAGGAACCCGCCCCCACCGATCTTCAGCTCGCAGAGCGTCTCGTTGGTGAAGGAGTGTCCTATGCAGGCCGGATCTCGTAAGCTGGGGTCCGATGCAACCCCTTTGATTCGGGATTCGCTGCCCTCCGGTAAGGGCGCCGCAACTGGCCTCACCTTCCGGTCCACAGTCTTGTACTTGGTGCTAACTCGGGCCGTCCGTTCCGAATCGAGCCCTCGACCGAAGTCCGCGATGACTTCGTACATTTCTTCGGAACATACCGGTATCGTCCGGTCTTCGTTAAGGTCTTCTTCGACTACCTTCCCCAGCATTCCCAAGGTGTCGTCGAAGGAGACTGCCTCCACGGCTCCGTCGATTTCTTCGTCAGGGCCGAGAACTCTGCACGCCCGAAGTCTCCCCTCCGTCTTTGTTTTCTCTCGGCCGGCGATGCCGACCATCGTACATGCTCCGCTGTCGGAGAAGCAAAATTTCCTACCTATTGTACACGGTTTTATCGTACAGATGTGGGGTTTTCCCGGAGCATCCGGACTGTCGCGGCCCCACGCCTTGGCAGTCCTCTCTAAAAATCCTCTCGGTTTTCGGAACCGAGGGAGTCGCGGTTACGTTCGTGGTTCGGCCGTACCGTCAGAAACTGGACCGAATGGCGCCCGTCTTGGCTTTTGACCCTCGCGTAGGCCGAACCATTGTCCAGCACCTTGGTCTCCATTCATGCCACCGTGATGTACGGCTCTCCCAGTATGACCGGATGCGAAGACGTCTCCTGCACGAAGAAGTGCTGGTCAATCTCGACGTCGCCGATCTTGACTCGCACATTCGGACAGGCCCCGTGCAGTTCCTCGGTGGCGCGCGTTGCTGCCCTTATTTTCCACCCGTGCTTGGTGTTGATCGGCCATTTGCCCTTCTTATAGAAGTCCATGGACATCAAATTGATCTCCGATCCGTGGTCCACCAAAGCTATCACCAGTTCCTGGACATCGCCGATCTTCACCGGGGTTTCCGTGGTCGCTCGGGCCCAGTGTGGTCTCGAATAGTGGCTTTCCGCCCACTCGTCTCCCAGCGCCATGTCGTCTAGGTGCGTCGTCCGCACTTCCACCGGTCTTTCCGGTTCTGTCTCCGTTGACAGCCTCTTCCGCTTCACCAAGTCCACGATGGAGTCGTGGAACTCCTTCTTGGCGATTCCCAGCACCTCTCGTAACGACAACTCCACCTTGCTGTCGAGGATCCGTTCCTCCAGGACCTTTCGTAAGTCCGTGGTCCTTTCTATCTCCGTCCCCAGACGGTACCCGCCCTTCTGGGGTTTATCTTGCGTACCGGCCCCGCCGGCTTCGTCCCGTCGTGGCCCGGACCGGGTCTCGTATCGTTGTGAGGGCCCGGTCGTCCCGGGTTTCCCCACCCGCTTCTCTTCTACCAGAGCCTCGTAGTTCTGGCAAGCGGCTTCCACGAAGCCCGTCTTTTCCTCGACCGGGTCGCTCCACCCGGTCATCTCCCGCACCCGTTTCTCCGCACGGTCTGATTCCTCCCTTTTAAGCCTTGCACCGGCAAGGCCTTCCAGCATCGTCGGCCAGAATCCGGCTTTGCTTTCCCTTCAGGCCTCGCCGCCCCCGACTCGAATGCCGGCCGACGCCGAGTAGTGGACGGTTTCCGCGTGTCGGGCCGCCGCCTCTTCCATCAACCTTTTCATACCACCTCGCCCGTCGTTTCGGCTCAGGGCCCTTCGGGTGTCGCTGGCATGCACCCGTCCTTCCCACAGGTACACCACCTTGTTCCTCAGCGCCTCCGCGAAGTCGCCGCAGTCCTTCCGAATGTGGCCGACTTCATCGCACCACATGCACCTGTTTCCTGCCGCCGGCCGTCGGTCACGAGCCGGTTCGCCACCTTCCCTTCGGGCTTGCGCGATTTGGAGGTCCTTTATCGCCCTCGTCAATTCCTCCAGCGCCGCTCCTCCGGTTGAGCCTCTGACTACGCCGGTCGAAGCCGAACCGGTTTCCAACCACTCTCGGGTCTCTTCCTTTCGCACTTGTGGCGCTGGTTCGAGCTTCCTTGCTGCGACCGAGCCCGACCCGGTTGCCCCGTTATCCGCCCATTCTCGCCGTTTGTCGAAACGGCCACAGACTTTCTTGACAGCCGCCCAGTCGGTAGTGAGCCCGTCTTCGGTTTCCAGCAAGAGGCCCACTTGCTCCCGATCCCGCTCGTCGACCGACTTGACAAACAGCAAGACCCGGCTCGTGTCCAGGATGGTTCGGTCGAGCGCCGAAAGGCGCGCAAAGTTTTCCTCGAACTCCCGGAGGAGTGCCGACGCGTTTCTTCCCTTCCCCGGGGACTCCACCCATTCCATGAACCTTCGCCTCGAAAGCCGGAGCGCGTCGTCCAGCCCGTATTTCTCTAGGAGCCGACCTTCGAACTCCTCCCAGGTACGGCTCTCCGCCCGCACCTCGAGCACCTCCGCATGGATGCTCGGCATCGCCACTCGGGGAAATCCGGCAAGACGCCTTTCTTCCGGAATGTCCCGCATCAGCATCTCTGCACCGTAGGACGCCAAATACTTCGTGGCATCCTTCCCATCGAACCGGCCGATCGTGCCGACGACCGCCTCAATAGCTCTGTCGAGGGCTCTGGTGCCCTCGCGCGCGTTTACAATCCGATCCACGGCCGAAGCCATGGCCTCTGCAAGATCCGACCCCCTCATCTTCTGCTCTTCTGCCGCCTCCTTCACGTCGGGTTCACCAAAGATGTCAAGATATTACGCAAGTGCGTGTGGAAACGAGGCGGGACCACGGGGGTCTCGAACCAAAGAGCAAGCGAGGGAGGAGAAAGAGAGAGAACCGGCTACGCAGGACCGGGGATACACAGGGACACGACCCTTCAGCACGGGGAACGCGAACAGACACCGACACAGACAGATGCGAATGACTAAATATGTATATTAAGAAAAATGGCTAACACGACTACAACCCTCGATGGGGCACAAGTTGGTTACAACCGAACAGGCCGGCGAACAGATGCCGATGCTTGTTCGCTTCGACGCATAAAGGGGTAGCAGGTCGGAGGTGCTGCCGGAAGCACTCGGGCATTCCTCGAAACAGCGCGAGCCTCCTCGGGACCCTGCACAGAAAGCTATGGAGCTCAAGAAGGAAGGAAACAGAGAGAGAAGCGTCCAGAAACGGTCCGACAGCACTTCGTCCTCTCTGCGCGAGATGCCTGCAATAGCTCTTTCCTGCTCCTTATATAGGCCGACGAGCAGGCCGTCATGTCAGCTTTATTCCCTGTCCCTTTCGAACAGGGATCCGCTCCGTTCTTCACGCATCCGCGTAGTTACGCCGCCGACTCGTACAGTTCCTTAGCTCGCGCGCGCGACCGAAAAGACTGTTCGCGCGGTCTTTGTCTCCACTTGTGTTAGGGCCCGTTCCTGCCGATTATCCTCCTAATTCGCTTCTATGTACAACTTGGAGCGTGCACACGTGAAGAACCGGTTCCCACGCCTTGGTGCGCCGATTCCGTTTATGGACGGTTTTCTTCACGACAACGTAAAAATACCTTCTGTCCAGGGTTGAATACACGAGGTTGCCTGTGATGATCGGCATAAAAACACGCTCTATCTTGAGCTATTTTTATATTATCTCGTGCAATATGCAACATATCTTGCATATCCCGAAGAAAGTTTTGCGTACTTCGCAACTCATCATGATGTATATTAACATCAATCGGGGCTCATGGCTGAAAACCATACATCAACATAAAAGGACTATATCCCGTCGACGTATGCTTGGAGCTGTTATAAGCAAACTCCAAAATTGGGAGATAACGTTCCCATTTTGTTGGTTTTGCACCAACGTATGCTCGAAGCATGTCCTCAATAATTTGATTTACTCGTTCTGTCTGTCCATCGGATTGAGGATGATCCATGGAGCTCATGCTCAACGTAGTTTCTAACTTCTTAAAGACTTGTGTCCAGAAGTCACTAGTAAACTTTGGATCTCGATCACTCACGATATCCATCGGTAACCCATAAAAACGAAACAATTCGTCAACGAATTGGTAAGCCAATTCAGGAGCTGTTACCGTGGTTTTAGTAGCAATAAATCTGGCCATTTTAGTTAGTCGATCAACGACAACCTAGATGGCATCATGACCTTTTTTGGTGCGAGGAAGGCTAACAATAAAATCCATGGATATACTTTCCCACTTATTATTGGGAATGTCCAAGGGATGTAGAAGTCCTGCGGCTTTAAGTCGCTCGGCTTTGTTAACCTGACACTGGTGACATTTAGTCACATAGCTATGTATGTCAGGATGCATCTTAGGCCAATAAAATTGAGTGGAGATGAGAATGAGTGTACGATGTATTCCAGGGTGCCCTGCTGAGGGTGCATCATGGCATTCAAAAAGAATCCTCTTTTTGACCTCAGGTAAATCTGGAACACAAACCTTCCCATTACGGTAGAGCAAACCGTTAGCAATGTGGAAGTATTCCTTCGAGGATGTGGTGGTGTCTGTTCCAGACTCAACTCTTGCCCAGTATTTTGCGAAATAACTGTCATCAGGATACTTTCCTCGAAGGTGATCATAAAGATCTGATGATATTTCAGTGAAGCTAAGCATGTTAACTTCACGGATGCGACTTAGTGCATCAACGACAGTGTTCATGGAACCTTTACGATATCGTATGGAAAAATCAAAGTCCTGGATGAGATCAGCCCATCGTGCCTTACGACCTTTCAAATCTTGTTGGTCACAAAAATATTTCAAGGACTCGTGGTTCGTAGTTACCACAAAGTGATTTCCATAAAGATAATGGCGCCATGTTTTGAGCGCATGTATAACTGCAAATAATTCCTTTTCTTGAACGGTATACCGACATTGAGCAGAATCAAGTTTCTTACTCTCGAATGCTATTGGTTTACCATCTTGATACAAGACAACACCTATAGCATAATCGCTTGCATCGGTTTCAACCTCAAAAGGTTTTGACGGATCAGGTAAAAGAAGTGAAGGAGCCTTGCAAACCAGGTCCTTGAGTTCCTTAAAGGCAAGGTCTAGTGTAGCATTCCACACAATAGGTTTTGTAGACTTACGCGTTTGACCTTTTAAAAGATCAGTAAACAGCGTCGTCAATTGGGAGTAATTACGAAGAGACTTTCGCAAAAACCCCACAAAACCAAGGAATGATCGAACTTCTCGAATATTCCGAAGAGTGGGCGAAAGCTTGATTTTCTCAATGCGAGAAGGATCAATTTCAACTCCTCGTCTGGTTATGAGATGTCCTAGATAAGTAATTGATTTCTTGAAGAACTCACATTTTGAGATCTTCGCATAAAATTGTTTGTCACGCAATGTTTGTAAAACAAAGTGGACATGTCTAGCATGTTCTTGTAATGTACGGCTATAAACTAAAATATCATCCAAGAAAATAACGACAAATTTTCCAAGTTGTTCTCGGAAAATGTCATTCATTTGTTGTTGAAAAGTAGCCGGAGCATTGGTCAAACCAAAAGGCATAACCAAAAACTCGTAATGGCCATAGCGCGTACGAAATGCCGTTTTAGGAACATCGTCCTCACTTATTCTTATTTGATGGTAGCCAATACGGAGATCAAGTTTCGTAAAATACCGAGCTCCCTGGAGACGGTCAATTAGATCGTCAGCCCGGGGCAATGGATACGAATTCTTGATCGTCACTTTATTCAAGCGTCGGTAATTAATACACATACGCCATGTGCCCTCTTTCTTTTTAACCAAGAGAACTGGTGCACCCCATGGAGATTTACTATAACATATATAACCCATTCGTAAATAGTCCTTGAGTTGCTTAGATACCTCATCTTCTTCGGATCGACTTAAGCGATACGGAGGTATACTTATTAGTGCAACACCAGCTACAATATCTATACGATGGTCTATATTACGTTTAGGAGGTAACCCATCAGGTAGTTCACTTGGAAAAACATCATGAAAATCATTTAAGATTTCATCAAGTTGTTGTTCAAAATATGTTAATTGAATCGGGACATTATCGATATTGTAAACGTGAATGTCCGGATCAAGTACACAATAAAATAACGTAGAACAAGACAACTCAGATATTGATGGACACGAGGAAACAATCGAGAGGGATTGTTTTTTTACACATTGAATAAAATGCGTACAATCGTTCAGTACAAAAGAAATGGAATGACGAACCCAAAAAGAAGAGTTTTTATTATAAAACCAGGGATAACCCAGTATTACATCGGTGGTACAAAGATTCATTACATGGAAGTCTACTTCCTCTATATAAGTATCAATAGAAATTCCTAATGAATGAATCGCCCCGTTGATGTATTGTACTCTTCCATCAGCCAAGTGCACCATGTAGGTGTGATCACTTACGGTGGGTTGGATTCCCCATATCTGAACCAAACGATCATTCACAAAATTGTGTGAGCTTCCCAAATCAAATAAAAATTGTACGGGAGATCCATTGATATACCCGTTTGCACGTATTAAATCATTGGGACCCAATACATAGTGAGAGAAAGAACATTGACAATTACTTAAATGATGTGTATAGACCTGAAGGACATTAGGAATCTGACCTTTATGGTCTGCAACTTTAGCTTTGTTGTCGTGCTCTTTCCGTTGGAGCTTTCAACATTGATCTTTTGTATGACCCTTCTTTTTGCAGAATACACAAAAAGGATGTTGTCGCTTACAATCGCGATCCAGGAATTCGTTGGGTGTCTTGCGTTTCCCAACAAATTGCGACTGCTTAGTCCCGGGCGCTTCGTTGGGTTTGTTATGGTCCTTCTTCGAAGTGCGTTGATAGCGAAGAACTATTTCAACGGCCTCTTCGAAGGATTTTGGATCCTTATCGTGCACTATCCAGTGATAGTCCGAATTGGGGATGCCATTGACAAAACAAGTTATCAACCAATTGTCCCCTTCTAGACCCAATTTTTGGATTTGGGTTCTAGCATGGTGAACATAGTTTTCTAGCGAGGAAAATTTCCTGCTAGAGAGGTTCATTAAAGCTTGTGCTGCCTCGGTTCGAGAGGGAGGTTGCAGAAATTGGCCCTTAAAAACCATGACAAAATCTGTCCAGGTATCGGGCAATTTCCCCATAGTACGGAGGCCACGCCACCAGGCGGCGGCCTTACCCCCGAGTTCTCGGCCGACATATGCAATCTTCGTACTATCTGGCGTGGGATAGAGCTCAAAATGAGACTCCCATCGTCCCAGCCATGTGCAGATTGCTTCTTCGGTTCTTTCCTTTTTGTCTCCCGTAAATGGCTTAACGACAAATGATGGTTCACCTTGTCGCTCATCAGGTCTATTAGTCTCACGTTGTAGACTAATGACACGTGCCTCAAGAGCACTCTGAGATTGCCGAAGTTCGGTCATCTGTTGAGTGGTGAAACTAAGGTATTGGGTTATTTGTGCCAAATACATGTCAGTGGACATTTGTCCAGGAGGATTCCCTTGAGTTCCTTCCGCTTGAGCGGATGACATCGGGTCGTTAATTTGAGCCATTAAAGATTATTTCTGGAAAAGAAATAGGATAAGGTCAGAGATATAGTCATAACATCATGTCGTGATGTAAACATATCATGGGCGAGCATTAATCGATATCATTATCTCACGTCAATACCCCTCTAGACGTATGAGATGAGGTTCAAGATCAGGTTACTATGGTAACACAAAGGTGTTTTAAAAACCATGGGGGTGACAAATAAATGTCTTTCCCTGATCTCTATATCGATTTTTTCATGGTGGCTCCCCGAGGCTCAACCATGTATGTTTGCGTCATGAATAGTTTATACACGAAAAAAATGTTAACAATAAACTATGTTTCGGTGCCCACATAAGTGGTTTCGGCTCTTTAAGTCCTATTACGAGGACCCCGAGGTGCACTTAGACCTTAAGTCTAAACATGTGTTATAGTCATATGTATCAAGGATGTTGTATGGTCTTGGTCATATTTGAACTCGAGACCTCGAGAACAAATACATTAAACACTTGAGCCAACCAAGTAAGTTGCTCTTCTCGAATGCTTAATGTTTGATGCGTATAAGAGATTAGCGAGGCAATTGATCATATATGTTTTTTTAAAAGAACATATATGTCAAGGGTCCTTATTTCGCCCTCATTTACCAAAACTATGTTGGTACGTTACCTAACCTCAAGTCTCATAATTACGATGGCATACGCCAAAGTGCAACCTAATGGTCAAGCCAAATGAGCCCTTGTTTCGTAGTAGGCTCACGTGGGCCATCACATGGACACGTCATTACGAATGCCTCTCGTAAGAACGAGCTCATGGTGGCATCGTATCCATGTAACGAGGGGGGGATGTTGGATACGTGCGTCATTGGAGCGACCTCACTTGAAGTGGGTCAAGCCCTACGTACTCAACATCATTATGGCTATTGGCGTTTCTTTACGTAACGAAATCGAGGTCATCAACGGGGTTATCAACAATAAAAAATTGTTGAAAAAGGGATGGTGACAACGCCATTCTCACAAAAATGTGAGGACGGCCACCAACATCCTTTTCCCAACCATGACAACTTTCGACATAATCACGTAATAACGAATATACACATATGTTTACTTATCACATATATACGATCAAATACGTATATATGTGACCACATATGCCTATATTAAACATATCGTTATATTAAATAGCCACAAATGATGTGATCGAGATACGTAATCGAGGTAGATACCTCTACGCACACGAAACATCCACAAATAAGAGATCATCGTAATACGCAATGGAGGTATTGACCTCTTACGCATACGAGACCAAACGCATATCGTTTACAACAAATCAAGGTATTAAACTCATACGCAAACGTAACATATGTTCGTGAACGTAATACGTAATTGAGGTATTAACCTCGTATGCATACGACACTCATCACATATTATTAATATGTCAAACGAGGTATTGACCTCGTGCACATATGTAAACGTTTTAGATAATCAATTAAAGACCACTACAACATCATTGACTTAATGAAAAAAATTACATATAAACTATACACATGATTAGATGGGAGAAGAGAGAATAGAAAGAAAAATTATGGAAAGAGTTACCGAAGTTCTTTGTTGATCGTTGTCTAGATCAAGGCCAACTGCACAACGATCGATCAGCATCAATCAAAAGACAAATGAAAAACAAAGAAACATTAGTACAAAAATCTGATACCAAATATTATAGATCTAGGTACTAAAGTAAGCTTAAGATAAGGATAAAGAAATGAAAGATAGAAAGGAGAAAGAGAAAGAAGGGTGCCGATCCACCCGACCACCCCCGAGCGAAGGGATCAAGACGGACTCGAGCCTCGATCGGCGTCCCATACCACCGCCGTGGCGTCGAGTCATACCTGGTGCTGGCGCGCTCGCTACAAGAGTTGACCCACCACACGAGCAGAGTCTCGATGTAGTCAAAAAATGATCAAATGAGGGTAGCTAGGCCTCTTATTTATAGCGATACCCAAGGCCCCCAGGCAAGTTCACAGTTGACCTAATGGGTTGTCTCAATCCCGAGGATTAAAAGTAATCCTCCCCTTCTTTACACTCTCATTTAACCCTCACACTTATCCACGTGTATAGAATACTACGGTAAATTCTCACCACGGGATATTATATGGTCATGCCCGTAACATACTCCCCCCTCTTTACACTCTCGTTTAACCCTCACACTTATCCACGTGTATAGAATACTACGGTAAATTCTCACCACGGGATATTATATGGTCATGCCCGTAACAAGGATGACTATGCGGATATTCTCCACTTCGCCGAATTTGCCTATAATAACTTTGTCCACTCATCGACTAAAGTTACGCCATTTTATGCTTATACGGGTTGTCACCCCCGATGGTATGGATTTGAAACCCTAGAGTTACCCACAAATACTTGTGTAGAGGATCGTTTGGAGCAATTATGCAAGATACAAGCAGATTTATCTACTCATTTATAACAAGCTCAACAAACACACAAGGTTTAGGCGGATCGTCATTGGCTTCCATCCAGTTTTAACATTGGAGATCGGGTATGGCTACTATGACGACACATCAAGACTACTCACCCATGCGAGAAGTTGGATTATCGGCGATTAGGTCCTTTCTGTATTATCGGAAAGATTAATGATGTCGCTTTTTGTCTCGATCTACCCCCGCAACTTCGCATACATCTGGTGTTTCATAGTTCTCTCCTCGAACCCTATCAAGACAACACCAATCCAGGATGTATTCCACAACCTCCACCCCAGATCGAACTTGAAGATGGACCTGAGTACGAGGTTGCCGCCATCCTCGATTCCAAGATTGTTCGCAACAAGCTCTACTACTTAGTCGATTGGCTAGGATATAGTCCCAACGAGCGTACTTGGGAACCAATAGAGAATGTGGCCAATGCCCGTGCTCTTCTTGATAAACCGGGTCCTCAATCCAAAACGACTCGTGACACTCGTTGTTTTAAAAGGGGGATAATGTCATGATATGGTAAGACTCGAACCCATGACCTTATGTTACATGGGTCGAGCTCTTGACCATTATACTATCTATTGTAATATGTAGGATAGTATTTTTATTTAAATTTTACTATAGAAAATTAATGTATATTCCAAATTTCTCTAGAACATTCTAGAAGCTTCAAGACTACTCCTGAGAACACTATAAAAGGAGGCACAAGGCATTATTTCGAACCAAATCGGTTCAATGCCAGTCTTAAGCCTCCTAGCCTTCCTTGCATATTCTTCTCACATAATATATCGTTGTCATCATCATTTTCTCTCCCTCGATCTCTCTCTCTCCCACCCTCCCTAAACTATTAGATACACTAGATATAAAGAAATTAGGTAGATATATCTTAGAATTGAAACAACACAGAGAGAATAAGTTACAAAACGTTGATAATAATGTTGCTAATGTTTACCAACATGTAACAAATGAAGTTTTTCAGGAACAGGGGGAGACAATGAATGTCGACACACCTGCACCACTCGAGCTTTTCCTTGACGAAGCAGAAAATCAAAGAAGAACCAAACGCCCTTGGATGCCGGGTTTCAAAGCAACTCGACGAGATGTAGAAGCAATAGAGAAAATAAGGGAACGTGAATTACACCGCCTAGAAGCCATGGCTAGGGCACTCTATGCATCAGGACCATGGGTCACACCCACACCAAAAACTTTTGACCTCCCACTTCTTTTTGAGAGACTTGGGTGGAAATGAGATTAGGGTTAGTGCAAAGTTTTATACACTACTAGAACTCTCTTGGCTTAAGCTATTTTCTTTTATTTTAGTTTTGATGATTGTATAAACACTCATTTTTGTTGTAAACCAATTGTCTCATGGGCCAAATTTGGCCTTAGAAGACGTTAATATATCTTTCTTTCTCTCTCTCTCTCTCTCTCTCTCTCTCTCTCTCTCTGCATGTGCTAAATTTTGGGGAAATCTAAAGGGAAAACGTGTTGAGAGTTATGGTGATTTAACTCTTCACGACTTGTCTATGCATTGTAAGAATTTATATGAGTTATCTCTTGCCGGAAAGATGATGTGTTATGGTTCTCTTTCACATATGCCTTCCTTCTTTACAATTGAAGATATATGCATAGGACTTAAGAAATTGGCCTCTCGAAAGGCAAGCGATCTTCAATGTATAAAGGCTGAAATGCTCAAATGGACGGGAAAGGAAGCACATATATGGATAAGCGATATGTTTAATGATGCATTGCAACATGGTATGCCGTACGATTGGACTACAAATTGGATCAAACCTTTACATAAAGGTGGAGATATAAATAATGTAAACAATTATCGAACCATCATGGTTGGCTCATTAATGGCAAAACTATTTGGATGTATAATGGAATCAAAGATAAGTGTATGGGCTGAAAAAAGTGGTAAGAGAGCTTATGGACAAGCTGGCTTTCGGAAACACCATAGCACCATTGATCACCTTATCACCCTTCGAGTATTAATGGAGGAAAGTCGCCTTAGAGGTAAAGGTTTATATTGTTGCTTTGTAGACTTCAAGAAAGCTTTTGATATGGTACCTCGTGAGCATCTTTGGAGGCGAATGGAAGAACTTGAGGTGCCAAGTGAATATATGCTTGCAATTTCCCGAATTTATGAGAAGGTTATATGTTGTGTGCGCATGAAAGATAAACTTTCAGATTTTTTCAAAAGCACTATTGGTGTTAAGCAAGGATGCCCACTCTCACCAACACTATTTGGTCTATGCATTGATGAATTGGAAGAAATGGTTACCAAGTTTGCAAAGGAAGAATGTGTTGAAGAAGTTGCCATTGGGAATGTTGTGATTATGCTTTTGCTATATGCAGATGACGTAGTGCTTTTTGCAAATACTTTAGGAGATGCACAAAAGCTTATGAAGGCATTGGAAAAATTTTGCATGCATACTAAATTAAGTGTCAATAGCTCTAAAACAAAGATTATGCTTGTGAAGAGCCAAAAAAGAGATAAACCATGCATTATGTACAACAATGAGCCACTTGAATGTGTGGAAAGCTTCAAATATCTTGGCCTTGAAGTTCCTTCAAATCATAGATGGAATGAATGTGCTACACGCCGCTTAGAGGCGGGCAAACGAGCATACTATGCATTTGAGAACACATGCAATCTTGGAGATATTAAGTGTTGGGTCCTCAAGAAATATCTTTTTGACACTTTGGTGACACCAGTTCTTCTCTATGGGGTGGAAGTATGGGGCGGTAGCATCCCTAAGTCTATGTGGAAAGAGTTTGAAAATGTCCAAAAGCATTTTCTTACCAAGTTTCTACAAGTTAAGAAACAAACGCCCTACACCCTCCTCCTCCTTGAAACGGGATCGCTTCCCATTGAGATCATGGCCATGGAAAGGGTTGTTGAATACATGCTTAAGGTTCAAAAAAGTCCCTCACATCGACTTCCTAGAATTGCGTGGGAAGCAAGCAAAAAGATCCAAAAGACGCATAAAAGCAAAATTTTGTGTTCCGGTTGGATGCAAGATATAGAAAAATGGTTTGGTAGATGGGATGCGAGACACTTGCTTCATGATGCATCATTAGATTCCTCTGTAAATGAGGCATTTTTGCAACGCCAATGTATCATGACATGGGACAAATGTGGAGGCTCACGCTTCACACATTATACTACACATGTTGCACCTAACTACAAAACCATATTCTTTGCGGAACGGGGAAATCGTACACATCCATACATGTTAGAGCCCATACCGTTATCTGCCATTCGAACCATTGCTTCCATGCGACTTAGCTCACATGCATTGCGATGTGAAACAGGGCGTTGGGGTACAAGTGATGAGAGTGGTCGGCTATGCACACTTTGCCCTAAACAAGTTCGCGAGTCTGAGTATCACACTTTGATACAATGCTCTGCCTTTGATCATATTCGACCATGCTTTCCACATCTCTTCGATCGAGCCCAATCTTTGCATGAATTCCTCTCACAACCACAATGTGCACTCTCGATTGCAACATTCATTGGTAAAGTTCTTGAACATCGAGAGTCACTACTCACTTTCACACGTATCACGTGAAATGTAATATTTTTGGTCTCATAGGTCATATTTGATCTCCGAAGACGATAATATAATCTATCTATCTATCTATCTATCTATCTCTCGTGTTCTACACCCTCTATTCCTCTTAGTACTAATATTCCTCTCTTAGTACTAATTTCTTCTTTGTCTCAGTACTATTCCTGACAATAAGTTTGAAGTGGTTATATTTGAAGGTTGTGCATTGTACATCTTGGAACTAAAGAATCAAGGATGTTTGGCACTAAGTTATGTTTTTAAAGCCCTGCTATAAGATAGATTGTTACCAAGATAAAAAAAATGGTTAATGTATTTCATGTTGCTCCACTACAATATGAATTGAACTTTTCATTTGATTTAATTTTACAATGAGTTGCAAATGATTGCTTCTTATTGAAGTTACATTAATGGTGATATCATAAGTATGTGTTGATAGGTTGTTATCATGTAATTAAACACCAAATGGGATTTATATTCTAGTTGATGTAACAAGATTTAGCTTATTTGAAGGTTTGTTTTATTACAAATAATGTTTAACATATTAGTGGTTGAAGTTAATCTTTCCACCTATAATGGCATGACTATGTTGTTTTGACTCATCCTTTTATCACATTGGAATTAACTCTAATGAATGAGGGTACGAAATCATTCAAGGTTAGATACTTTCTTATATATTGAACTTTAGAAAATATTATTGGGTTACTCCAAATGGAACTTCTTCTTCTTCTTTTTCAAAAAACACTACGCATTAGTTAGCAAATAGAATACAACAGAGTTTACCCGAATCCACAGTAGAATCAACGTATACAACTCAGAGGAACAACTCCAAAACTATCAAACAAAAACTCACACGACCCTTAACTCCAACAAAACTGAAATAAACCCCATTTTAGCTGACTCTACTTCTCCCAACTAACTCTTTTATAACAAAGTTATCCAAGTAACATGACTATAGTAACCCATTGCCGCTTCAATTATACATACATAATTACAACCCATGTACAATATTGGGAGCCATTGGTAGAAATAGCCACCTAGGTGCCTGATAATTCCACTTAAGCCTCAACGAAGATTTGACCATCATGGGAGAACCACCCCATTTCAGCAAGAACTTTGGCCTTGCCCTTTCTGCTTCATCTGATTCCCCTTGAATCGAGTCACATCATCCACGCAACCAAGTCACAAGCTCAAACCAGATATTTAACATCACCTCCCCGCATGAAAGCTTTTGCTACCGAAAAACAAATTTACAACACCTGATCCAGATGTGCCAGACCAATAAACATGCCACCATAAGCCAAATCTCCTCAAAAAAATCAGAATTTGTGTCAGGTCTCACCCCATCACATTGGAACGCACTACCATCTTGTACTATAAATCCATGTCCTTATGGGTTTAACTGTTTCCCCCAACTTTCCCCTTTTAGAGACAGTCTTTGTAGGGAGCCCCACACAACGTTCCCATTCACACCATAGGCTGCCACAATTCGAAGGCTTCTACTCCAAATGCTAATCGCCTCTGTACAATTCCAAAAACAATGAGAGATTGATTCCAAAGCATGTCCACATAACTTACAGCTAGTCTCATGACCACGAGAACTCAACCACTCCCCTACAGGTACCGCCTTGTGGCTAAGAAGCCACAACCAAGGCTTTAGTATTTTTGGCGTATCCAATGCCCATAGTGTCCTCCAAAATGACCTCAAATCGTCATTTGATATGCCTTTATCCTTCCAACTATTGCGAATCATTACAACACCCACCACTTTGGAGCCAATGATTCGTTTTCCTACCTTAGTATTGTACTCAAAAAACGTTTTCAAGTTGTTTGTTCCCAGTGTCTACCACCATACCTCCAATGGATCCCACTCCAAATCATATAAGGGCTTGTTGTCGAAAAGCCGTATTTTACAATCCTGATCTATTGTCTTATGGTTCGGGTTCAATTGCCACCTCCTACCCTCCAACAAGTCAACCAACTTAAGCTAGGATATTTGGCTTGAGAGAGATCTTTGAAGCTACATATAATCCCTTGGAAAGTTGAGTTATGTAGGTTATTTCTTTGATGTATTAGCATTCTTATTTGAATAATTCGTTCTAACAAGTTGCATGATATTTGTAGTTGATTCACTCTTGATACATAATATCATCTCCTTAGTGTTCTCAATATTTTACTAATTGTGTGTTCGTGACAAATTGTGAAATTTTCCTACGGTTGTTCATGTTCTATGATTTGGTATGTGAAGGAAATTTTATTAAATTTATCATTGTTCTAGATTACATGAAAACTCATAGGTAAATGGCCGGGATTAAAGTTTTGAAAGTATGGTTAGACTAATGAGAAGTAGGAGATTTTCCAACAAGGATCAAAATGTTTGCCCAAACATTAGCCTCAAATACATCCACTTAGCTAATTAGCTTATTTTAGCTTATTTTAGCATCTACTAAGTATTGTGTGTAGCATATGCTAGTTATTTCATTAACTATTCGGCTCTCTCATTATTGTATGCCTAACTTGCAACGTATAAGTCAATATTAATTTGACTTAACCTTTCATATTTTTTCTCATCTTTATAAATTTCATCATAATGTGTGAGCATTTCAACAACAATATAATGTTGCCCTTCAATGTGGCACATGCAACACTGTCATTTTTGTATTTGTTAACATAGAAATTACTATGGTCTAAGAACAACATTAGTATATTATTTACAAACATGAGAAACTTGATGTTTATCTTCAAGCTTAATTTCGAAAAACAATTAGTGAAGTTAGACCATTTCACTTGCTCTCCATCTCCTTGCACTACTAAACATCAATTCAACTCATTAAAAATTCATGAATGAAACTTGAAAAATGAAATCATGAATCAGAAGTTACTTTGCTCTATTTCATTTTTTGACTTTTTGTCTTCATCGCAATGTTATGTGAGGGGAGTTTTCTATCTATGTCATTGTCATGATGTTATGCTAAAAATGCAAGATGAATGAGGGTTAGATGTCTATTGTTGTTGTGGACGATATCATTACATATTGCATGTATTGATTGTGATGGAGATATAAACCTTTGTTATCAATGACATTAAACATATTATGCCTTATACTTGATTTTGTTGGTAATTTCTATATGATTTTGAAGTGATTGTGAGACCTTTTGAATGCATGTTTAGTGTAATATAATCAAATATTATGCTAATCTCCATTATGAAATATGAGAGAGAGCTAGATTAATCATTTTCATATGCATTGAAATATTTACACATCCATATCGATGCCACATTTTAATATGGATAGACAATGATCTACATACTTTCATAATCTAGAATGATCTCCAAAAGAATCTTGAAAGGTTATAATTTTTTTTATAAAGAGTATAAAAAAACTTAATTTGCTGCATCTTAATCTGATTGCGTGATATTCCCTAATAAGTTTTTGTTATTGATGTTGACTATCTTTCACTAACAAGAATACTAATTTGACTATAAAACTTCCAACCTTTTTTTTTTTTGCGCGATAACATTATGCCATGGGAAGAGTGTGCATGAGAAGATGTGAGGAATTGTGTTTGTACACATGTAGCATGTAATAGAAGTGTAAGGTTGAGATTTGCAAATATTGCATTTTCCATCAACATCAATTTGGATTGAAATGTTATAGAATTCTTATTAAAATTGTTCAAAGCTCTAGATAAACATCCCAAATTAATTTGTCTTAGCTCTTTAATTTAGCAACATTAAAACTCAATGTTATAATTTCTTTAAATATGACATGTACTATTATAAAATACATGACATAATATACGACAAAATTTGGAAAACATATTACATAATTTAGCATATGAAAGGAAGGAAAAGAAAAAATAAGAGACAAAGAGACACAACATGATAATATTAACCATAATCCATAAGCTTTTGACATACAACCATTATCAATAAATCGAGATCAGAAAAAGGACTAAGTTAGGTGCATTCATTATAAAATTGTCAATTTAAAGCATGGGGTATCTTAAGGCTTACGAATTATAGATTTTCAATCATCTACTTAACTTTAATAACCTACTTGTTACAGAACTCCCAAATTCCATTCAAGGACTTGGCATGCTCATGAGTCATGAGATAGTTTCATCGAAATGCTTGATCCCATAACTCTCTTGACATGCTATCTAGTTCATTGTCCATTAGGCCATGGACGCATGTCAATCATCTCTTTACCCTCATTTTCATTCTTCTGTTTAGCTCATCCTCCATTTATTTTCTAAAATCCTTGATTGTCTTGACCCAACTATTAACTCTCATTTAAGCTATCCCCATTACCTAGGCCAAGTTGTCGCTCAACTTGCAGAGGTTAGCCATTTGATATTGCTTGTAGGTCCAACTTAAAAATTGACTTTAAATTGATTGCTTTAGCTAGCATATATCAAATATAAGCTTGGTGATTGTTTGGATATCACCTCGTCGCTCAAGTATTTCAAAATAGTCATGGGTCTTGATATCATTTAGCTCCATTTGGCCATCAACTATAACTTATCTTGTCTTATCTTGTGGCTATCAAACATCATCTATCTCTTGGCTTGGCTTGAAGAATGATGGGATATTGACCTTTAAGGTAGTGAACACTCAATTTTCAACATGGCTAGGCCTTTGGATATATAGGATTTCACTTAAAGACCATCAACCATCATTTTGGTTGTCAATTCATAATTATATATCATTGGTCTAGAGGTTGCTCGACTATTGACTAAACTTTGTAACGAGCCATGTCTTGGCTCTTGGCTAATCATTGACTCGACTCTGCGCTCTTTTATGACTGGATTTTCTTGTCTCATTCTTATTCACCCACTTGATATTCAACTTCTTCTATTCCCTTTCCTTCATCATTTGCATTGTTGGTAGTAGCATTCTACTAGCAATCGTGTCCCAATAGCAACAAGGATAGTTGCTCATCCCCATGGTGACCCAACGGAGGCAAAATACCCCTTGGCAATTGGGACCAATTAAAACACCACCATTGGAAATATTCGGATATCAACAATCACTATAGTGACATTTATTACATTGGAACATAGTTATCAATTGGGGAAGCTTGGGGAAGCCTTCATTAATTTGAGAAAAAATTATCTTAATAATATAAGTGGTAAAGAGGAGAGTATAATTTTAAGCTTATATCATAAGGTGAGAGGGTGACAGGTGAGTAGGAAACAGCCAACGTGGGGGCTGGTAGTTCCACCTCGGGCCACTCCCGCCTTGCATCACCATAGGTGTGTTCCACCATTTCTGCCAAAAGCGCAAACGGGCAAAGACCACATCGTTGGAGTGGCTGCAAATCTCTTCCAGTTGCCCTCGTAGGCAGCTAATAATCGTGAACCATATGTCCATGATCACTTCCTCCAGGGGCCATACCGTACCTTGGAAAACCTTGAGGCAACGCGCTTTCCATATATACCACAAGGTGAAACCTGCGATCAACAGCCAGATTTCTAGAAACCTAGGGGATGCGGGCTGCAAGCCTCTTTCGAAACGGATCTTGACGATTTTGCCTCTCGTGCATACATAGCACCAACTATCCGCATTGACGGTGTCCGTCCACCCTTCGATCGAGTGATCAATCCATGCCGCAACGCTCCACGAGGTTGTTCCTTCAACTTCACATGCCGCAAGGAGGCGAGTCACTCTATCCTAGACCTTTTGAGCTTGAGGACAATCCCATAGACAATGTCTCAAAGTCTCAATAGGTCGAGAGCACAGTGGGTAGCCTAACGGGCCGCCATGTTTATCTAGCCATTCACCAACGGGACCACATTATGACCGATCTGCCACCAAAAGAGCTTGATCTTTTCAGGCATGTGGAGACGCCAGAGACCCTTCCAAAAGGTAATGAGCGCCTCATCGGGGATGCCCAATGATCGCCAGCCATTGCGAAGGGGGCTGCCTAGCTGCAGCTGCAAAGTTTGACCCAATTTAGTGGTGTAATCGAATAAGTGATGGAGTCTATTGTCATGTTTCCATCTGAAATCCCCTGGGTCCCAATCCATATCGACAAGGGGGCGACAACCGTATACCCTTAACCTCCAATGGGGTTCCACCTTAGCAACATCCGGGTCTGTCTTCCAGATGTTGTCAAGAGCCCTTGCTCTGACTGTCCCCAAAAACTGTATCTCTCCCCGATCTACTCACACCCTTTAGCGACTTGACCATTCCAACCTCATCAAAGAGACCGAACCATGCATGTTCTCTCGCCTCCCCCATCGGAACCCTGTCAATTGCCTCAGCTATCAGTCTCCGCATTTTCGACGCTCCCTTGAGGGGAGGGAAAAGGTCCTCTTGGGCTCTTTCTGAAATAGCCATGTGTCTCCAATCGTCTATAGATAGGAGGCTTGTTTGTGCCAGCTTTCCCCATGCTAGGCCCTTTTGTTGCCCTAGCATCGTGTCGTCACTTGTTTGCACGTGAGGATTTCAGAATAGTGGCTGTCTAGTCCATTCGGTCAATGTCTCCGGGGTGTGCTTGACCAAATGTTGTCGTCGATGGCACCATGCCCGCAAGATGGAGTTCGCGACCCTGTCCTCCGGATGGCAAGCCAGCTTGGGTGGGACTCCGCTCGTGCAACACCAATTCAAGGAGTCGAGCCAAGGCCTACCATACTTGGGAGTCCTTTCTTGCAGCTTGTTGCGAAGTAGTACCTTCCAACACCCCTTACCTGGCAGGAGGCAGCGAACCACCAGTTTAGCCAACAATGAACGACTTTGCATTAAGGGGTCTATGAGGCCAAGCCCCCCTTTGGCCCACGGTTGCGTTAACCAACACCATGACACTCTAGCGACAGCCCTTGGGTTGTCCTTACCTGAGGATATAAACCCTTTGATGGCAACCTTAATCGCGTGCAAACCTGCAGGGTCCATAATCCAGCATGAGACTGAGTGCCACATGGTAGCGAGCAGCACTTGGTTTGCAACAAGGACCCTACCAGCGAAGGATAGTTTAGATCTACTCCATTGGGTCAACTTCCTATTTATTTTGGCTTGTATGTGGGCCAATTGCGCTCCCTTGGGGATTGACCTCCCCATCGTAAATCCAAGGTACTTGAACGTCGTCCCATAAGGGACCCACATAAAATCGGCATGGGGTTGCCATCTTGGTTTCTCTTGTTCGCTGAACCATAGGCCTTGGGTTTTATTCCAATTGATCTTGGCACTAGCCGCCTGACAAAAGTCCTTGACAAGATGTTCAACCCGCTGCAAATTCTCCTCATCACCTTGCAAGAAAAGCCCGTTGGCATATTCAGAACTGTATTGTCGGCATATTCAGATAACAACAAATCTTCAATCGCATTGGGGATGGGCAATCCCCGAAGCCCGTTGGTTGGTGCTTGTAAGTAGGCGGAGAAAGCCTTGGTTACAAAGAGATAGAGATATGGGGCTAGGGGACAACCTTGCCTCACTGAGCGTTGTAGTTGGAAGGCGGGTTTCCTAGAACCAACCATCAACACGCTACTCGTAGCTGTCCGATAGAGTGCAGAAGTGCAATTCCTCCATTTTTGAGGTATGCCCAAAGCTCTCATCACATTTTCCAAAAAGGGCCATAACACCATGTTGTAGGCCTTCTCGAAGTCTAACATCAGAATAGCTGAGCTCGATACGGAGCGGTCGGCCAATGCCATAGCTTCCCAAAGAAGCAACACATTATCAAAGATACACCTGTTCTTGACAAATCCAATTTGATTGTCATGTATGATGTCCAATAAGAAGCTTGCTAACCGTCGAGCTAGGACTTTATCGAGTATCTTGTATGCCGTGTTAAGGATCGTGATTGGACGCCACTGGTGCAACTCTAGGCTTCGCTCTGACGCTTTGGGGATGAGATATATCATCCCCTCAGCCAAACCAATCGGCATCTTTCCTGAGGACCAAATCTCTTGAACTCTGGCTTCCAAAGACGGGATAACACATTCCCAATGAATCTTGAAGAAATCTCGCGAGAGACCATCGGGGCCAGGGCATGCACCCCTTCGCAATCCCCTAACCACCTCCGAGAGTTCTAAATGAGAGATGGGGTTATCGAGCACAACTTCCATCGCATGGGTTACCTTGGGGTGAATGCAAGACATCACTCGATCAGCCAACTCCATGTGTTGCCTCACATGCATAGGTGCAAGGAGGTCACGATAGTATTGTGTTGCCATTTCCAAAATCTCAGTCTTGTCCTCCGTTATCGAGCCGTCTGGTTTTCGCGGCCCTTGTATACGTCCACCACCACCCTTGGGTGCCTTGTAGTGAAAGAAATGTCGGTTGACCTTGTCGTCTTTTCTAGCCCACCATGCTGCGTTTCTTCGAAACAACATTCAGTTCTTCTCCAAAGTCCTTTCCTGTACCTTCATCTTTGCTTCCTCTAGCTTAGCTCTAGACCAATTGCAACCAGGGTCTACCTGTAGCAGTCGTTGTGCTGCCGCAACAGCCTTCCTTAATTTTGTTTCAATGGCTCTAACTTGTTGGAGGGTGCACTTGGTCTCCCATTATAAGAAGGAGGAGGAGAGGGCCAATTTTTTCTGCAAATCTTCGTTGGTTAATTCACTGCCCATGGTGTCCTGCCATATACTTTGTAAACCGACCTTCACCTCTTCACTCTTCATGATCTTTGTGGGGATCTTCACATTGAGACTGCCCTTGCTATCGTTGGGTGGGTTAAGGTCTAGTCTCATCGACTGATGATCTGAAAAGGTAAGACCTGCCAAGATAGCAAAGGAGCCCCCAAGCTCTTTGAGGGATGAGTTGATGTATATGCGATCTAGCCGTGCAAGACTACTGCCCCTAGCATTCCCGGCGGCTCTAGAAAAGTGCAACAAATGTGAGCTTCTCCTAAGGGAAGAGCCCCATGTATCCTTCACCCCGATTTTGCCCATTAAGAAAGCCCATGAATCCAACTCCGCACCATAAATAGGCCTCTGGGTCCCTCCTTTCCTATCTCCCAAGTATTCAGTCATGTTGAAATCACCTGCCATTCCCCAAGCCTTGGCATTAGGTAATGTTGTCGCTAACATCCTCCAAAAGATCGCTCTCTCGTGGTCTGAGTTAGGGGCATAAATGTTTAGCACCCCAATCTGTAGGCAATTCCATTTCAAAAGCACGTATAAGGCCCGAACCTCCACCAACGTGCCAGATGATGTTACTTCGTATCGGGCCTTATCACTGATCGAGATACAGACTCCTCCTCTTCGGTGGAGGTCACCCTGTGCTGCCGACCACCATGTGGTCCACCCACCCGACAAGGGGTTTACTAAGCTCTGAGTTCGCTCTTGCGAGAGGTGGTGTTCCTGCAAAAGCAATATGTCAATATGGCCCCCTATATTAAGGGGATTCAGCTCCACCAAGCCCTTGTACATTCCACGTTAGGATCCTCATCCAAAAGCGGTGACGTTGACGCCCATGTTCGGGCCGATCCCCATGTTATGGGGCAAACTAACACCTATTTCGGGGGGTATGGTCTCCACAGCAGGTTGCAAATCCCCTGCGGGATTCTCAGCCAGTCGTTCCCGACCCACTTCAAATAGATCCCTCGATACATTTGTGCTCCGAAGCGGTGGCACATCTTGCATCCCTCTATCTAAGAGAGTCGTCGCCAAACCAGGTGTTGATCGGCCTATCTTACCCTTTCCTTTGTCCTTGAGCTTGCCCGTCTTCCGGGGTGGACGGTACAAGTTGGGGTTGCATCTCCATCGGGGTAGAAAACATGAGTTCAGGCTCTCGTGGGAGCAGGCATGAGGAGTCGCATGGGGACAGTATTGCTGCCAGCGCTTCTGGGTCGCCATCCCCTAACCCTTGAAGAAGTGTAAATCTGTTGGTAGCTCTCACCTGTAGGTCGGGTGCATTGGCACTCCCAGAGAGGATCTTTACCCGTTTCAAGGGTTGCTCGTCCGCACTTGCTGGTGACAAGGTAGCGGGACTTCTTTCAAAGGGGTGGTCATGAAAAAGGGCGGAAGAGGATGCACCTAGGCCTCCAAGTTTCCCCTTCTTCTTAACGGGTATCCAAGGAGCCTCGTCACCCTTGGTTGTCCTGACTTTGCCCGAGGGTCGAGGTCCCGAGCTTCCCTTTCCAGTCTTGAGAGGACACGCCTTAGCTAGGTGTCCTGTCTGTTTGCAAATGAAACACTACCCCGGGAGTCCCTCATAAACCACTTGCACCAATGTGAGACCTAGCTCCTCAGAGTAGAGTCTAATCCTTGATGGAAGTCCATGGAGGGAAGGCACCAAGATGCGCAACTTGGGTACCTCTGCAACTGTGTCTGCCATTGACACTTTTTGAGGACATATCATCCCTATTTGCTCGCCAAAAAGAGGGAGCAGATGGCACAAATGGGGAGGGAGGCCGGGAAATGTTGCGATGATCACCCTAGGGTTGTTGAGTTTTCGTAACTCTTCAATCAGATTGAACCCTGGTGACCATGGTTGGAGCAACACCTTGTCGTACTTCAGTTCGAGTACCTTGAGCTCGACCAATGGTTGCACCAGCGAGCCATTACCTAATTCAATGTGGAAGAAGTTTTTCCCTAAACCTCTGACACTCTTGATCACAGGCATGTTCTCCATCACAGCCACCTGGAACATGTCCCGAACCATGCCCCGACTTGGTCTACCTGCTCGAAACCTACATACGAAGGAGGTACACCGTAGACGTTCGATTTCCTCCGATAAGAAACGGTTGGCCTCAGGGGACAAGGTAATGTCGAGATCTGATCCACCTTCTTCATCGAGCAAAATGGGCACTGGTGGAAGCTCGATTCCTCCCTCCATAGCAAGTTATGTGTCTTGCGAGGCTGTCTGTGTTGGTCTTCCCTTCCCCCTTTGTTTTGTGTGTTTTTCTAATTAATTAATTATTGTGCTTTTTCTGGTTGGGGGAGGGAGGGAGGATTGTGGGTGTGGGAGTACCTAGACAGCAGCTGGCGTTGTGCTCCTGCTCCTGCTCTGTTGGACGCGCGCGTTCTTCATCGTGCACTTGCGCCTGCTCCTGCGCGCCCTGTTCTGCTGCTCCCACTCCACGCTCTGTTGTTCGCGCTCCCGCCATTGCTCTCAGTAATGGATATCATGAATGCTCTTCATCTTGGCTCTTTGAACATTCGTCTTCTTCTTACCATAGCTCGGTAAACTTGCGGTAAAACAATTGGGAATGGGTTTAGTTAAACTTGCGGTTCACAACTTTTTATGCTTTGAAAGCTCGGGATGATGTGGTCGCTTGGAAGAGAAATTTTTAGACTCTCTCAATTATTGTGACACCTTGGTTTGATTGTAGTGCATAGTCCCCACTATGTTTATATTGACCAAGCCAATAGCTCATTCGAAGTTGTAAGTATTTTGTACAATACCTATTATAGTCCCTTGAATAGAAACTTATCTGAGAATTTCAATTTCCTACCATTTTCATGGATCTTAAATTATATACAATGGAAAACACTATCCTTAAGAAATTGCTTCACAATATAAAACAAATTCAAATATTATGACAAGTGACATTTGTGAGGCTCAAAGCTATAACCTCGCATCACACATTAAGTGTTAACCTATAACCTATACAACTATGTCTTGTGCAGTATTACATTCATGATGACTCAGATAAGCAACATGGTTGTCATGCATCACACGTAGCACGTGTCCAAAATGGCAATCACACATCACAAGGACTCCCACATACATGCATTTTTATTTAAACACTATTTAGAGATAGAAAAGGAAGAGTTGATTAATAATCAAGAGATTAGGTTAGCTCAATTTGAAGGTTTTTCATCTCTCATGATTTAAGTCAAGGGTTCGAGTCAAAGTTTAGCAAAAATAAGGTGCCATCATTACATTGTAACTTTGGTAGCTAAAATCTTGGATGCACAATTTAACAAAGCATATTTTTATCATATATACTCTTTGCTTCTTGAATCTTACATTATTTGAATCATCTCTTGTTTGTGTTCGTCTCTCTCTCTCTCTCTCTCTCTCTCTCTCTCTCTCTCTCTCTCCTCATTCATAACCCTTACAACTCAACACACCAATCGTGAACTCTACGACAACGTTTTCTATGAGGGATATTGTTTCTTTTGCTTAATGGGTCACCTTTAGCTTCACGGTATCATCATCGTCATTGTATCAATCATTATTTTGTTCAATTTCATGAGTTGTCGAAGGCTAAGAAAAATAAGTTGGAAGTGCTTGAGCTGGTGTTGCTCAATAGGGAGCCTAAAACAAATGCAACACTCATTGTTTTGCAGACGCATGGGTGTTTAGGCATATGTATACCTTGATACACATGTCTAGATTCTAAGGGTGTTGATGTCCTTAGTCTCAACCATACCCAAGCTTTTGGAGGGGCTCAACAAAGGAGGAGCTAAGGAGCGGATTCATGCAGTAACGGCGTTGCAACCTGCAACTATCGTGAACACTAATTTGGTGATGTGGAGAGGGAGCATATTGAAGTTCACTACCAGGTTAAGAGGTGTATGTTGTGTGTCGTAAGGCCCTTATTGGGTCTATATCATGTAATTTAGATATAGAGGTTGACTTGGTACATTGTATTCATTGATCTCCAAACCCTATAAAGACGACAATAACCAAACAAAGAAAGTCACTCTACCCGAGGGTTACAATAGAATGTGGTCCATCAAGAAGGGATGTAATAGGACTCATTGAGTGGCATTATTCTTGAAGGCTCATGCTCAAATCTCTTACCATTGTTTTTGATAGCATTATTTGTGCTTAACCAAATCCTAACTAAATGACGTACACTCCCTTTTTATATGGTGACTATTGTGTTAGGAATATGTCCCTCCAGTGGGAGGAACCGACTGATTGGATGAGAGCCGACGGTTGAGGATGACAGGAACACACACTCCCGATGAACAACGCTCGGCCACAACGGAGCTTAGAATCAAACACAAAAAACGGGGAAAGAATGCATGACACAATGGAGAGAAGAGTACACAGGATGTTTACGTGGAAAACCCAAACACGGGAAAAACCACAGCAGTCCACTGACTGTTAACTATCACTATGTAACAATATACAATAGATGAACACAGAGGCAACAACCTCTTGTTCACTGTCTTCGCCACAGGCGGTGGTTACAACAGAGATACGAACTCTTCGTCTCTTTCTCTCTCTCTCTCTCTCTCTCTCTCTCTCTCTCTCTCTCTCTCTCTCTCTCTCTCTCTCTGTACACTGTTGCGCTCTAATCTTGCGCCAACAAGAATGACAACAACAACAACAACTATGGTACTAAGTTTGCCCTAAGTCATATTTATACTAATATGACTTTTCGGCTATTTACAAATATAGCCCCGATGGACTCTCATAAAACATATTTACGAATATGTCCCTTCATCCGGTGAGCACTCCTCACCGAGCCTGCATCATCCGGCACTTGCCGGGCACACTTCATCCGGTTCCCACCGGGTCTTCACCATCCAGCTCTTGCCGGGTACTCGTCATCCGGTTTCGGTCTCAGTCGTATCTCATCAGCATTGTTCTTCTCACTTCCCATCCAGAGGGGCCTGTTTCCTAACAGAGGAATCGACTTTAGAGAGAGTTGATCAAGGTCGAAGACATGACTGGCTAGTTGGGCCAACCAGATGTTCGATGACCAGGCCGAGTATTCGGACCACCCCGACAGTCGACGAATGAGTCGACTGATTAGTAAGACTATTATTATTATTATTGGATAATAATAATGGCCAGGACTGTAAATAGCCCATTCTGTGTATTAGTATAAATACAGCTAGGGCAAACAGAACATGAAGAGATATATATGGGTGAGCCTCTATAGAGTATGGCAAAGATGAGAAGAGAGTGTGTGGGAGCGTGAGTGAGTGAGCGGCGCCATAGCTGTGCTTTAGAAACAGCATATGCCAAGAGCCTTGCGAGGCTGTTTACAGTGTGTGGAGAGACTATTGTACTCTGATCTTGTTGTATATGTGTTGTATAGTGAAGCTACGTTCTCCGTGGTTTTCTCCCACTTTAAGGTTTTTGTTAAGAAATGGGAAGGCAAGAGTGGTTGCAATGCAACGGAAGGTGAACGTATGTGTGTGTGTGTAACAGTAGAGAGAGAGAGAGAGAGAGAGAGAGAGAGAGAGAGACAAAAGTGTATATGATATTAACAAAACGAAATACATCCAACAGTGACTAAGTTACAATGAGGTAGTTTATATACCAACTAAGTTAGGGCAAGCGCCCTTTCTATTATTTACAAAACTAGCCTGGAATGTCCATGAGCTAGTGTGAAACCTATCTATGGGAAGTTGAGTTCGATTCTCAAAAGTTTTCCATGTTAAATCTGTGCACATTGTTTTCTGTGTTTCAGAGTTGTGTATTTCAGCATATTCCTTTTCTTGTGGATTGACGATTCGTTTCTCCACATATTGTATATCATGAGGATAAAATGAGAATCAACTACAACATTCAAATAGTTTGAGAACATGTTGATTCAAATTCAAGCATAGACTAATTAGAGTTGCACATTACCACTATAAGAATATACGTATCAAAATAACAATACATACATAGTATAGCATGATATTATAAAAGTGCATTAAAGACAAATTTAAATTATGAATATATTTACACTTTTCTCCATTTGTTCTTTTTTACATTGTGTGCCCTTGGGACAACTTTTTACACATGTTTGGCAAGTTGATATCCCATCATTGATTATAAATACATAATAAACGTTGGTTAACTTACCATTGATCATTGTCATCTTATTTTTGGTACAAGTTATTGTTCCTATTTTACACTCTCTTTTTTCCAAATAAGAATATACTCCATTAGTTAAAATGACCTACAACACACAACTTTAGTCCCTTTAACGAGTAGTCATTACCTACTTCCATATGGGCTACATCACTTATTTATCTTACACTCAATAGCCCACATGTTTGTTCTCTATGTTTCTCATGTCATCAACGCCCCTCTATCATCTAATGGTAGGGGGGAACAACCATCTCGGTACTACGTACTGCCACCGTATATCCACTCTAATTTTTGCAGCCATCGGTGTAGTACACCATCGTTTTCTAAAATTCAGCCTCCTTAATTCTGAAGCATCATTTGTTCCATCAATCTGCTCATATTGGGCCCTCAATGTAGTTATTATTGTGTGCCATATTAGCTTAATAGATTCTGTTGGAGGTCGTTTGTTTGCTGAAAATACCCTGGTACATCTTGTTGTCCAGATGTTCCATATGATAATGAGTGCAAGCAACATCCATTAATCTCCAATTTTCTGCTTTTGGGCATTACTTTAGGTGCACTATTGTCAATGATCAATCGAATAGTTCCATTCTCCCCTCTGTACATTGCTTTGCATGTGCTATCAAATTTCTCCACATCATCATCAAAACAGTTCCAAGAAGCATGTCCCCATTTGAGGGTAAATGAGGTAGAGGAATGGCATAGCAATCGTAATGCCCTTCTCCATACAGTCGTTGGCTCATGACATTCCCATAGACAATGGGATTTATGCTTTCTAGTTGTCCACATGCACTACATCTAGGGTCTACATTGGGGCCTTTAACCCACACCCCTACCGGCAAGGCTGTATGCACAATAAGCCATAAGCACATCATTATCTTGCGGTCACCACTGTCATGCCATATCATTTTCCAGAATTTAGCTAATCTCCTTTCACTAATGCCCTCTTGTATCCAAAATTTACGAGCTGCAATATCTTTGTGTTCTTGTTTTAGTATAATTTGCGTCCTGATTTTCGTGTTGTACCTGAAAAATTGAACCAACTTGGCACCATCAATTTGTCCTTGAGTTCTCCAGAAATACATCATTGGGTCCCATGATAGCTGATTTGAATGCCCTTCTATCGGCCAACACACTGTCGTTGGTTTGATCTCACTTGGCTTGGGGTCAACTATCATATCCTTCCCATTTTTTGCAAGCAACCTAATCGGCCTTTCATATTGATAGGCTGGTTGCTCATATATTACCATTCTATGCTCTATTTTGTAGTAGCATGCCTCATTAGATCCTGCTTTCATTCCCTTAATTCCAATTAGATCATTTTCATCATCAATAAGTGTTCTCTATTCAATTTCAGAGGGACTTATGGCTTCGTCTTCCAAGGTTTGCATGTTGCATGCAATGGCATCTGTAATCCTTATTAGCATGCATTTACCCTTGTTTATCCTCCATATTCTAGCTTTTTGAGTGCCCACATCATTACACAGAAATCTCTTCCAATCTGCCAATGTATTCCCTTGGGCATTGATTAAATTGGCCCATTTGAAGCCTGCTTTTTGTCCTGTGATCAGCCCATCCACATCTCTAATTAGTGGGTTCCAAACAATATGCATGTACATTCGGGCATATGCATCATTTCTCCACCTACAAATGATTCCCTTTCTTATTCTTTGCCATGCCTTCATAATTCCAACAGCACATATACTCTGTGTACATCCCCGGTATTTGGTTCGCATTTCTGGCACAAACCCCCAGAAAGCGCTACTTGGCCAACTTCCACCTTGTCTTGGCAACCACATCTTCCCTCTACGTCGCCAAAGAATTTTCCAAGGTGCCTCAGGTGGTTGCAAGCTCCTAACCACCAATTTGCCTAGCAAGGCCTTCGTTTGCACCACAGGATCTATTAGTCCCACCCCACCTTCACTTTTATCAATTTGCCTAGCAAGGCCTTCGTTTGCACCACAAGATCTATTTAGTCCCACCCCACCTTCACTTTTATCTTTTATAAGTGTGGTCCATGTAACCTTTGCACGAGCATGTTTTTCCTCTGTGCCCCCCCCATAAGAAATTTCTGATCAACCTTTTTATCGCTTTCATCGACTTGGGTGCGATTATCCAACATGTTGTAGTATGCCATAATGTGGCCATTAGAACCTGATTTGCAATCACAATCTTGGCTACAAAGGATAGTTTTCTTGCATTCCACCATATTAGCTTCGCTTTTATTTTGTCCACAAGTAGATTGTAGTGTTCTGAGCGATCAATGTCCATACCGATTTTGAAACCCAAGTATCTAGTAGTTTCTCCTCTTCTCAACCATCTGAAATTAGGGTCTGGAGCCCAATTTACCAAGTCTAGGTTATTGCTAATCCAAATGCCCACTCATTTATTCCAGTTTATTTTAGCACCCGATCCCCTACAAAACTCATTTATTGCACTTTGTAGTCTATCCAAGTTGTTTGCATCCCCCTTAACGTAAGTTGTTGTATCATTAGCATATTCTGTATCAAGCATCATTCCTACATCCTCGGGTAGGGGAAGGCCTTGTATTTGCCAATATCTATCAACAATGTAATAATGCAAAGCTTTTGCTGCAATAATGAATAGGTATGGGGCCAATGGGCATCCTTGGCGTACCGATCGTGTCATCCTAAAGCTCTTCCCCAAGCTTCCAACCATTAAAACCTGGTTAGAAGCATCCCTGTAAAATGTAGCCAATCCAAGGATCCATTGTAATACTCAAGTGGTGTACACACACATCGTACAACCAACAACGTGTGTGATATACATAGGTGTAGAACGTTCCTACAGTGTACACTCAGGTCGAGCAACCAACAATGTGTGACATACATGGGTGCATACTTATGTGTGTGATTGTGTATGGTTATGATTGACAAGTGTGTAAAAGACATAACTAAATGGTGTCTTAAAATTTGTGAGATGAAGGTCATGTGGAACAAGAAAATTATGGAGAAAAATGGGGATATAACAACAAATCTATGAAGAAAAACATTATAGGTATGGACCGATGGCAAATAAAAATGTGTTTATATGCCACCATCGATATCTCAAATATTTCTTATTCATAAATAGAACTATAAATAGCATAATGGAGATGTTCTTACTTATTGAGCACAAGTTTAATGATTAAGCTCACATCCCCTCAAGCGTACTTACTATTGATATGAACATAATGTTATTGGTTGGAATTGTGCTGCATTGTTCATTTGGTGAATTTAAAGTGGGGACATATCATAAGTTGGGATGCAAGAGACATCAAGTCTTGGATTAAAATGGTGAAAATTTTAGATGATAATAAATTTAAGCTCTTGGATAGGGTTTATGTTCACGATTATTTTGTGGGAACAAAGTGCGAAGACTTGAGATCGTAATAAATATTAGATCTTAAATTAGAATGTACCTCATTATTGGTTTATGGATTTAAATTGCCAATGTTCTATTGTAAACGTGAATTAGAATTGAATGAATTCTAGGTTTGTTGAAAGTAGAATCTCTCAAAGATAATTGGTCACGTTCAGGAATAGTTGGATACTTCTTTCTTGCCTCCACTAACAATCGGCAACGCGAACCGCGAAAACGCGGTTTAATGGCTTAATGGTTTCAACGGTTCGGTTCAGATTTGGGTTTTTTAAAACGGTTCAATTCAGTTTCAACAGTAAAAACCCGCGGTTTAAACGGTTTAACGGTTTTTATTTTTTTATTTTTTAAAAATTTGTACAAATTTTTAAAAAATTCTAAAAATTTTGAAAATTTGTTTTTAAACAATCTTTTCATTTTTAGACCTTATTCTCACATTTTAGGAACATCTTAAAAATTTTTAAAAATGAAATATTATAAATTTTTAAAAATTAAAATTTTGGCCTATGTTGAAAACCGAAACCGAACCGCGGTTTTGACAGTTTGAAAAATGTTTAACGGTTTCGCGGTTTGGTTCGGTTTGGTTCAGGTTCCAAAAAAATTAAACGGTTTGGACCGTCTCAAACTGAACCGAACCGTTGCCGATTGTTAGCCTCCACTTCAACCAACCAATGTGCAAAATATGTGATCCCATAATCCATTGTAATCACACTAGCTTCAAGATCTGTAAAATCTGTGACAGATTCAAAAGTTCATCACAAGCTCGCTATTGCCTAATTTTGTTGAAGGATATGATAGGTTCAAGGTGTTGTAAAGTAACTCCCATGACATTTTAGACTTCCAAATATCCTATGGAAGGCTTCAAAGCCGCATAAGTCTACCATCACCATCATTGCTAGATGATCATGCAAATGCTAACAACTAGAACTTTCCACTCCTCAAGCTTGTTTTTTATCTCCTATATGTTCTAAACTTTTGGCAACATGAATCCTCTTTCTTCACATTTCAATGGAAAAACTTAGAGAATCCTTCACGTATATTGAATCCCATCAATTCACAACACAAAATCCATACTTAATGAGCAATTGTAATCCAAGTGTTAGAGTTCATTATATCATAGGTTACCTTCATTCTCTTTGCGAGTCATCACTTCGTCCCACTCACCTACAACAAAAATGTAACCTTTTAAATTTACAAGATAATTGTGAACCATAGTCGTAATACAATAGCTAATATTTATTATGATATTTGTTAACGTCAACACTCAAAATATACACACTTTAAATTCACAAAACAATTGTGAAGTGCAATTGCAATCCAAGAGTTAATCTACATTTGTATCTCTTTTACAATTCAAATAGCCAATCATCTATCAATCAAAAGAGAATATATCAAACTTGTTAATGGTTCCACTATTGTTCAACAAATATTCAAAATTGTACTTTGTTGTTTCTCAATCTAGACAATGAGCAAATACCAACCATAAACTTATTTGACAACATTGAGCTATATATTTCATAAAGTAATTGAACCACCCACCAATTCTTTGGACATCCTTAGGTTGGTTTTATCATTTTGTTTATGTAATAAAACAAATATATCTTTAAATGTGACAATCCATGCATTCCGAACATTCAATCTTTGCAATAGCGTAGTGTCGTATCCTCATCGTGCTCGTAAGTTCCTCTTCTCCCTACAAAAAGCATTCGTTTGATTGTTATATATGAGAGAACATAACTTCAACTAAAAAATTTAGGCTTCTGATATTTATTTGATTTCGTGATGGTTTACTTACCTATTAAAAGAAATGGAATTTTCATCATTTTGTTTAAGAAATTTGAGAGAGTTGCATTATTGTAAGTGAAGATAATCGATAGATCTATCCAATCAAAAGTTTGAGTATCGAATTATGTGTGTTATGCAATGTGATAACAATGCATACAATGTGTCACATGAGTGCAAGTTGTTAAATCTACGAATTCCCCCCATTAATGCTCTTTTGTCTGCTTGAACTTCGACATACATAAGGGTGACTCCAAGGGTAATTTTAATGACAATAGATGCTATAAATATAAATCGTTGGGTGGTTCACTACACAACATGTCAAAGATCAGCCGAGTACATAGTCAAGGACAATTACAAATGTTAAATTGAATATCGTCTAAAGAAGAAAAAGAGAGCAATGTCTAGGGATAAATAATTGTTGATGCCACAATGTGAGGACGTAAGGGTGAAACGGTACATACATTGGATACTACAAGAAAGAAATTGAAGGAAGCGCAAGTTTATGGACAACCAAATACATCAAAGTACGAATATTAAATGACATGTGAATGAATTGTGGACCAACAACTTGATGTATGGAAAACATGATTTAATGTGCCTGAGTTGGCCTTTAAGGTATTTGCATACATCAACCACATATTGTGTCTAAACAAGAAGTTTGTGCATGACAGGAAGCACATTGACTTTAACCAAACATTGGGTTACTATGGGAAACCACTTACATGAGTGGTTGGGGAGATCCCATTATGCTTTTACTTTATTTTTCTTTTCACACGAGAATATGAATACTATCTAATATTGTTTCCACTTTAAAATATACTAAGCTTGGATTTTACATAATAATGTGTATTGTCATTTCTTTACCTTTATAAACATTGCTAGAGAAAATATATTGGTAAAATCAATTAAGCTAGGATTTGAGTGCCATCTTTGTCTAATAATAATAATACTATTAGAATATCGATTTTGATATTCCATTTTTTATTATTTCAAATCTAATTGAATTAACTGGTTTTTAAGTATTATAGATTATAGATGCGGAAAAATGTTTTATCCCAGGTATAAAATAGAGGAATTGCAAATATTGTTTGATCTTTTTTTTAATTGCCTAAAATGTGATACATACATGACATGATATATGGCTATTGGTCGATGAATAAGTAAAATATGAAATTATGTGCCTCTTAATGCAGATGTCCTTAATCTTGAACTCCTCATGAGATTGTTATTCTGAAATATGTATGTGCTCTCCATCAAATGAGTTGAGCTGAAGGTAAAATTAGCACTGCATCAAGGCTTGTTTCCAATCGTGGACTGTGGAGTGCAACCTATAATTAAGGCAATGATTTGAAGTTGTGCTTTACCATATAGTTATGGATGTTTTGTTTATGTTCTTCCATAAACATTTGTATGCACATGAGGGGTGCTAGATTATAATTTCAGGGGAAAACCTTGAATGCATGTGATATAATAGAGGGTTCATAGATAGTCAAACATCTTAGCTTAATCCAAAATAGATTGTTTTCATAATGTTGTCAAAAGTAAGACAATTGCATATAATTATCCCCCTAGAAGATAGAGAATGAAACACCACCAACACAACCTAACTAGCATGACAAAAAGGTAAGAAGCTTGATTATAACTAGGATAGTTGTACAAGAGCCATCTCATGGAAGCCAATGTGACCTAACTACGCAAATCAAAGTCAAAAACATTTATGACTAATATGCATGATACATAATCCATCCTCATAATCAATGACACGGAGATAAAACAAGAACCAAGTGAACATGACCTAACTAAGCATATCATTTACAACTAACTAAAGGGTATGTGATCCATCCTCAAGTTCGAATATTGTTAAGTTAATCACCATGAACACTTCAGTATCTATGTCATCAAATCAATATGGTTGGCATATATTTATATTTCAGAAACCTCCTTAAATTGTAAATGGTTGCAAAATAAACTTTTCACAAATTTTTGTGACGTGCCACACCAACTTTTTCCCATGATGTGAAGTTGTAAATTCAAAATTGTTGGTATTTGAGAATGGCATGTTTTTTGTTTCTTAAGTGACACTAATATGGTACCTTTACCTTGTGTCTAAAACACCATGCCCAACAACATTGCAAAAAAAAAAACTTACAAACTAATATGAAAAGAATAGAGTCCCAATTTGGCTTATTAAAATCTAGTTGGGTGGTGGAATCACTGAATCAAGTGAAATATTCGACAAAATGCACAAAGGGATTTCCTAACAAAATGAGAAATGAAATAAACAAGGTCATTGCATGTAAGTAGTGTTAAAGGAAATCTAATACTTGCAAGCGATTCAATGTCCAACAACTTAATTCTTTTAAACTAACCCGAAGTCATCTAAACCTAAATTATCCATATACTTCTAGTTCTAAGAATTTAGGAATATATCATTTCCTTTTGGAAAAAATATTAAAATTTGATTCAATAAGTATATCATAGTGCAATAGATTGGGTGAGCTTGAGTGTAATATGTGTTTGTTGTTACTTTCAACCAACAAACAATATTAATGGTACTTCCACAATAAAACTATGTGGTACATCATGGTACAATCTATTTTGAGGAAGCAAAAAGAAACTTGGAGGTGTATAATCTTACATATGAACATTATTGTGGCATCATATCCAAGAGGGGGGGTGCTCATAAACAAAAAACCATATCAAAGTTTGGTCAGTTCCTCCATAACAAGGGGGCGAATTTCGAAATGTAAGTGCCATGCAATTCCAGCTATATATGAGTAATTTATCATGTTGTACATGGTTAGATGCAATCATGATTGCAACTAGTGAAGAGTTAGAAAAGTCTAATATCAAGAGGATAAAATTTTGCATAAATGAATCCTAAAAGAAGTCTGAAAAGATTCGTGATGATAGATTAACTCGTGAGGATAGTATCTTTCTAGTTTTGGGAGGCATAGAGGGCTTGAAATAGGAATTGATCTTCAATGTTTCTCACACTATGGAAGTAAATTACAAACCTCTCAAATCCTACACTCTATGGAAGTGAACTATAACCCTCCCTATTCTTGCAAAACAAAACTCATGTACCAATGCTTATAACATATGATTGGATCATATATGCGGGAATGAAGTGGTTTACCACACCAAAGATATTTTGTTTTGGGGTTTATGAAATAAAAGCAACATGTCATAGATAATGCTATATGATTGCATACTGGATTGGAAACAAATGGTATACTACATCCGAGAGATAACTATTTGGGTCAATCCGCAAATCTATGAGTGAGATTGGGAGGGCTTATAAGAAGAAGCTCAAATTACAACATTGTAGGAACATTAAGGAATTGGCAAAAGGCAAAACCTCTTTAAGGAAAATAATAAAAATAGTGGGTCAAAAACTCAAGGGGAATCCTCAAAGTGATCGAAATCCTAGCAAGAAGGCACAAAAGTTTATGAGAGTTTCATATGAAAAAATAAACATAAAATGGAAATTTTGAAACCCTTGGGAATCACATGGAGCATTCATGATGATATGAAAACTAGGAGAAGAAGAGACATGAGTTTAAATTACTGATAAGTGAGAGTTCTTGACATTATACGGAAACCTCACAAACCCATGACAACTTATTCCAGGGTTTTAGATTCTTATGCAATGTTTGAGACCTTCATGAATCTCACAAATCTACCTTAATGATTGATCGAGAAGAGATAGAATTATTCACATATACATTAATTATTGCCCTCTAACGTCACACCCAAATGATGGGTTCAACGTGAAAATTTTCACTTTCATGTAATGTGTGTTGCACATGTGACCAAGAGAGAAATGTGTGATGAGAATGTAGATAGATTAAGGTAAAATGTGTATATGAATGAATCTTCTTAGAAGTGCATTAATGCCACATCTCAAATAGATCATTTGGATGGAGGAGAAGGCCAGGCTTTACCATGCATGGGTGGATTTGGTTTGCCCATTCACGGAATGTGCTCCACTCCCCCTCACAGTATAGCACATTGTTGTTGTAAAAAAAGCTTCATTCACTAAGGAATGTGTTGATATTGATAATGATTGCCTTCACTTGTGAAAGAGGTGAAGTGGGTGTAAGCTTGTTTAGTGAAGCATGAAGGTTTGCATGTTCAACCTTATAAACCCCATACTTAGCATGAGAGTTTGGAATAACAATGGCAGGTGTTGGCGAAAACTTGTGTTGATTGTAATCGACTTAGCTCTTTGCATGCGCAAAACATTAGCGAGAAAGTTACCACAAATGACCGAAACTCCGCATGATAAATATAAAGATGTTTCTCTCGGTAAATATACTTGAGTATGCAAGTTGAGTGTTCGACCAACGTCTTTTGTGAAATAGGGCATCTGTTTTTTTGAGCATCCAACTTGAATGCATAAGGAGAAGAGAGATGACTCTTTTGTAGCTCCTAGGGAAACATCAAAATAGTCGATGTTATTAGTGAAACATGGGGCAACACTAGCCAGCAAGTGGTCTCTTTGAACACCAAACTCAAATGCTAAAAGAGAAGGGGTCGATTCTATCTTAGCTATTGGGGAATCTCATTGAAAGAGCAAGTTGTGGAGAATGACATGAAACCTACTTGAACAAAAGGGAGTTAATACCAATGAGTCATCATAGTATGAAAAAAGTTTGGCCATACCATGAGAAAAGGTGACCAATCTAGGTAAGAGTAGATAAAAGTATGTATGATTGAGAGAGAGAGAGAGAGAGAGAGAGAGAGATGATGGTAATCAAATATAGTTGTTTAGGCCAAGCATATAGATGGACAAAATAGTATGAAAAGAAATGTAATAATATTAATAGGCTGGTTTTAGTCATGATTTTGATTGCTAAAAGAAGGGTGGTGGGTAGGCATGGTATTTGAATGAAGGATTTTCCCCTTACCTTTTTTCTTCTTGTCTTTCTTTCTTCTGCTCAACCATCCATCTTATTTCATTCATGGTGTGCTCTTTCTCTACCCTTTTTAGCTATTTATGTCTCTACCCCCACCTTAAACACTTTCCTTCACTTACTCAAAAGGAGCCAATTCTATCTTCCATTCCTTGCTCTTCTCCTCTTTCCTTTTTTTAACTATTAATTTGTTTATAGGTTCATAAAAACATCTCACCTTCGTTAAAACATCTCCTTCCTTTCTCAAAACCATTTCCTCCTCTTAATCCCCCCCTTAATCTTATATGATTTTGCCATTCACCCACTAATCTCTCCATTTCCTCCTCCTAATCTCCCTATTAATAACCCACCAATCTCCCCCTTAATCCTATATGATTTTTGCCATTCACCCACTAATCTGTCTTTAGTCTATATAGGTTTGCTCTTAATCACTCCCTAATCTCCATCTTAACCTTATGTGTCTTACCTATCATCCTCCTAATGAACCCAACAATATTCACCTTAATCTTATGTAGACAGATCCATGAATCTCCACCATAATACTATGTGGTTTTGCCATTCTGCTCTCTAATCTCCCATTGATCTTATATGGGTTTGCTCACAAACACCGACTAGTTTTCACCCTTACATGCCTCCCTAATCTAACGTGGGGTTTGCTCCTATCCTAATCTTCTCTCAATTTAATGTGGGTTAACTCTTAATCACACACCAATCTTACCTCAACCTAAAGTTGGGCTTGTTACTTATCGCCCACCTTAACCTTAATCATAACTACTGATTTTAATTAATGAGATCCATATATCTATGCAATGACTAATCTTTCTCAGTAATCTAGTGAAAAATCTATCTTTTTTAATACATACTAGATTTAGGTATATTAGAAGTATGGGTTGCTCATCTTCAAAGTCTTTAGGAAGAAAGAGGAGAGGAACAGAGTACTCTGTTCCACAAAAAGCCATTACTAAAGGTACTATTACTACTACTAGCACTAGTAATGTTATGAATAAAAGCTGGTATGCCCCTGTTTCAAGAACTGTATCAGAACCCATAAATTACCATCATATTGAAGAAGAAGAGGAAGAAGAAGAGGAAGAAGAAAGCGAGGGAAACCGAGTGAAAGGCAGGTATCATGTCGTGCCCCTTGCTTCTAGATCAAGCTATGGTTTCCTCAAGCTCAGTGACAAAAAGGATGAGTTGGGCCACATTTATAATAACCTCAAATCATTCAGAACAGAGCTTAACCCGGTCATTGAAGAAGAACAAGAGGAAGAGGAAGAAGGTATGGGTCACCCAGATCAATATATTATTAATGCTAATCATAGTGTGGATCAATTAGAAACTATTAATGCATGGGAGCTAATGGAAGGATTAGATGATGATGATGATGATGATGATGATGATGGTCATGGTCATGGGGATGGTTATGGTCATGGTCAAGGTCAAGAAGGAGGAAATCCTCTAAATATAGAAGGGTCTCTATGTGTTAATAGAATCCATGACCTTGATTCTTGCTTAGATCAAGAGGCTAGTTCACCTCCATGGAAACCTTATAATGACTTCACAACACAAAAATCTAAAATGCAGCATCCTCACCATCAACATAGGAGGTTCAAATCTTGTGAAGGCCTTGATGTAGTGCTAGGAGAAGAAGAAGAAGAAGAAGAAGAAGAAGAAGAGAAGGAAGAATATGATTGTTATTCTTACATGAAAAAACCTATGAAGGTTACTACTACCACTAACTCCCCCATGAGAACACCCCCTAGGAGGCACTCCAAGACCACAAATACATTAAAAAGTCCTAGTGGGAAAAGCCCCACTACAATGTGGTCATTTAGAAAGAGCCCTAGGAGCCCTTTGATCAAGAGTCCTCGTCTCCTCCTCAGTGATTCGAGCACTCCCCTCTTTGACCCTAGCCTCCTTGGGAAATTCGAGAAAGCATTGCAAACCATCAATCCTAGTTGTGACGATTGGTGTCTTGTGAATGAGCTTTGTCGTGCAAACCAAAGTATATCCATAGACCACTCATCCTCATCACATAACCAGACATTGGTTTCCTATGCATTGGCATTGACCTCCACAAGTAGCTCGGGTAGTGAAAGCCCACAATATGATGTTAAAAATATGCACTCTTCGTTGACAAGTCTAGAAGTAATGAAGAGGGAGAATGCCCATATCATGTCCCCTTGTACCAAGGCCTTACCGATCCCTTGTGAAGATATATATATGAGTGAATTCTCGTGTGGTTTGGAAGACTTTGAGCTAAGGTGTCCCCCTAGAGGTGAACATAAAGTTGTTCTGTACTTTACAAGCTTGAGAGGCGTGAGGAAGACATTTCAAGATTGTTGCCACATGAGGCTCATTTTACAAGGCCTTAAAGTTGATGTGGATGAGAGGGATGTTTGGATGCATTCCAAATTCCGAGAAGAACTCACTGAGCTCTTGGGAAACAAGAGGTTTCAAGTTCCTCGGCTTTTTGTGAGAGGCAGATACATCGGTGGTATAGAAGATGTGAGCCAATTGCATGAAGATGGCATTCTTGTTGGTTTGTTTGAAGGCTTACCGTCTTTTGGTATTTACCGCGAGGCATGTCAAGGTTGCGATGGAGTGAGGTTTGTTCCTTGTCTCACTTGTAATGGTAGTTGCAAGATTCTCAAGGACTTTGATAGAATTGCAAGATGTGACAAATGCAATGAAAATGGTCTCATTATGTGTCCTTTGTGTTGCAATACATAACTTATATTGTATGGAGCAAGGAATTGGTGTTTGTGTCTAATCCACTACTTAACCTTGTAATAAAGCCATTGCAAGGTGTGGATGCCGCATGACTTAGCATACATGCTATAATAAGCATGTATGCAATTATCATTGTGAATTTAATTCGGATTTGTACATAGCTTCTCTATATTATTGTTTGTTGTGAGCTTAATTCATATTGATAATGCTCTAAGTATTGCATGGATTGGTGGACTAAATGTTAACATAGTGGGATATATCATAGGCTTTCCATTATGTTGGGATATTGTGCATATTACATACACATTATATAATCTTTTACTAAGTAAGCATCATGGTGTTTATTTGAATTTGTCAACAAGGTCATGATATGAAGGCTCCAATTCCTTGTTGATTTATAAATATTTGTAGGAAGATTATGCTAGCAATGACTAGCCTAATTATAGCGACTCCATGCATGTTTAAACAAAATGTGGTTAATATTAATATATGCAGGGTATATGTGGAAAGGAACTATATGTTTTCTTTTTAATTAGTTCACCAATAACACCCATTCCATATGAATTTTAATCAACTGAGAGTGACTCCAAGTATGAATTATTTGAAATAGAATAATATTTAAAATAATCTACTGATGTGAACCACTAATGTATGTGAAGATTATGACAACATAGAGCAACATGTAGAAAAAATATGGTTCAAAATGTTTGTCAATTACACCTCAAAGCATATATAAGCCTAAAGGTGATTCTAATGATGACTTACATGTTGAATGTAACTCATACGTAGAGAAGCATGAAGAAATAAGTAAGGTTGTAAAATACACCACACCAATATCTAAGCCTAAAGCTAATTTAAAGAAACGATTGGAGGAAGAATTGCATTTGATGTTTAGGTATGCCATGTTAGGATGATATCTTGCATATAACATGAAATGTCTCTGATGTAGAGGAAAATAGCTAATTTAAAGAAACGATTGGAGGAAGAATTGCATTTGATGTTTAGGTATGCCATGTTAGGATGATATCTTGCATATAACATGAAATGTCTCTGATGTAGAGGAAAATAGCTAATTTAAAGAAACGATTGGAGGAAGAATTGCAAGTGATGTTTAGGTATGCCATGTTAGGATGATATCTTGCATATAACATGAAATGTCTCTGATGTAGAGGAAAATAGCTAATTTAAAGAAACGATTGGAGGAAGAATTGCAAGTGATGTTTAGGTATGCCATGTTAGGATGATATCTTGCATATAACATGAAATGTCTCTGATGTAGAGGAAAATAGCTAATTTAAAGAAACGATTGGAGGAAGAATTGCAAGTGATGTTTAGGTATGCCATGTTAGGATGATATCTTGCATATAACATGAAATGTCTCTGATGTAGAGGAAAATAGCTAATTTAAAGAAACGATTGGAGGAAGAATTGCAAGTGATGTTTAGGTATGCCATGTTAGGATGATATCTTGCATATAACATGAAATGTCTCTGATGTAGAGGAAAATAGTCTTTTACAAATGATAATGGAATCGTGTTACTTGGATACATGCAAAATTTCTTCAATAATCACATTTTATATTTTATGAAGCTTAAAGATATTTCAAAGCTTCATTCTTAAGTTGTATTTGTATCTTTTCTCTTGAGGGCATATGAGTTACAACTCTTGTTGTAACAAACACTCTATATTAATCACACTTCACGACTCTACTATTTTTTAATATAAATCCATGTCTTCTCCATAATTGTTTTTCATGTATAATATCCAATTTCCATTCAATAATTAACATGTATTAAATCAATAGAGGTATTGGATTAGGATATTCAAGGAAATCAATTAATCAAGGTGTATATGCAACGAAGATTGGTTTGATAGGTGGTGTTGTGAAGATGGTTTCAATTAATCCTAGTGGGGTGACACTAAGGGTATAATGTTGGATTCCTATGAACTCCTCAACATCACACTAAAGAATTAATTTTGCCTTTAAAGCAAAGAGGTTTACAGAAAGATAAAACGCTTTTGCGACCAAATGTTCTCGAAGTATTATGATAAGAATCACACATTCAAAAAATATGATAAGAAACCCTTTTCGTTGACAATCGAAGACATATTTGTCATTCTTAGTCATATGAGGAAAATTTGGTTCTTTTTAGCAAACCTTGAAGTCTATTAAGGTTGGATCAAGTGGAATTGTGGGGGCAAAAGGTTTGGGAGAGTAGACAAGTATCAAGCTTTGGTTTCGATTCTCCTATATTTGTGCAACACAAGGCTAAACATAGCCTTTGTTATAATATTGTTGACAATGTTGTGATGCATCTAGGAAATATTCGTTGGCAATCCAGGATGCATACTCTAAGGCGCAACCTAATTTGGAATCAAATTTGCTCCACGAACATCATAACTTGGCAAATGTTGTGGTATTCATAATTTGCATTCACAACTCGACACCTTCATTACACAAATGCTTCTTTATGGGGTCTAAATATGACATGACTCACATCCTCTTCAATGTGAAATGAGATGGGTACTAGGGATCGGCAACAGTTCGGTTTAGGCTTAGCAGGTTTGGCCTGATCCAAGCCAAACCGGCTAAGCCTAAACTGTTTCCGGGATCGGTCTTGGTAACCGGTTTCCAAACCGGCTTGGAAACTGGTTTGGAAACCTCTCTCTCTCTCTCTCTCTCTCTCTCTCTTTCCCCTTGTCTATTGTCTCCCTCCCTCTCTCTTCCCCTCTCTCTCTAAAATTTCTAAACGGCTTAGCCGGCTTGAGCCGGTTTGGCGAGGCTCAAGCCGAGCCGAGCCGAGCTCAAACTGTTAAGGCAAGTTCAAGCCTAAACCGAGCCGCTAAGCCGCTAAGCTGCTAAGCTGTTTTCAAGCTGGCTAAGCCAAACGGTTTAGGCTTGAGTTGAGCTGTTGCCAATCCCTAGTGGGTACTCACTATGTATAGATTTATTGCCTTGAACAAGTACGTATGCAATGGAGCCGAATATCCGAACGTGTGAAAGATCCGGCTTCTTTCCGAAAAACTTCTCATGTGGGGTAACCTCATGCACACTAGATGTTGTACACCGGTGTCATGAGGAAAATTGACTACAAGAAGAAATGGAGACCAAGGGCGTGTGAACCAAATTGTTATATATATATATATATATATATATATATGACGGGAACTGTACGCTCCCCTCCCCTATACGCAACGCTCGGCCGCAACCAAGCTTAGATTCATGCACAGAAAATGGGAAATGAAAGCACGACACAAAGAGGAG
The DNA here is from genome assembly GCF_043228905.1 of Azolla caroliniana. Taxonomy (NCBI): domain Eukaryota; kingdom Viridiplantae; phylum Streptophyta; class Polypodiopsida; order Salviniales; family Salviniaceae; genus Azolla; species Azolla caroliniana. The sequence goes on along the minus strand of NW_028230439.1, from coordinate 23,174,993 downwards.
AAGAGTACACGAGATGTTTACGTGGAAAACCCAAAGAGGGAAAAACCACGGCAGCCCACAGGCTGCAAACTATCACTATGCTAGAATGTACAACAGTGAGTTCACGGAGGCAATGACCTTGTGCTCACGATCCTCGCCACAGGCGGCGGTTACAACAGAGGCAACGACCTCTTGCTCTCTCTCTCTCTCTGTACAGTATTATGCGCTCACTCTATTCTTGCACCAACAGGAATAACAACAACAACAGTCATCTAAAAAAAGTTGCCCTAAGTCATATTTATACTGATATGACTTTTCGGCTATTTACAAATATAGCCACGATGGACTCTCAGAAACATATTTACAAATATGTCTCTTCATCCGGAGAGCACTCCTCACCGGGCCTGCATCATCCGGATCTTGCCGGGTACTCCTCATCCGGTTCTTCACCGGGTCTGTACCATCCGACTCTCCGTAGCTAGGTACTCCTCATCCGGTTCTTCACCGGGTCTGCACCATCCGGTTCTCCGTAGCCGGGTCTGCACCATCCGGCTCTCCGTAGCCGGGTACTGCTCACACGGTTTCGGCCTCGGCCGAGTTTGTTCATCAGCACTGTTCTTCTCCCTTCCCATCCGGAGGGACCTGTCTCCCAACAATATATATATATATATATATATATATATACTTGTAGATAACCTAGGACTAGGCTAGGTCAGCGTGATGTAGGAAACTTTAATACGACAAATTAAATACATGAATAAATCTAGGTGAATCTCTGTCTGAAACGGTCGAGATTAACTACTTGATGTAATTGCCCTCTCTCTCCTTGGTCTATAAAAGGAGGGAGAGAGGACTGAGTTAGGGATCGCAATTAAGGAGAATGAAGTGTTGTTGGACTGGGAACTGAGCATTGTTCACTGCTTTATCCTCTACAAGAGTTCTTTTGCCGGACACCTCTGCTTGCGTAGAAAGTCGTGTGCTCCCAACAAAGGCTCCACATTGCATTTCAGTGTTCTGTGTGTGTGTGTGTGGGTGCTCGCTGAGATCGTGGCCCGGACCGGATTGGCCTCTTTATGGACGATAAAAATTCTAATTCTAACTAGCGCGGAATTATTGCTCGGCCACAACCGAGTCTCAAATCACTCTATGAAGGACCAAACATTAGAAATGGGAAATAGGTATGATGAATGCACGTACACAAATCAATGATAAAGAAACATAGGATGTTTACGTGGAAAACCCTAATCAGGAAAAACCACGGGAGCCCACTAACTCCAAACTATCACAATATGAGAGGAAATACAAAGTGGAAACACAGAGGCAATGACCTCGTGCTCGCGATCTTCGCCAGACAGCGGTTACAACAGAACGTGATCATAGCTACTCTCTCTGTGTACAACAAAACTAACAACAAAACTAACAACAACCCTCTACAACTCACAGTAAAGTGATTGCCCTAAGTCATATTTATACTTATTTGACTTTTAGGCTATTTGCAAATATAGCTTCAGTGGGCTTACTCTAACATATTTACAATATATGTCCTTGGATCTGGTTCGCACCGGATCCATCCGAATTCACTGGTTCCGGTTTCCGGATCTTATCCGGAACCCTTCCGAATCTGGCTTCTTAATCCAGGTCGTCCGATCCGAGTCCTCCGGTTCTCATCCAGAGGGACCGAATTCCCAACAAACTCCCCCTTCACTCCGACATGGGATTTCTCGTTAATTTGATTCGTTTTCGGCACGCATCCAGCTTGTCGGTTGAAAGCACCTTGGTCAGCATGTCCGATCCGTTCTCCTTTGTGTGGATCTTCGTCAGCACGAAGTCTTGATCTCCTACCTTCTCTTGGAGCCAGTGATATCTCCTTTGGATGTGCTTGGTCCGGGAATGGTAGGCCGCATTCTTCGCAAGGTGGATGACACTTTGACTGTCGCAGTAGAGCCGGAATTCCTCCTGTCGGATCCCTAGCTCTCCGATGAAGTCCTTCATCCAGATTATCTCCTTGCCGGCTTCCACAGTTGCCATGTACTCCGCTTCCATTGTCGACAGTGCAACGGACTTCTGTAGCTTCGACTGCCATGATACAACTCCCCCTACATAAGTCATGACATATCTGGATGTAGACCGACTGGTATCCGCATCAGCCGACATATCCGAATCTATGAATCCGTCAAGTTGGGGTTTACCGGAGCCAAACCGGAGGCACATACTCGGGGTGCCTTTCAGATAACTGAGTATCCACTTGACCGCGTTCCAGTGCTCTCTTCCCAGGTTGCTCAGGAACCGGCTGACTACTCTAACAGCGTATGCAATATCCAACCGGGTGCACACCATTGCGTACATTAAGCTTCCGATGGCAGAGGCATATGGTATCTTCGTCATATCTGACTTCTTTGCCTTTTTCTTCACACTTTGCTTAACGGACAACTTGCAGTTTGCCGGAAGTGTCAATCCGACTGGTTTCGCCTCCGACATGTTGAACCTTTGAAGCACATTTGTCACATACTTCTCCTATGACAACCACAACAGCTTCTCCGACCGGTCCCGGATTATGTGCATCCCTAATATCTGTCTTGCAAGACCCTAATCTTTCATTGAGAAAGTCCGGTTTAGGGCCTTTCTCAGCATTCGTAACTTGACTTGGTCTCGTCCGACAGTCAACATGTCGTCCACGTACAAGAGCAATATCAGGAAATCTCCTCCGTCAAATTTCTTCACAAACACACAATGATCGGCTTGCGTCTTGTGGTACCCTTGATCCGTCATGAAGGAGTCGAACTTCCGGTACCATTGCCGGGGGGCTTGCTTCAATTCGTATAAGCTCTTCTTTAGCCGGCATACCAGGTGCTCCTTCCCTTTCCTCTCAAATCCTTCCGGTTAATGCATGTAGATCTCTTCTTCGAGGTCACCATGTAGGAAGTCGTCTTGACGTCCAATTGCTCTACCTCGAGGTCCATGTTTGCCGTTATGCTCAATACCGTCCGGATAGATGTCATCTTTACTATCGGGGCAAAGATCTCATCGAAATCCACTCCTTTCTTCTGATGGAACCCCTTCACCACGATCCAGGCTTTATACCTTGTTGGATTTCCAACATCTCCTGGTTTTAGCTTGTATACCCACTTGTTCCGGAGTGCCCTCTTTCCTTTCGGCAACTCTGTCAGTTCGTATGTGTGGTTCTCATGCAGGGAATCCATCTCGTCTTGCATGACACTCAACCACATGCGGTTGTGGGTGTCTTTCTTTGCTTCTTCGAAGCCTTTCGGTTCCCCCTCATAGGTCAACAATACGTGCTCTACATCCAGAAATCTCTGGGGGCTCTTCTCTCTCTGAGACGGTATCTTTATCCTTGGTTTCTGACTACCGGTTCCTCTGTTTGTTCTCCATCCAAATCCAATTCGGGATCTCGTCTGGTTCTGGTGTCTTCTTCTTCTTCGTCTTCGGTCGGTTCAGTTTCTTGTCCGAATCCGGCCGGTTCATTGAGTGTCATCCGGTTATCGGCTAACATTCGGTTTTTAACCGGGTAAGTCCTTGTGTCCTCAAACCGGTTTTCATTGGAAGATCCGGAGTTCATCACCTTCTTCTCTGACTGTCAGAACCAAGAGAAAAGATAGAGTGGCGGAAGAATGATGGAAAGAGATCACAAGAAGAGAAGAATAAAGTGATAAGAGATTAATGAATGTATATTAATAAGATAGAACGAAGATGGATACAAGATAGGCGACGAAAGCTTAAGACTGGTGTTGATTCGAATTGGTTTGAGAAGAATTATATGTCCATATTTATAAGTTCCTATAGCCTAGTGATTTCTATAATGTTCTAGAATGTTCTAGACCTAGAATATTCTAAGAAGTTCTAGACCTAGAATATTCTAAGTTGTTCTAGGATATTCTACAATGTTCTAGAATGTTCCAAAACATTTACAATAGTTATTCTATTACAAGAAGTAGCTTTTATTATTTCATATGATCATATGCTATCTTAATGGTTAGGTTCTTGATTATGTATTACAAGGTCTTGGGTTCAAGCCCAAGTGAAGCCATGATGCTTATGTAGTCATGACACGATTTCCTCTTCGAGAGTGACGAGTGGAAGTCGTCGTTAACAATGTAGGGCCCGGTTTGTTTGGATAACGACGATGGAAGTCTTTGACAAAAGCTTGAGCATTAGAAACATTATTGACGGGTTCCCAAGTGCGATCACTCGGAGGATATAGCCTACCCAATCAACTAGATAATAGAGCTTATTTTGCACAATCTTTTTATCGAGAATAGCAGCTACCTCGTATTTAGGGCCATCAATAAGTTGGACAGAGGGAGGAGGTGGCACGACACGATTAGGAATGGCAGAGGTGCGACAAGGTTCCAAAAGAGAGCTATGAAAGACTGGGTGAAGCTGCATGTGTGCTGGAAGATTAAGACGAAAGGTGGCATCGTTAATACACGCAGTGATGAGAAAAGGACCTAAGCACTAATATATCAAGCTTCTCACATGGCCGAGTAGTCTTGATGTGACGACGAAGCAACCATACTTGGTCACCAAACTTAAAAGGAGACTTAAGACGATGGTGATTGGCATTGGTCTTATGTTGTCCTTGAGCTATCTGAAGATGTGAAGATAATGCTAATTGAATTCGATGTAGTCGATGAAGATGATGCTTAGCACTAGGGTTTCGAGTGACCTTGGGAAGATCCAAGATACACCATCGAGGATGGTTGCCGGTGTACGCAAAGAAAGGTGTAACCTTGGTAGAAGAGTGTACTATGTTATTGTATGCAAACTCAGCGAGATGTAGAATATTACTCCAATCATCTTGTTGATAATTGATGGAGCATCAAAGATATTGCTCGAGCGTTTGATTCGTGCGCTCTGTTTGTCCGTCGGTTTGTGGATGATAAGCCGAAGAGAGTTTGTAGGATATTTTGAGGCTTGCCCATAGGTGCTTCCAAAAGTGAGAGATAAATTGAGGACCACAATCAGTAATTATATCGTTTGGAAGACCATGATGGCGAAATACTTCACGCATAACGATATCTGCGGTTTCCTTACTATAGATTCTCTTTACACATGGTAAAAAATGTGCCATCTTGGTAAACCAATCCACTACTGTTAAAATAGTATCAAATCCTTATGAAGGTGGCAAATATGTAATGAAATCCATAGAAATAGATTGCCATGGCTTGGTTGGAGGCTGTAACGGTCGTAACAAGCCATAAGGATGATGCTTGGGTATTTTGGCTCGACAAGAGGTGTCACATGTACGAACATAATGTTCAACAAATTTTTGCAAATGAGGCCACCAAAACGAGCACTTCACCAACTCCATGGTCTTGGCAATACCAAAATGTCAAGCCATAGGGGCATCATGACAATGCTCTAATACTTGAAGGCGAGGTGATCCATCAGGGACATAAAGGAGATTCTTGTAAAAGAGTAAGCCATCTTGCCACTTGAATTCCTGATAATGTTGACTCAGAGATGAACCTTGCATTGTGGAGCAAGATGCATGGCTTGGACTAATGTGGACTGAGACATCCTTAGCGAAATCATCAGAGTGAAGTTGTTGCCGAATAGTATCAACAAGGCGTGAATCCAATGGCGTGGCATAAACTGTTGTTGCTTGTAGCTTTGATGGTCCTAGTAGAATTTGCTTTTGGTTGTCGAAGGCCGGATCTCCAGGTCGAGGTGCGAGATATGAACGTCGAGATAGAGCATCTAGCTTCCCTTGTTGCTTCCCAAGGCGGAAAACGATCTTGAAATCAAAACGAGTTAGAAATTGTGCCCACCGAGATTGTCTCCTATTTAACACTCGAGCCGTTTGAAAATACGTAAGATTTTTGTGATCACTATAAATGATGATTTGATGAGGCAATCCTTCCAAGAAATGTCGCCATTGCTTGAAAGAGTCAACCACAACTAGTAACTCCTTGTCATGCACCTCATAGTTTATCTCGACAACAATAAATTTTCTCGAGTGAAACGCGACTGGATGGGACTACTCTTAGATGAAATAGTATAACCCAAGAATTCGACTTGTTCGCTGTCAAAACTGCACTTCTCAAGCTTAGCATATAGACCATACTTTCTTAAGCGTTCAAGTACTTTCCGGACATGTATATCATGCTCCTGCTGTGTTTTAGAGTAAATCAACAGATCATCTAAATAGATTATGAGAAAGATATCCAGAAAATCCTGGAAAATGTCATTTGCCATATGTTGGAAAACTGTGGGTGCATTTGTGAGCCCAAAAGGCATGATTGTATACTCGAAATGACCATAGCGAAGGCGAAATGTCGTTTTCCACTCATCTCCCAATCGAATGCGAACAAGATTATATGCACCCCTTAAATCAATCTTTGTAAAATGTTTTGCCCCACCAATGTGCTCTAAAAGACTGGAGATTAAATGAAGAGCATACCTATTTCTTATGGTGACTTTATTTAATCCCCAATATTCCACGACCAAACGAAGCGACCCGTCCTTTTTCTTCACAAAAAATATAGGAGCACCGGCTGGAGACTTTGAATGTCGAATAAACCCATGTGCAAGATTCTCCTCGATGTATTCTCAAAGAACCTCAAGCGCAATTGGTGACAGATTGTAGATTGGGCCCCATAGTGGCTCTTTCCTGGTTGGAGGTCAATGGGACAATCGTACGACCGATGCTTTGGAAGTACACTAGCTTTGACTTTGTCGAAAACATCAACATATTCTTGATATTTTTCGGGAATTTGGATGTCTGAATTCCCTTGAGTGGCACTAGAAGGTGTCACTGATATTGCAAACAAGAAAAGTTCCTCCCATTTGGAACATTTGTTGCAATGTGATAGTTGAGATTTGGTGAAAAGGAGATGGTGCACTGGTAGAACTATATTCTTTAAGGGAATAGTCCTGGGTTCGATCCTTAGCAATGATGTTTTTTGTAGAAGGGCACCAAATCTCTTGCCTCCCCCAATCAATTCGTGGGTTATGTAGCTCGAACCATGGCAAACTAAGGACAATTGGATGCTCAGGGCTACAGATTATATTAAAGGAAACTACACATCCTAAATCACCTAAGAGTATGTGTATTGGTTCAGACTCTTCAAATATCTTCCCGGAATCTATGGGACGTCCATTAATCACTACTACAAAAACTGGGCAAGGATATTTGATGTTTTTGGGCAAAATCTCTATCCATGAAACAAGAATTGGCTCTGGTATCTAAGAGGGATTGGACATGAAGTTGGAAACTCGGTGTCCTAACTTGTACTTGGGCTGAGAAGACTCTACTAACATGCTTGGATGAAATGGAACCTACACTCAGTTGTACAGAGCTAGGGTTGTCCAACCAAATGGCTCCTATTTTGGCCGGATTTATTCGTTTGACTCCTCTTCTAATTGGTTTAGGACTTCAAACTTATTGGACAAGGGTGGATTATTCATAATATTAGAATCACTAAGTGCTTCTAAAATGTTGGATTTTACTGTCATAGTGAATGTGATTTACCTGACGTCTTGGCCTACGGGAACAATGAGTGACTATGTGTCCTGGACCTCCGCAATATAAGCACAGACGATTTGCTCGGTGTCGTTGCTTCTCTTCTTTTGACAATGGTCCTCGACGTTGGGTCATATCGATCTCCATGGGCGTTGGCCTATCCATTGGGGCTAGGCTACGTGTTTCCTTGGGGTTGGAGCAGGGTTATACGTTTGCCTTGGAGACGATTGCGCCGTTACTGATGCATAAGTTGGTGTGTATCTTGATCTTGTTATTTGTTGTTGTCGCTCACATCGACGCTTAAAAAGACAATTATCACACCGTATCTGTTAATGATTTTGGATCCTCGGGGAAGGTAAGAAGAAAGTACTTCACATCACCACGAAGACCGGAACGAAATTGCTCCATTAGGGCTTGTTCATCCCAAGGAATATCACTTGCGATGAGACGAGAATTAGCTGCATATGTTGAGGCTGGTTGCTCACCTTGACGTAGTGTACGAATCTTGTTGATTGTCGTTCTTGCCCCATCTGTATCTCTGAAGCAAGCCTTAAATTCTTTGACAAACTCCTCGAAATTATGTAGTAGAGGAGAATTTGTCTCTAGTAATGGAGCAAACCATGACAATGCTATGCCACTCAATAAGTTGCCCACTAACCCGACTCGTGATGCATGTGTCGGATAACGCGTGGGATGCATTTGGATTACCAACCGCACTTGATTCAAGAAGCCTCGGAAATTCGCCCTCGAACCATCAAATTTAGCCGGGAGACTGATTTTGGACTCCTTAATACTTCCTTGACCTTCGACCCTTTGTTGTTGTAAAATTACAATTGTTGATTCTAATTGTTGCACCCGTCGCGTAAACTCTTCTTCTTGTTGTTGCTTCTCCACAATAACCTTTTGTAGATCCCCAAGAAGATGTTGATTCTCTAATTCAAGAGATGCGAACTTGGATTTAAGATTCTCCATTTCTGCAACAAGGGTGAGATATTTTTCTGAGTTGATGATAGCCATGGTTTCGTGAGGTTTATAGAGGAGGATAAAAGGGGGGGGGGGAGAGAGAGAGACAGAAAGAGAGAGAGAATTCGAATCAAACTGTCAGAACCAAGAGAAAAGATAGAGTGGCGGAAGAATGATGGAAAGAGATCACAAGAAGAGAAGAATGAAGTGATAAGAGATGAATGAATGTATTAGTATGATAGAACAAAGATGGATACAAGATAGGCGACGAAAGCTTAAGACTAGTGTTGATTCGAATTGGTTTGAGAAGAATTATATGTCCATATTTATAAGTTCCTATAGCCTAGTGATTTCTATAATGTTCTAGAATGTTCTAGACCTAGAATATTCTAAGAAGTTCTAGGATATTCTAGAATGTTCTAGAATGTTCCAAAACATTTACAATAGTCAGTCTATTATAAGAAGTAGCTTTTATTATTTTATATGATCATATGCTATCTTAATGGTTAGGTTCTTGATTATGTATTACAAGGTCTTGGGTTCAACCCAAGTGAGGCCACGATGCTTACGTATTCATGACATTGACTCCCAGTCAGCAATGGTCCTGTCTTCCATGAAGACTATGTCCCAACTTCGGAACACCTTCTTGTCGACAAGATCCCATACCCGGTAACCGAACTCATCATCGCCGTATCCGAGGAATATGCATGGCGTGGACTTCGGATCCAGCTTTGCTCTCTTGTCCTTTCCAACATGCACATATGCAAGACACCCAAACACCTTCAGATGCCGGTAAGATACGTCTTTACCGGTTCATACTCTCTGTGGTGTGTCTCCTTCCAAGGGTGCCGAGGGTGACCTGTTAATCACGTATGTTGTCGTCATCAGCGCCTCAGCCCAAAACGTCTTGGATAGCTTTGCATGTGCCAACATGCTCCGAACTCTCTCCATCACGGTCCGGTTCATGCATTCGGCCAGCCCGTTTAGTTCCGGCGTCTTCAACACAGTGAATTTGAGCCAGATTCCCTTCGATCGACAGTACTCCTCAAACTGCCCCCGGTATTCTCCTCCGTTATCTACTCGAACCGCTTTTAGCTTCCGGCCGGTTTTTCTTTCCACTCTCACGTGGAGTTCCTTGAAGACAGACAACACCTAATCCTTCATCTTCAATGGTGAGATGCATAGCTTCCGATTGTGGTCATCTAGGAACGTCCTAAAGTACTGTGATCCGGCATGTGACCTCGTGTCCACTTGACACACATCGGTATGCACCAGTTCTAGTGGTGCATTCCGTCTCATTGGTGGTCTTGACCAGAAGGAGGTTTGGTTTTACTTGCCGGCTAAGCAATCGGGGCATTTCTCAAGATGCACGTCTTTCACCTCCGGAATGAGGTTGTCTTCAGCAAGTCTTCTCATCCCCTTCTAGCTCATATGACACAGTCTTTTGTGCCACAACTCACCGGGAGTGTCGAGAGTCGTTTACGCTTTACCAAATCCACGATAGAATCGTGGAATTCCCTCTTCGCGATTTCGAGCACTTCTCTCAACGACAACTCCACCTTGTTGTCGAGGATCCGCTCTTTGAGGACCTTCCGCAAGTCCGTCAATCTCTCAATCTCCATGCTTAGCCAGTAGCCGGCCTTCGTTCCAAACCGAGTCTCATACCGATTCGGGCGTCCGGTCCCTCCGGCCTTTCCCGAACGCTTGTCCTCTACAAGAACTTCATAGTTCTGGCACGACGCTTCCACAAACCCGGTCTTCGCCTCACCACATGCACCGTTGTTTGGCTGGAGGCCTCCGATCGCGCGACTATTCTCCATTGTCTCTCCGGGCCTGTTCGATCTGAAGATCATGCACCATCTGTGTCAGCTCTTCCAGAGCCGCTCCTCCAGATTGGCCCTTGACCATATGCCGGTTAGGGCCGAGCCCGTCTCAAGCCAACTTCGGGTCTCCTCCTTTCGCGGTAGCAACGACTCCTCAAACTTCCTTGCCGTGACCGGTCGCGCTGTCGACGAACCCTCGTCGATCCACTCGTGCCGCTTGTCGAAACGACTGCAGACTCTTTGTACCACAGCTCAGTCAGCCGTCAACCCGTCATCCATCTCCAGCAGGAGACCCACCTGCTCTCAATCCTGCACGTCCACAGACTTGACGAATAACAGGCCCGGTAGGCCTCCAAATAACTCGTAGTGTTCTTCCCTCCAAACCGGCCTATTGTGCCGACAATCTATTCGATGGCCCTGTCGAGGGCGCATGTGCCTTTGCGAGCGTTCACTAGCCAGTCGACAGCTACCACCATGGCTTCGGCGAGTTCAGATCCCCTCATATTCCACTCCTCTACCGCCTTGTTTCACATCGGGTTCACCAAAGATGTCGTGTTGTTTTGCGTGCGCACAGGAAACTAAGGCGGGACCGCAGGGGCCCTGAACCGAGGAGTGCGCGAAAGTAGAGAAGGAAGAGAACGGAAGCGATGGATTGGCAAGTACTGGTTACCGGCAAGAACCGTGCTCACCGGGTCAGACGAGAACACAACTACGTGCGAGTTAGACAGAGGAGCGTGCCCATTCGGTTACGGAGACAACAATAGATTAGAGAATGTCACAATAAAACAAGGAGACCACTTCCAAAGAGGAATCGATTACGACTAACAAGTGATTACAATCTTTCTGATATTACAACCGACACACCAGTGACCAACCAAACACATGCACGCATAAACACACAACCGAGTTGTGCAGTGGAGCCTTTGCCGAAAGCACCCGGGCTTTCCTCGCGAGCAGAGGCAACCGACCAAAAACCTGCAGAGATCACCCAGAAACAGTGCTCGGTCCCCAGTTCGACAACACCTTCCCCTTTCTCCCAACTCCCCCCCCCCCCTCTTAGTCTCTCTTCCCCCCCTTTTATAGGCTGTTGTGGGTGGGCCATTACATCCTAGTAACATCACCTTTATTCTCTGTCCCTTCGGGCAGAGATACGCCTAGATTTGCTAACCCCTATCACGCAACCTATTCTTATATAAGGTATAAAGGTAATCAATGTAAATGACGACCCGTGTGGCACCGGTTCGCGCGCTTGGCCTCCCGATTCCTCCCATGGTCGGTTTTCGTCACGACACCGGCATATCTGGGCATGCATCAGGTACAACGTGTTGATATTCCTGGCTCGAGCCACGATCAAACTTCCCTTGTTGAACTTCATCACTCTGTTCTAGATGCTACCCGGGTAGCCTTCATCATCTAGCCGACCGGCTGACATCAGGTTCAACCGAACCTCCGGAACGTGTCAGAGTTCTTTCAACAGCAAATTGCATCCGGTTGATGTCGTCAACAACACATCTCCAATGCCGAGAATTCGGCATGTACAATCATTCCCCATCCAGGCACAACCGTGATCTCCAGCTATGTAGGATGAGAAGCATTTCCGGTCCGATGTCAGATGGAACGATGCTCTGGAATCGACAACTCACGTCTTCTTATCGCCAACAAGGTTTAACTCATTCTCCTCGGTAATGAGCATCAGTTCTTCTTCACTTGTCGCGATCGCCGACGTTCCCTTCCGATCTGACCCTTTCCAATTCGAACCAATCCGGTCCGAACCCTTCTTCGAATCGGCATTGTTAGTTCCTTTCTCTTTCCGGAAATGCCGACAATTCTTCTGGAAGTGCCCAGGCTTCCCACTGTAGAAGCAAGTAGGCCTCCCCCTTGACTTCGACCTCATCCCCGATTTGTCTTCGTTTTGGGGACTCTGATACCGGCCTCTTCCCCGGTTGTGGTCATCTTCCATAACCAAGGCCTTCGGATCGGTTTTGGACTCCCGGTCCTTTCGGTGAGCTTCTTCATCTAGCAAGCTTGATTTTACCCTTGCTAGGGACAACTGCTTTCCTTCCGGCCCGGTGTTGCCCAACGTAACAATTAACGTCTCCCAACTATCCGAGAGGGAACCGAGCAGGAGCAATGCGAGTACCTCATCTACAAGAGGTACTTCCAATGAGGTGGCTTAGTGTATTAGCCCCGGGAAGGCATTCATGTGCTCCGCCATACTGGAGCCATCTTGGTACCGGAGCCTCACTAACTTCCGGAATACCGAAACCCGATTAACGACATTTTTGTTCAGGAACATGATGTTGATTTTCTCCCAGAGTTCATGAGCCTTACTTTCTTCATTGAAGTTGTTGTATAGGCTCATGTCGATGAAGCACTGGATGTACGTCGTCATCTTCATGTGCATCACCTCCCATGTCACGACATCGATCTTATCCGGTTTCTTGTCCTTGAACTGTACCGGCAACCAAAGATCTTTAACCTCCAACATGTCCCTCATCTTCGACTTCCACACTGAGTAGTTGGAGCCGGTGAGTTTGAACATTCTGTTGAACGACTCTTCCATTTCCTGTGTTGTTCGCTTTGATATCAGATTGATAGGAACTAGTGCGGAAGTATTGCTTGGCCACAACCGAGTCTCAAATCACTCTATGAAGGACCAAACACAGAAATGGGAAATAGGTATGATGAATGCACATACACAAATCAACGATAGAGAAACACATGATGTTTACATGGAAAACCCTAATCGGGAAAAACCACGAGAGCCCACTGACTCCGACTATCACACTATGAGAGGAAATACAAAGTGGAAACATAGAGGCAACGACCTCGTGCTCGCGATCTTCGCCAGACAACGGTTACAACAGAACGTGCTACTCTCTCTCTCTCTCTCTGTACGACAAAACTAACAACAACCCTCTACAACTCACAGTAAGGTGATTGCCCTAAGTCGTATTTATACTTATATGACTTTTAGGCTATTTACAAATAAAGCATTAGTGGGCTTACTCTAGCATATTTACAATATATGTCCATGGATCTGGTTCGCACCGGATCCATCCGGATTCACTGGTTCCGGTTTCCGAATCTTATCCAAAACCCTTCCGAATCTGGCTTCTTAATCCGAGTAGTCCGATCTGGCTCCTCCGGTTCTCATCCGAAAACTCCAATCCAATTCCTCCGGAGGGACCGAATTCCCAACAACGCACTGTGGGCGAACCAAACCACGCACAGTTTAGTGACCGGGTTTATGCCAGCAGAGCTTATGTATGGGCAGAAGCCGATCATGCCAATGGGGCGGACGATCTCTTCGTGGGCGGCAATTGACTGGACGAACGAAATGAGCCAAAAGGAGCTATTGGCGGCACGGATTTTCCAGCTCAAGCGGAGGCCGGAGAACGTGGAACGGGCAAAGGCGAAAGTGTACGTTGCGCAGAAGAAGAACAAGGACCGGTTCGACCGGACACACCGGTTGTGATCGAAGAAGATCGAGGAAGACGACTGGGTTTTTGTTTACGACAGCAGCCTCGACAACCAGCATAAGGCAACACGGAAATTCACAAGGAGATGGTTCGAGCCCTACATGGTGACGAGAGCAAACGACAACACCACGTACCATCTTGGGGAGCTCGACGGAACATGGATGGCAATACCGGTTGTAGGAAAGCGGATAAAGTCATTCAAGAAACGATACGAGGATGAGAATGATGGGCCAGAAAGAGCGAACGAAGATGGGGAGGTCGCCGGATAAGAGGACGATGAGTGACAAATGGCCGGTTCTCCCCCATATCTCTCCCTCTCTCTCAGCACGTACCGGTGGAGGTGTGGTTGTGGGAGTGGATATCGTGAGGAAACTGGCTACAAGAAGAATCGGAGACCAAGGGCGTGTGAACCGCCGAGTGCACAGATGCACACAAATCGTTATATATATATATACTTTTAGATAACCTAGGACTAGGCTAGGTCGACGTGATGTAGGAAACTTTAATAGGACAAATTAAATACATGAATAAATCTAGGCGAATCTCTGTCTGAAACATCCGAGATTAACTGCTTCATGTAACCACCCTCTCTCTCCTTGGTCTATAAAAGGAAGAAGAGAGGACTGAGTTAGGGATCGCGATTAAGGAGAATGAAGTGTTGTCGGACTGGGAACCAAGCATTGTTCACTGTTTTATCCTCTACAGGAGTTCTTTTGTCGGACGCCTCTGCTCACGTAGGAAGTCGTGTGCTCCCAACAGAGGCTCCACATTGCATTTAAGTGTTATGTGTGTGTGTGGGTGCTCGCTAAGATCATGGCCCGGACCGGTGTCGAGGTTTTCCTCGCGGATGCGTGGAATGAGGCGGGACCTCAGGGGTCCTGTACCGAAGAGCAAGAGAGAAAGGACAAGAGACCCACTACGTGCGAGCGTAGATTCACAGGGACACGGCCCTTCGACACAAAGACGCGAGTGGGACAGCGACACAAAGAGACACGAATGTATGTATGTATTAACAAAGACAACAACAAGAACACGGAAGCAACAAAAACACGAAGTCGGTTACAACCGAATAGGCCGGCGATCAGATGCCGATGCCTGTTCGAAAACGCAAAGAAAGACAGGAGCAGGTTGGAGGTGCTGCCGGAAGCACTCGGGCATTCCTCAGAGCAGCGTGAGCCTCCCGAAACCTGCACAGAAGGAAGCTATGGAGTTTGCGAACCAGAGAGAGAGAGAGAGAAGCCTTCGCACGCAAACCGACAGCACTTCGTCCTCGACTCTCCGCGATCCCCTCCCCCTTCTCGTCTCCCTCCTTTTTATAGGCCAGGAAGGAGCCGTTTCCCCTTTACTTCCTACCCACTAAATCTACCTGCCTAGGATCTTCTATGGACAACATTCGAGAAGAGCCGGTTCCTATGCTCCTGTGCACCGATTCCGCTTGTGGACGGTTTTCTTCACGACATCCGCCCCCACCTAACCGCGCATCCACCGGCATGCGCCAAATTGAGTTGGGACGGAGAAAACCGGTCCAGCCTTCATTCCCCGCCCGTCGGTTCTTCCTCGGTTTCGGATCGTTCGTCGTCGCGGTCCAGGCCAACCGGATCCGGCTCGTCGTCGTGACGCTTCTTGAACGCTTTGATCCGCATCCCTGCTACCGGTATCACCATTCTCGTACCGTCGAGTTCCGCCAGATGGTACGTCCCGTTGTCGTTGGCGCTTTGTACCACGTAAGGCCCGAACCACCTTCTTGCGAACTTCCGTGTCGCTCGGTGCTGGTTGTCAAGGCTGCTGTCGTAGACTAGCACCCAGTCGCCTTCCTCGATCTTCTTTGGTCGAAGCCGGTGCGTTCGGTTGAACCGGGCTTTGTTCCTCATCCTTGCTTCCCGAAGCTTTTCCGCAGCCTGCTCCACGTCCTCCGGTCTTCGCTCGAGCTGTCATATACGCACCGCCAGCAGTTCCTCCCGGCTCATCTCGTCTCTCCAGTCCACGGTTGCCCACGAGGAGATCGTATGTTCCATCGGCATGACCGGCTTCTGCCCAAACATGAGTTCTGCCGGCATGAATCCGGTTACCGAACTGTGCGTAGTTCGGTCCGCCCACAATGCGTAAGGCAGCAGCCGCAGCCAGTTCCCGACTTGACCTCCGCATGCCCGAACTAACGCCTTGACGATCGGTCCGTGTCCGTGCTCCACCTTTCCATTCCCCTCCGGATTGTACGCAGTGGTAAGCGAGAGCTTGACTCCTAGCCGGTCGAACAACTCCTCGGCCTCTTCAGAGTCCAACTCCCCGCGATCAGCCACGATCTTCCCGACGCACCCGTACCGGCATATCACGTCCTCAATCAGGAACCGACATACGGCCGAGGTTGTTTTGTTCTGAAGGGCCCGGCCTTCTACCTGGTTCGTCAGATCTTCCCGAGCGAGGACCAGATACCGCATCTGTCCTATTCCCATCGGCATCGTCACCAGGTCTACCATCCATTTGAAGTGGATGGTCGGAGGGTACGTAGGGTGAAGCTCGTCCCGATGTCGGATTACGGAGTGCATCTGACAGCTCTCGCAAGTCGTCACGAACCGATGCACATCCCGGTACAGTCCCAGCCACCAGTACTTCCCCTTTATCTTCTCAAACGTGGCCCACGTTCCACGGTGTCCAGCCCAAGGGCTGTCGTGGTAGGCCGTCAACAGCTCCTCCTGTTCTTCCTTCATCGCCACCACCCAGAGCGGGACGCCATTCCTCTTCTTCGGGTGCTTCCATAAGTATCCGTCCCGGAGAAAGAATCGGTAAGCTTTCTTCCGGATCCGGTTGGCCTCGTCCTTCGTCCATGACGCATCCGGCGTCATTGTCCTCAAAAATCCCCCGATCTGGAGCCACTCGCCATCGTACCTGCTCTCGTCGAAGTCGTTAAGTGCCGGAGTGCTCGTCCCATCGGTCGTTACGTACGCCACCTCAAAGAAGTCCACGCCGACTTCTTCGTCCTCCGAAACCATGCCGCCCTCGTCATCAAACCTCGCCCTCGAAAGCATGTCGGCCATGGCGTTGTCCTTTCCGGAAATGTGCCGTATTTCCGGGCCCAGGGACTTGATGTACGCTATCCACCGGAGCATCGCCAGGTCCGATGTCGCGCATCCGGAAACCATGCCGAGAATCGGCAGGAAATCCGTCTCGATAACCACTTCTGTCCCGATCAGGTAGTCTTTGTCGGCCTTTACTGCCGAAACGATACCCCAGAGTTCGCGTTTAACCTGGGCGTACCCTCGCTGTCATTCACTGAGAACCTTCGCGCCGAATCGGATCGGGAACCGAATGCCGTTCTTGTCCTCTTGGTTGACGACCCATCCGATCCCGGTCGGACTCGTATCCACTGTTATGTATACCGGGGTACCCTTCCCGTAGACAGCTTTCCGGAGCGCCGGTGCTGCCGCAAGAGCTTCCTTCAGCTTCCGGACTGACTCCGTGTGCTCGTCTCGCCACTCGAATTTTCGCCCTTTCTTCAGCAACCCGTATAGCGGCTCCGCAACGTGGGCGTAATGCGGGATCCATATGTGGTAGAATGCGCATGCCCCCAGGAACCTCCGAACTTCCGTAACCGAGCTACAGTCGGTCTTCATCGCGGCGATGGCTTCTACCTTTGCCGGAGACGGCTTCCGGCCATATGGTCCACATAGGTGTCCGACCACCAGGATTTCCGATTGCCCGAAGGCCGATTTCTCCCCGGAGAAGGTGAGCCTCGCATCCTCTAGCCTTTGTAGCACCTTCTCGCAGTCGTCGATGTGTGTTGCCACGAATCGCCGGCATCCGTCCGATCCGAGTGTTGCGTCCCTCTCTTCTACCGGGCACCCCTTGATCGGAATGTCGTCTAGAAATGGCATGGTGATGTCCGGGATGCAATCCCTCAATATCTTGTTCATTGCATTCACCATGTGGGCCACCGAGTTGGTCCCTCCTTGTGGCAGGGTACACATTCGCACTAGGCCGAGGGGAGTTCGCATCGTCGTAATGTCTCTGCTCTCCACGGCTAGCTGGAACTGGTCGTACCCCGAGTATAGATCACCGACCGAGTAAATCGACCTTCCGGCGAAGGCCTCCGCGAACTCGTCTATGGTCGGTCCGATTCCTGCGTTCCGAATGGTCACTCTGTTGACCGGTTGCAGGTCCTGAATGAAGCGCAATGTTCCGTTTTTCTTTGGTACGGTAAACCATCGGTTCGAGTATGGCGCACTCGACGGTTCGAGAATACCCATATCGACTTTCTGCCTCAGTAGCTCCATCAACTCCGGGATGTGAGCTCTTGGTACCGGAATCGGCTTGAGATTCCACGGCACATGCGGTACCGTGAATATCACCATCGGCTCCACGATTGTCGGGTCTACGCACCCGATCTCTTCCGGCGAGAATGTGAAGGCTTTCCCGTGCCTTCCGAGCATTCTCCGAAACCGGTCTTCCTCCGCCGGTAGTAGGAACCCGCCCCCACCGATCTTGAGCTCCCGGAGCGTCCCGTCGGTGAAGGTGTGTCCTATGCAGGCCGAATCTCGTAAACTGGGGTCTGACGCCACCCCTCTGATTCGGGACTCGCTGCCCTCCGGCAAGGGTGCCGCGACTGGCCTTACCTTCCGGTCCACAGTCTTGTACTTCGTGCTAACTCGGGCCGTCCGATCCGACCCGAGCCCCCGACTGAAGTTCACGATGACTTCGTACATCTCTTCTGAACATACCGGTATCGTCCGGTCTTCGTTAAGGCCTTCTTCGGCTACTTTCCTCAGCATTCCCAAGGTGTCGTCGAAGGAGACCGCCTCCACGGCTCCCCTGATTTCCTCGTCCGGGCCGAGAACTCCGCGCGATCGAAGTTGCACTTCCGCCCTTGCCTTTTCCCAGCCAACGATGCCGACTAGCATACACCCTCCGTTGTTGGAGAAGCAAATTTTCCTACCTATCGTACAATCGTGGGGTCTTTCCCGAGTGTCCGGACTGTCTCGGCCCCACGCCTTGGCAGCCCTCTCTAAAAATCCTCCCGGTTCTCGCCACCGAGGGATTCGCAGTTTCGCTCGTGGTTCGGTCGCACCGTCAAAAATTGGACCGAATGGCGTCCGTCCTGGCTCTTGACCCTCGCGTAGGCCGAACCGTTGTCCAGCACTCTGGTCTCCATTCGTGCCGCTGTGATGTATGGTTCCCCTAATATGACCGGATGCGAGGACGTCTCCTGTACGAAGAAGTGCTGGTCAATCTCGACGTCACCGATCTTGACTCGCACGTTCGGGCAGGCCCCGTGCAGCTCCTCGGTGGCGCGCGTCGCCGCCCGTATCTTCCACCCGTGCTTGGTGTTGATCGGCCACTTTCCCTTCTTATAGAAGTCCATTGACATCAGGTTTATTTCCGAACCATTGTCCACCAATGCCACCACCGGTTCCTGAACATCTCCGATCTTCACCGGGGTCTCCGTGGTTGCTCGGGCCCAGTGCGGCCTTGAATAGTGGCTCTCCGCCCACTCATCTTCCAGCGCCATGTCGTCGATGTGCGTCGTCCGCACCTCCACCGGTCTTTCTGGTTCTGTCTCCGTCGACAGCCTCTTCCGTTTCACCAGGTCTACAATGGAGTCGTGGAACTCCTTCTTGGCGATCCCTAACACCTCTCGCAATGACAGCTCCACTTTGCTGTCGAGGATCCGTTCTTCTAGGACCTTTCGTAGGTCCGTAGTCCTTTCTATTTCCGTCCCCAGTCGGTATCCGCCCTTCCTGGGGTTATCTTGCGAGCTGGACCCGCCGGCATCGTTCCGTCGTTGCCCGAATCGGGTCTTGTACCGTTATGAGAGCCCGGCCGCTCCGGCTTTCCCTGTCGAATACAAGTGTATAATGGACATATTCACACTATCCCTTTGGGCCATTTGTGTAATTAGCATAAAGGGTAGTTGCCCTAAGTCGGTCACTATATATATTGACCTTGTAACCCTCTTGTAAGGTTGGGTGTTGTATTATTGCTTTGTTGAATAAGAAAGTCTTTTGTGCCTCTCTCTCTCTCTCTCTCTCTCTCTCTCTCTCTCTCTCTCTCTCTGTACAACGACCTACAATCTGTCATACGCAGGTATACTCAACAGCAATCGAATGCTCCTTGATCTTCCGCACTGACGGCCCCTTGTCTCCCAACATCTGGTATCAGAGCCTGCACAGTAGTCGGTCCTTCAATCCGCTGTCGGCCGTCGTCTCAGCCTGCACAGCATTCGGTTTCCTGCGTCATTCGAAGAACAGAGAAGAAGAAGAGAAACGAGGCTTGCATCTCATCGCGTTAGATCATTTTCGCTTGGAGTAAGCCAGCCGGTTGTACTCTGTTCCTTGTGATCGTAACCACTCGAGGTGAAATCCCCTTGTGCAACATTGACACGATCGTGCTCCACTCGGTTAAACAGCATCCGAAAAGGTCATTAAACGCTGCTCGCCGCTCGTTGTAACCACTTGGTACAGATCGGTCTCAAGACAACAACCCCAATTCGCGCTTCATCCGGCTGATCGACATTCGGGAGGATCAGTTGGATCTGTCTCTCTCGTCGCTGCAGCCACCCGAAGCAGAATCGGTTTCAATAATCGGTATTCGGCATATATATCCGAAGCGAACCGGGCTCACTCCGACTCGGCAACATTCAGGAAGACCAGTCGGTTCTGTCCCTCAAGCGACCGGAGTCAATTCGAGCAAGTTCCGAAGCCGAACCGACTCGGGTTCAAATCCGACTAGAGCGATATCGGGTGAGCCAACCGGCTGCACTCCAACAAGGCTCGTAGTCAACTCCGAACCGAGCTTCGTCAACCGAAACCAAATTTGATGGCATCAACATCCGGCTCGTCAGAAATGAGTCTACGAAAGTTCGATGGATCGAACTTCAACTTCTGGAAGGAACAAATGCAGGACTATCTCATAGTCAAGGGGCAAATCGATCCCATCGAAAATGAAGAACCTCCAGAAGGATACAAACCAATTGAGTGGCAGAAGCTGGACAGAATCGTCCGCGCCACGATTCGGATGCACCTATCGGAATCGGTATACTTTACGGTGCAATCGTGTACGACAGCATTCGAACTGTGGAAAACACTGTCGGACACTTACGAAAAGAAGGTCGCCGCAACAAAGATGTTTCTAATCCGGCGCCTCTACAACTTGCGGATGAAAGAATCTGATTCGGTTCAAGCACACCTCAATGAGTACGAAAGCATAAGCTCCCAAATCTCGTCACAGGGGACGGCAATCGAGGATGAACTCAGAGCAATGATACTCATGAGTAGCCTTCCCTCATCATGGGAAACTTTCGTCACAACCGTGTGCAACGCGTCAACCACGGCTGTTAAGTACTCCGAAGTCACGAGCGCAATCCTGACCGAAGCAGCTCGGAGAAAGTCTTTCACCAAAGACTCAACAGACGACGCTTATGTAGTACAAGGTTCGACAGACCGATCGAACATACGAGGAAGAGATTCCTCACGACCGCCGAACAATCAACGAAGACGGAGCCAGTCACGGGATAACCGAATCTGCAACTATTGCAAGAAACCCGGACACATCAAAGCCGACTGCCGCGCACTCAAGAACAAGAACAACAAGAAGAGTGGCCGGCATGAGGAGATCAATTACGTCAGCTTCTCAGCTGATGTGCTACCAGACGACCCGAATATACTATCAATCGAAAATCCAGTCGGATCAGAAGTCCTACTCACGACTGAAGAGTCGAGCACATGGCTCTTAGATTCGGGCGCGTCATTTCACGTGACTCCTCATCGATCCCAATTTCGGCAATATACGATCCGTCACTCCGACTCAGTTCAGGTCGGCAACTCGCAACGCTGTGACATCATTGGAATCGGCACAGTAGAGCTCAACCTTGCAGGTGGCTCTACACTTGTACTCCACAATGTCCGACATGTACCCGAGCTCTCAAGGCCATTGATCTCAGTCGGACAACTAGATGAAGACGGCATTCGTGCCGGTTTTTCTTCGGGAGGGTGGACACTCCACAGGGGGAACCTCCTGCTTGCTAGAGGACCCAAGATACACTCACTGTATCCGTTACATGTTACGCTCAGAGAGGGTAACCTGTTTTTGGTGGATATTCCTGTGTCATCACTATGGCACAGAAGATTAGGACACCTCAGCAAGGCTGGCATTACGCATCTATCTAGAGCCGGATACATCCCTAAACTCTCCTTCTCCGACCATCAATTCTGCGAGCATTGCCAGTATGGCAAACAAGCAGCCGCATCACACCCGACATCAGCACCAAGAGAAACGAGACCTCTCGATTTGGTCCACTCGGACGTCTGTGGCCCAATGCCGCATCAGTCTCTCGGCGGTGCCTCTTACTTCGTCACTTTTATTGACGATTCGACTCGAAAGGTGTGGGCTTATCCGATTCGCACCAAAGATCGGGTCTTCTCGATCTTCTCAGATTGGCTCGCTATGGTAGAAAATCAAACCGACCGAAAACTGAAATGCTTTCGGACCGACAATGGGGGAGAGTTCAAATCCGATGAATTCGTCAAATTCTGCCGACAACGCGGCATCCGACGTGAATTTACGGCACCACACAGTCCGGAGCAAAACGGGATTGCAGAACGAATGAATCGGACAATCCAAGAAAGGATAGTTTCCATGCTCCAACACTCCGGACTGTCGGATGGCTTCTGGGCAGAGGCTCTACTCACGGCAGTACACATAATCAATATGTCGCCAAGTAGACCTCTAGGACTTCAAATTCCTCAGGAACTATGGATCGGCAGTAAGCCGAATTACGACAAGCTGAGGATCTTCGGATGCGAGGCGTACGCCCTTATTCCGAAAGATGATCGCCGAAAACTTGCACCTCGGTCCAGGAAATGCATTTTCCTTGGATATGGATCAGACGGCGAAATGGGATACCGACTCTGGGACCCCGAACGCAGACAAATCGTTCGAAGTTCGGACGTTGTGTTCAACGAGTCGGCTATGAATCCATCAGTCGAAAAACCGATCGAAGTCCGAAGGGTAACATTTTCCGATGTGCCGACCCTTCAAGAAGGCCCCGCTCTCAACACACGGTCAGCTTCACGGGTAGCTGAACCTTACACTACCGACTCGGACAACTCCGACTCAGCACAGCAGAACAATCCGCTTTCGGACCATCCGACCACGATACCCGATGCGACCAGTCCAATCATACCTCGACGATCTGAGAGACTGTTGCAACCTCCGGAGAGGTACTCTCCTGGAATTTTCTTCACCGACGCCGGCGAACCGACGTCTTACGAAGAAGCATCGACATCTGTCGATTCCGCCACCTGGCATCTGGCGATGGAGTCGGAAATGCACTCCATTCGGGCAAACAAGACTTGGGATCTGGTCGAATTACCTAGGAACCGACGTGCTCTTCCTTGCAAGTGGGTTTATCGACTAAAAGAGACGTCTGATTCGACCACCCCAAAGTACAAGGCCAGATTAGTTGCGAAGGGCTTCCGACAAGAATATGGCGTCGACTTCGACGAGATTTTTTCACCAGTGGTGAAAATGACAACCCTTCGTTTTCTACTCGGCGTAGTGGCAGCCGACAACTTGGAGCTGATTCAGCTAGATGTCAAAACAGCCTTCCTCCATGGTGATCTCGAGGAGGAAATTTATATGGAGCAGCCAAAAGGCTTCGTTGCTACTGGCCAAGAACATCTAGTCTGCCGACTCAGGAAGAGTCTATACGGCCTCAAACAGGCACCACGACAATGGTACAAGAAGTTCGACGACTTCATCCAATCGATCGGCTTCTCAAAAAGCGATGAGGACCATTGTCTCTTCACCAACACAGCTCAAGATGGATCACCCATCTTCCTCATCATTTACGTGGACGACATGCTAATTTCTGGACGCCACGCGGGCGAACTTGCCGATCTCATTCGGCAACTGCGGTTGAAGTTTGCCATGAAGGACCTCGGTCCGGCACGACACATACTCGGCATGAAGATTAGTCGGCATCGCGATAAACGACATCTTTTTTTGTCTCAGACCGACTATATCCGACGTGTCTTGGAACGCTTCAACATGCAATCAGCCAAATCTGCTTCAACCCCGCTCCCAATGAATCTTCGGCTCTCTCAGCGAGACTGCCCGACATCCGGCCCGGAGGGGGAAGATATGAAGTCGGTACCGTATGCACCGGCAGTCGGCTCCCTTATGTACCTGATGGTCGCGACACGGCCTGATATTTCTCATGCCGTAGGAGTCGTTAGCAGATTTATGCACAATCCTGGCCGATCGCATTGGAACGCAGTCAAGCATGTGTTCAGATATCTGGCTGGCACAAAAGACCATGGCATTCTTTTCGGTCCGAACCGAACCTCAGGCGTAGTCGGTTACACCGACTCGGACTTCGCCGGCTGTATAGACAGTCGGAAATCAACAACCGGATACTGCTTCAAATTCGGCAATGGAGCAATCTCGTGGAAGTCGAAACTTCAGGAGTGCACAGCGACCTCAACGACCGAAGCAGAATATGTAGCTGCGTCCGACGCAGCAAAAGAAGCTTTGTGGCTCAGTCGGCTGGCGCACACGTTTCGACAAGTCGACCATGACTCGGCTCCAGTTGTCTACAGCGACAGTCAAGGTGCTGTTGCCTTGTCGAAAAATCCGGTTCACCACAACGCCTCCAAACATATCGACGTTCGATATCACTTCGTTCGGGACTGCGTCATTTCAGGGAAAATCGGTCTAGAGAAAATATCCACAACCGACAATGTCGCAGATGGAATGACCAAGTGTCTTTCGGCAGACTGCTTTCGGTTTCTTCGGCATCAGATGGGCGTAACGACAAACCAGTCCGGTTAGAGCCGGACACAGAGCAGGATGGTTCCCGACAACCGACATCAGTTCCTTAATGATCGGCTTCAACTGTTCCGACCCGACCAGTTCGGTCTTCTGCCTTCGGACCCTGCCGACTCGAACAAAGCTGATATGTCCGAGAACCTAAGTCTATACCTGTAATCTTAGATAACCCATGTATACGCCCATTACGGGGGAGTGTCGAATACAAGTGTATAATGGACGTATTCACACTATCCCTTTGGGCCATTTGTGT
Source organism: Azolla caroliniana (assembly GCF_043228905.1). Classification (NCBI taxonomy): domain Eukaryota; kingdom Viridiplantae; phylum Streptophyta; class Polypodiopsida; order Salviniales; family Salviniaceae; genus Azolla; species Azolla caroliniana. The sequence goes on along the minus strand of NW_028230439.1, from coordinate 23,150,192 downwards.
AATTAGCATAAAGGGTAGTTGCCCTAAGTCGGTCGCTATATATATTGACCTTGTAACCCTCTTGTAAGGTTGGGTGTTGTATTATTGCTTTGTTGAATAAGAAAGTCTTTTGTGCCTCTCTCTCTCTCTCTCTCTCTCTCTCTCTCTCTCTCTCTGTACAACGACCTACAATCTGTCATACGCAGGTATACTCAACAGCAATCGAATGCTCCTTGATCTTCCGCACTGACGGCCCCTTGTCTCCCAACATTCCCCACTCGTTTGTCTTCTACCAGAGCCTCGTAGTTCTGGCAGGCGGCTTCTACGAAGCCCGTCTTCTCCTCGACCGGGTCGCTCCACCCGGTTATTTCCCGGACCCGTCTCTCAACACGGTCCGTTTCATCTTTCCTTAGTCGCGCGCCGGCGAGACCTTCCAGCATTGCCGACCAGAATCCGTCTTTGCCCTCCTTTCGGGCCTCGCTGCCCCCGACCCGAATGTCGGCCGACGCCGAGTAGTGGATGGCCTCCACGTGTCGGGCCGCTGCCTCTTCCATCAGTCTCTTCATTCCTCCTCGCCCGTCGTTTCGGTTCAGGGCCCTCCTGGTGTCGCTGGCGTGCACCCGGCCTTCCCACAGGTACACCACCCGGTTCCTCAACGCCTCTGCGAAATCGCCGCAGTCCTTCCGAATGTGGCCGACCTCGTCGCACCACATGCACCTGTTCCCCGCTGCCGGCCGTCGATCACGAGCCGGTTCGCCGCATTCCCTTCGAGTCTGGGCGATCTGGAGATCCTTTATCGCCCACGTCAACTCCTCCAGCGTTGCCCCTCCGGACGAGCCATTGACCATGCCGGCCAAAGCCGGACCGGTTTCGAGCCATTCTCGGGTTTCTTCCCTTCGCACTTGCGGTGCCAGTTCAAGCCTCCTTGCTGTGACAGAGCCCGCACCGGCCGCCCCGCTGTCAGCCCATTCTCGCCGTTTGTCGAAACGGCCACAGACTCTCTTAACCGCAGCCCAGTCAGTTGTCAGCCCGTCTTCGGTTTCCAGCAAGGAGCCGACTTGATCCCTGTCCCGCTCGTCCACCGACTTGACGAACAATAGGACCTGGCTCATATCCAGAACGGTTCGGTCAAGCGCCAAAAGGCGCGCAAAGCGTTCTTCGAACTCTCTGAGGAGTGCCGATGCGTTTCTTCCCTTGCCGGGGGACTCCACCCATTCCATGAAGTCCCGTTTCGAAAGCCGGAGCGCATCGTCCAGCCCGTATTTTTCTAGGAGTCGGCCTTCGAACTCCTCCCAGGTACGGCTCTCCGCCCGCACCTCGAGCACCTCCGCATGGATGCTCGGCATCGCCACTCGAGGAAACCCGGCAAGACGCCTCTCTTCCGGAATGTCCCGCATCAGCATTTCTGCCCCGTAGGACGCCAAATACTTCGTGGCATCCTTTCCGCTGAACCAGCCGATCGTACCGACGACCGCCTCAATGGCTCCGTCGAGGGCGCCGGTGCCCTCGCGTGCACTCAATATCCGATCCACGGCCGAAGCCATGGCCTCCGCAAGATCCGACCCTTTCATCTTCTGCTCTTCTGCCGCTTCCTTCACGTCGGGTTCACCAAAGATGTCGAGGTTTTCCTCGCGGATGCGTGGAATGAGGCGGGACCTCAGGGGTCCTGTACCGAAGAGCAAGAGAGAAAGGACAAGAGACCCACTACATGCGAGCGTAGATTCACAGGGACACGGCCCTTCGACACAAAGACGCGAGTGGGACAGCGACACAAAGAGACACGAATGTATGTATGTATTAACAAAGACAACAACAAGAACACGGAAGCAACAAAAACACGAAGTCGGTTACAACCGAATAGGCCGGCGATCAGATGTCGATGCCTGTTCGAAAACGCAAAGAAAGACAGGAGCAGGTTGGAGGTGCTGCCGGAAGCACTCGGGCATTCCTCAGAGCAGCGCGAGCCTCCCGAAACCTGCACAGAAGGAAGCTATGGAGTTTGCGAACCAGAGAGAGAGAGAGAGAAGCCTTCCCACGCAAACCGACAGCACTTCGTCCTCGACTCTCCGCGATCCCCTCCCCCTTCTCGTCTCCCTCCTTTTTATAGGCCAGGAAGGAGCCGTTTCCCCTTTACTTCCTACCCACTAAATCTACCTGCCTAGGATCTTCTATGGACAACATTCGAGAAGAGCCGGTTCCTACGCTCCTGTGCACTGATTCCGCTTGTGGACGGTTTTCTTCACGACACCGGATTGGCTGGTTGTGATTCTTTTGTCATCTAATCAATTGTTGGTACCCGTTTTGTTGGTCACATATCGTGTTGCTCCGATTTCGGCTGTGCTGGTAGTGCCCTGTGCACCCTGATACCGAACGTCTTACGCATCGTCCGTCTGTCTTGCTCTTCGCCCCCCCTTCTTAAGCTCTTCGGTTTGAGGCCCCCGCGGTCCCGCCTAGATTCACACGCATACGCGAAGATACGCGACACCGGTTCATTAGGTAGACGGTTGTGTTGGCGGCTTCTACCTAGTACAACTCCGACATGTGCTTATTGTTAAGCATGGCCCGTGCTACTTCCAGCATGTGCCGATTCTTTTGTTCAGCTACTCCATTTTGTTGTGGCATATGTCAACACAAAATTTCTCATCGAATTCCTTCTTTTTAAAGAAAAGCCGAAAATTCGTCGAAGAAGTACCCTTTTCCTCCAACCAACCGAATACATTGTACATGTCAACTTGTTTCCTTTTCGACTCCACTCTTGAATTTTTGGAAGTGTCTAAACACTTCGCTCTTTTGCCGCATGGGGTAGATCCAAGTGTGCCTAGAGAAGTCGTCGATGAAGGCCACATAGTATTGACATTCGCCGAATGTAGCCGTCTGATCTTGTCTGCATACATCGGAATAAATTACATCAAGTACGCCTTTTTCGAACGGAACATTGTCAATGTGCCAAATCAGATGAGTAGTGTTGTCTCCAGTTTCGACATAGTCGGGTCAGTCCGGCTCTCAAAGTTCTCGGAACCATTCTTGATGAGGCGTCATATGGTTCAAGGCACTGGAGTCGACAAACCATACATCTTTTGGACTGGAGGCACTAGTTGAAGTAGAAGATGACATAGAATTTGCTCTATGTCTCATCACAAACATTCCTCCATGACCGTCATAGTCGGAGTTGGTGGCGTAATTGGTGAGTTGTCGGCTAGTGGAAGTCGACTTGCACATCTTCTTTCGGCACTCTTCTTCATGGTGACCGATTTTGCCGCAATATCCATATTTGATTGAGGTTTGTCGGCTCGGGCTGGAATGGAAGCTCCCCCTTCTTTCGAAGGTTACTCGATGGCTTCTGTCTTGTTGCCAAAATTGGGAGTTATTTTCGTGAGTCAGACCTCGTCCGCCTCGTCCTTGGCCAAATCGGCCTCTTGCTCGGTCGCGTCCTCTTCCTACGTCCGAATGCATGTAGAGCATGTGGCCTTCCGAGGTGTTGCTCCTTGTTCGAACATGGTTTTCTTCAACCAACAACATGGATTGAAGATCGAAGAAAGAGGGAGGATTCTCCCGTGCTAGTATGGTTGTCCTCATCGCGCTGAACCATGGTGCAAGGTTGCCGAGGCATATTTGCACCATCTCATCATTGTGCACATTGACGCTTATTGAGCCGAGCGAGTCACAAAGCTCCTTGATCTTCATGGTATAGCTTGTGATGGGCATATCCCTTTGTTGGATATTATTCAACTCTTGGTAGAGTTGAAGCTTTCTTGCGGTTGTGTTGGCCGTGAAAATCTTCTGTAGATTCTCCCGCGCTTCCTTCGGTGTCACGGCTTCTTGAGTGTAGTCGAGCATGTGATCATGAACACATGTCACCAAGCAATACATCACTCAGCTTGCCACTTGCTCCCATGTTGAGTAGTTGGTGTCTTTCAGGTCGGGTTGATTTTCTTGTGCTCCTTTGATGTAGCTCCAATATCCTTGACTGACATGGTATTGGTGCATCTTGTACTCTCAAGATACAAAGTTGGTTCGATCCAACTTTTCTTTAGGGAGAGCGCTCCCCATTTGAGTATTCATTGTCGATGAAGATCTCCTTCTTCTTTTCCTTCTCTCTCGAACACAAGCTATGTAGTCGCACTACGATAGCGATGAGTCGGTTCTTCTTGAACATCGGCTTAGAACACAACACACGCGGATGGGCTAGATCGAGCTACCAACCTTGCTTTGATACCATGTAAAGAATCGGATATGATTCGATGTGTGTTATGTGTGTGTACGTGAGGAAAAGGATGAGAGAAGAGAAAACACAAGATAGATTAGACAGAATGGAAAATAGAGTACTCAAGAAGAAGGTCTATATTCAGAAGGAGAATACCAATTACAAAATATAGCATTACAAGGAGTCACAACCGACTAGGTATGAAGTAGGAGAAGGGTGCTTTATATAAGGTCACCCTCTCTCTTCATTAACTCACTACAACAACTACTCTCTCTTGGAGAATGTGAAGACTCATAGTCATGGGGAATATGGAACTCATTAGTTATGTGCCATAGAATATGATTCTATGACACATAGTTAATGTGTAGAGAGTAGTGGTGTGACTCTTGACCTTTGAGTGATCATAGATTCTCAAAGGGTGTGTTCACACGTTGCACTAGGTTGAGCTTGATTCTCAACAGTAGGTAAGCAAGGAGTTGGAGATAACAAATGAGTCAAAGATAGACCATGTTGATGACGATGCGAACGACGAACGATGGAGAAGTTAATCTCATGGTTAATGATGTAATACACAATACTAACACGTGATTAACGACAAACCACCAAGTTTAAATGCCCAAATCATAACATCAATCAAAAACAAGGTTTTTCTTACAAATGTTGAGTTGGCTTCACAACTAATGCCACGAATGCAATGGTTTTTCCAAAGCAAATAGTAAACAAAAATAGGAGATAGGAGATAATGGCGACGACTCAGAGCTTCTATTGAGGGTGAGTTGAGTGGATTTCTAAGACCGCAAGTACTACTGATGGCCATGGTGCCTTTGTGTTGGAGTAGTGTCTTCGGGCCACTCTGTACTCCCTTCAAACAATCGGTAATCGAGCTATTCGAATCTTGTCATGAATTCGTGGAGAGCTTGGCGATGACGAAGACCACGGCGACCAGCCAAGCAGAAGAGGAGGTACCAATGGGGAAGTGAAGAAATTATTTACCTTCACCCGAATCTCCGAGAGCTCCCAAACGCCGCAAGATGAGAGTGGAAAGTGGTGAGCGATTCCTTCTCCGCAAGCCAACAAAATGCCAAAAAGCTTAAACAAAATCGTCGAAGAAGACCCAAATGAATCCTCTCCCCCTCCTTTTATAAACCCTAAACCCAAATTGTGTGGTTAATTTTCCCTGGTCCCGAAACGCTGTCGTAGTGTATTTCGTACACTACGTGAAAAAGTAAAAATAATATAAACGATTTAATTACATATAAATAAATAAAATAAGAATATCAAAATATTTATCACGTGCATAGGGCAAGATTCAAACCCTATACCTCCACGTAGCCAAACCTCAACTTTACCATTATGCTACCTTATCTTTAGTGTTCTACAAATAGATTTAATAACTATAAGTGCTTTATTTGCACCTACCTTTATTAAAAGGTAAATCGTGCATTTTTAGAGTGCGTGAATATTTTATAGAAAAACGCAAGCAACTAAAAAGTGACTCATGCACATCTAGCGTGCATGAGCACTATATTTAGCAAATAAAAGCAAGGATTAGAAAAGCATCACATGCACATTTAGTGTGCATGAACATATTAGAAAAAAAAGCATGTAGCTATGCTTAGTCTCTCCCATCACTACATAAGGATGGGGAGCACAATGTAATAGGCGTGTGAAATATTTGGAAATTGGATATATTTCCGAAAACACCAACCGATTAATATAATCGTGGGATTCACGAAAATAATATAATCTATACTTGTGGGATTCACAAATTTCTTATATCTTTCTTTCAATCTAAATACATATTCTTATCTAAATATTGATTAATCGAATAAAATACACTCGTGGGATTCACGAAATTTCTATCTCTCTTTCTAATAATCTATTCATTAATAGCCTCATCTCATATTCTTCTTTCTCCTAGTCCAAAACCTCAGTGGTTCCCACCCGACTCACGCAAACGATCCGGAGCCGAAAGGCACGACAACGCGCACCTTGCCAGCCTCTTGACGGTTTGCCGTCGTTATGCTTTCCCCGGTTTTCGGCTCATGCTCCCCCTTACCGGCTTGGTGGTAGCCATTTTCCTCACGGGTTGTCGTCGTGGTTGGCCTGCCAACATCTGATTCGGTGGCGGTCCTTCGTGCAAATGGGTTCTTGGGTATAGGTCCTTTGTATGGCTTTAGTCTAAATCCGTTGACCCATTTACCCTACACTTCGCCAGCAAGTGTCCTTAACTGGTAGGATCCATTGAACTCGAGTGTGATCCAGTACGGTCTGGTCCATCTAAACCGTAGTTTGCCTGGCATTTTACCCATCCGGGTCTGGAACACGAGTACCGGCTTGCCAATTTCGAACATTTTCTCGTTTCCCTTCCGGTGCCGATCTACAAACGCTTTCCGTCGTCGTTGTTCCAATTCCAGGTGCATGATGCTCGCCAGTCGATGTTCCTCTAGTTCACACAGAACCTTTAACCGAATTGCCTCTGATTCTTTTTCATTGAGTCGTTCCCGAATCTGAATCCGTAAGCTCAGTACCTAGAATTCGACTATCATGACTGCCTCTAATCCAAATGCTAACCGGAACGGCGTTGTTCGGATACTTGTTTTGTACGCTGTCCGATAAGCCCAGAGCGCACTGTGCAGCTTCGTGTCCCAACCTGTCCGATTTTCATTGACGATCTTGCGCAGGATATTCCGTAGTGTTTTGTTTGTTGATTCCGCTAATCTGTTGGCTTGTGGGTAGTACGGGGTGCTCCGTTTATGTACTACCGCATAGAATGACGTCAAGCTCTCCACTGCCTGTCCCAGAAAGTGCCCTCCTTGATCGCTTATCAGCTCTATTGGGCATCCGTAGTGTCACCAAATGCATTCGTATAAGAATTTTGTTGTTGACGTTGCGGTGTTATCTCGTAAGGCTTTGGCTTCCACCCATTTAGTGCAGTAGTCCGTCGCGACAATCACATACCGGTTGCCAGTTCTCAATGCCGGTGGTTTAAATGGTCCGACAAAATTCAGTCCCCATTTCTGAAATGGTTCTAGCGGTAGTACTGGTTGGTGCGGCATCCTAGCTTGTTCCGTTGGCTGGCCCATTCGCTGGCATAGATCACACTCTTTCACATACCGGACTGCGTCCTTCAATGTAGTCGGCCACCATAGGCCACTTTACAATATCTTCCTAGCTGTAGCATCCCCGGCATAATGGCCTCCGGCGACTCCGAAGTGTGCTTCCCGTAGTATTACCTCTTTGTCGTCGTTGCGCACCGCTCGTCGCCATATACCGTCCGCACCTTTGTGGTATAGCGTGTCCTGTAATAAACAGAAGTGTCGGCTTTGTACCGCCAGGCGTTTTCTCTCGTCCCGGTTCATCTCCTCCTAAGACAATCCGGTACTCAGAAACTGGTGCATATTAGTTAGCCACTTATCTTCTTGTGCCACCATTTCATTTGTTGTCGTTTCCGTGGTGACTCGAAAAAGCTCTGCATCCGGAAACTCATCCGGTACTCCGTCACCTGTCTCCCCGGAATCTAACCGGCTTAGATAATCTGCTACCGCATGCTGTATGTCGGGTCGGTGGAATATCTCGAATTCGAAATCCTGCAACAGCAAGGTCCACCGTGCCAACTTACCGGTAAGTGACGCTTTGGATACTAGGTAGAGGAGTGTTGAATGATCTACATGGAAGGAGAACTTTCTTCCCAATAAATAATGCCTGAATTTTGTTACATTGTAGATCATTCCTAAAGCTTCCCTTTCCGTGGTAGAATAATTTTGTTCCGCTTGGGATAGCTTATGGCTGGCATAGTACATTGGCCAGTACCACCTTGGCTCGGTAAGTTGCATGAGCGCGATGCCGATTGCGATGTCAGAGGCGTCCACAAACACATGAAACTCTTTACTCCAATCCGGAGGCTGCACTACCGGTGCTTGTGACAATAATACCTTTAGTGCCCAGTTCGCCTTGTCTTCGACGTCTGTCCATTGGAACGGTGTTCGGTGTACTGCCGCATGCAGAGGTGTAGCCAGGTCCGCCAAATATCAGAGCATCCGGCTATGCCAGCGGATTTGTCCTAAGAAACGGCTCAATGCCTTTGCCGTTTTTGGTGTTGGTGCCTCTCGGATCGCTTTTACTTTGTCCGGATCCACGGCAATGTCTTCCTTGCTCACAATATGCCCTAGTAGCATTCCGCTGGACACTCCAAATACACACTTCGCCGGATTCAGGCTTAGCCGATACGCCCTACACTTCTCTAGACATAGTCTGAGGTGTTGCAAATGATCTTCTTCTCGGCCATAGACGGAGAAGTCGTCAAGGAACACCTGCATAAAAGCTGGTATGTATTCGCCGAAGATCTCCATGATGATTCGTTGGAATGTTGTCGGTGCCGTTTTCAGTCCGAACATCATCACCATGGCAACAAACACTCCCCATTCGGTGACGAAAGCCATTTTCTCTTGATCATCCGGGTGCATCCGGATCTGATTATACCCGTTGAATCCGTCCAAGAAACTATAGACTTCATGGCCGGCGACGGCATCCAAAACTCCATCCGTAAACGGAAGTGGAAATGCATCCGTTACCGTTGCCGCATTGAGCTTCCGGTAGTCGACACAAACTCTAATTTTGTTGTTCTTCTTCGGTACGACTACGATCAGGCTCAGCCATGTAGATTTCTTTACGGGACGGATGAAGCCAACCCTCAGCAATTTGTCGATTTCCTCCTTTACTTTGGCGGCGTAGTTTGGGTTCATCCGGTACCGACGTTGTGCTACCGGCTTGGCATCTTTGCTCAGATGTATCTGGTGCTGCTACAACTGAGGATCCAGCCCTCTTATATCCTCGTAAGACCAGGCAAATACGTCGCGAAACTCGTTGAGGAGTGTAATTATCGCCGTTTTGTTCTCTGCATTCATTTCTTTGGCGACGTGCACCGATTTTGCCTCCTCCGCCGTTCCTAGATTTACCTCTTCTAATTGAGACGCTTTTACGCGCTGTGATACGGCCATTTCTCTTTCCAACGCCTCCTGCGCTTGCCGTAACTCCCGGATTGCTTCTCTATCCGGTCCTGCTTCAGTTCCGTCCAGTTGCAATAAGTAGGGTGATACCGCTTCGGCGACGTCAATTTCGAATAGAGGTACAATCTTCGGGTTCTCCTGCAAGTACTGATCTTCTTCTTCGTCTGCTAATCCTTCCAACATATTGACGCACTCCACATATAACGATGTCAGATCCTTGTCGGTGCCCTTCCTTGGTTGTGTTGGTACCCGTACCTTCGCTTTTCCCCGTCGGAACGTAATCATATTCCTCCTCCAGTTCTGCTTGATGTGTGTCGTCTTTAACCAAGGGCGTCCCAACAATAATGGGTACGCTCCTTGAGCCTGCAATTGGAGAACTACGGCTGAGATTCGGAATGTGTGGCCCCCGATGGTTACTTCTAAGTCCCGTATTAATCCTGTCGATCGCACTGAGCTTGTGTCCGCCATTCGGAGCCAGAACGGACATGGCTCCCACTCTTGGATTCCAAGCGCATCGCAAGTCCGGAGGCTTATTACATTAACGTCGGAGCCTCCGTCTATTATCGTGTCTGGGAGTTCTTTCCCTTTCACAATGGCAGTAATTGCCGGACTGTTGGTGTCCACCACCGCCGGTTCCTCCTCCGGATTTGAGAAGAATGCCGGAGCCAGTGGTGTACCGCTTGTCATCATGCCGGGCTTGAGTCCTTCTGTGAATCTTGGTACTAGCTGCAAGAGTCGTCCTAATGGTAGCGTGATCTGGCATTCCTGCAATGTCTGCCATGTCGCGTTTTCGGACTGACTGTCGTCGGCGAGCTCTTCGGTGTTCTCCTTTTGCTGCGCAAGTTCTGCTACATTTCGCTCATTTGCTTTTTTCACCCATTCTGTTGCCTGTTTCCGGATGGCCTCTTGTGTCTCCCATTCCGTCGTCTTGCCCTTCGACCTTATGGTGACCTGCTGTAGGTCTGCGACTTTGGCGACTACCATGTTTACTGTCGGTCGCTTATGATAGTTCTTTTCCGGACATTGATTACTATAATGTCCTTCTTGCCGGCAATAATAGCAATATGCTTTCCGGGTATTGCTGGATTCGGCATTGTTTCTTGTACCCGGTGGAGGACCTGTGGTAACCGCAGGGCTCTGGTCTGGTTGGCTGCTTGAGGCGCCTTTTTCCGGTTCACGTGGGTGGCTCCCGTTTTTGAAATGCCGTTTTTTATTAAAGTTCTTTTTGTTGCGGTACCCTTGCCAGGGTTGGTCGTCATACCTCCCGTAATCTTCCCGTCGTTGATGATACACGGGGGAGTGATCCCGGTTGTGATGCTTGTACCGCCCATTGTAATCTCGGTACTTGTCATATCTCTTGTACCGGTCATAGTTGTCTCGCCGATCGTCGTATCGGACATCCTGTGCCGGTCGATATCGCTCCTCTCACCGCCATTGTATGTCTTCTTCGTCTCGACTGCTACGTGGCTCGATTTGCCGGACTGGTGGTGCTTGCCGATTCAATAAATTATATTCACACCGGTCCATCGTGTGGCTCGTAGATTGGCAGAGTAAGCAATGCGTCCGGATGGTGCACTCCAGTGACGAGTGTTCGGAATTTAAGCAGATCGTGCATTGGATTGCTTGTCGGAAACAGAGATCTTCATCGGTTGGTAATGCTCGTTGGAGGGCTCCCATTGTTAGCCAAGAGCTCGTTTTCTCCATTTCTCTAACCCGGTCGATGACCTGGTCAACGGTGCTTGTGCGAAAGTCGATGACCGTGCATACCGTTCGTAGAGGTTCCCGGAGCGCAGCTAAGAATATACGTCGTGTTTCTTCCTCCGGAGGTGCGCGGGTAAGTTGATTGTGCATCCGTTGAAACCGGATGACAAACTACGGAATGCTCTCCCCGGGGTCCTGCCGGATGGTATAAAATAGGCCCACCATTTCTCTCTGGTCCACCTCCTTCTGAAAGAAGTGCAAGAATTTATCTTTCAGGTCCGCAAAGGTGGTGATGGTGTTGCGATCCTGCGTCCAGTGCCATCTAGCGGCCGGTCCTTCCAATGTCACGCCGAATTCGGCTATCTTAGATCGTTCCTCTTCTACCGCGGTTAACCGTTGTGACACATGGTTCGCCTCCCATGTTTGTTGAAACGCGTGAACATGAGCCTCTGCATCAGGATCATCCCTATACTTGGAGTACTAGAACGACATGTCGTCGTCCGTTGTCGGTACGCGGGCTGGTGGTGTCGGTGGTCTTTCCTGTTGTTCCGTCGGCGTCGGAGGTCTTTGTCAGTCTTCCTTTGGTGTTGCCGGCTCGACTTCCGGTGTTGGAGGTTTTTGCCGGTCTTTTGTCGTCACCGGAGGTTGCTCCACGTCTAGTGCCGGAGGTTCCCGGTCTGCCAACTCTGGTTCCGGTGTCGGTAATGTATCTGACTCCTCATCCTCCGGTCCTCCTGGGGTGTCGTTACTGCTGCGATAGTTCATGTGCACGTTGTAACCCCCTTCCGAATCCAATTCCAGCGTTGAAAATGCTTCAGATTCGCCGTCTCTTCCGGCCCAGGCCTAGAGAAGGGATTTCGCTTCCCGAAGACTGCTTAAGCTGCTTCCTTCGTCCGGGTAGGCGTTTTGTTGCAGACGGAGCGACTCCTCCGCCACCTTCCGGATCACTTTGGAAAATGATCGATCTGTTCGGATTTCTTCCGCTGCTTGCTGGAAAGCCTCTCGTCGCCTTCTCCGTTCAACAAGTCTTTGTGTTCTCTCAGTAACCGGGTCGTCTGTTGGCCTAGTCATCCATTCCTACCGTTGTTCACTGCAGGAATCGTGGTCACCAAAAACTGTGTTAATCCTAGGGCCGGACAACAGCTTAACACAGGGTGTCCACTTAAGACACTTCACCAAAGGGTGGTACGGCAGAATGACTTATGGCACAACGTTTAATTAGACCTTAATTGGTTACTTAGCAATCCGTAATTAACACGCGTAAGGTATAACAATGAATACAGAACGATAATCAACACTGGAAGATTAAGACAATAAGCTCTATTAATTATCCGTTCCCGATTACATTGTAATTAGGCCTTTATATAAGTCCCCAGTGTGAAATACAAAATGGTGCCAACCGGCACCTTTTCGGATTCGGTCCGGATCCGGATCAACATACCGATTCTGGTCCGTCCGTCCACATCTACTCATATATTACTATATATTTTAAGACTACTAATTACAACAATTCCCGAATAAACTATTCCTTTTCCCACTCTGGTTTGGACCTCCTTAAGCCTTCTTGCCAGCCGGTAACAGAATGCACGATCCTTCCTCTTGTGAACGTGAATGTGTTTCATGAAGATTCTACATGGGAACATTGCACGATTTAGAGAATGTTGGGTTGAAAACTCGTCCAATTCAATACCCAAAGGCATTTCTGAATCATTGATTGTGTACTTCAATGCATCTTCCTACCTAACAGAGTTGCGAACTTCAAGTTCAACTCCATGAGTAATTGAAAACGATAGTGTGCGGAAGCATAGACAAACCGGCTCAACCAGATAACATAGTAACACAGTGATGAAGGTTTAATGGAAAGCTTGAGTACGCGGGAGAGAGAGTTAGAGCAGAACAGTAAAACGTCTATATTCAAAAAATCATACAAACACTTTGTACATACAATTGTGCTTAAAAGCACTATTTATACAAGTTCGTAAAGGAATGACAAGTACTTTAATGCTCGTATTGAGCATTAGACACTGACTCCCAAATATATGCCTACGTACTATGCTAGATTTGTAGGCCTCTAACGGCCTACTGGTTACGATCCGCCTCCTGGTTCCGGACACCGATCCGGATCCGGTTGAGCTTGTCTGCTCAACAGTAATCCTATAAAAGACAATATGAGCCTTGTAGAGCTCATTTGACACCAAACAAGTTTTTTATGATGAAGACATTTCATTACTGCTAGTGCAATCAAAATTCATTACAATTGTTCTAGGTACAAATTAGTAGTTAGCTTTTTCTCTACTCTATGTTAATGACGCACCAGACAAATTGCCCAAGACCAATTGCCAAAGGTAGAGGGTTTCTTCACACAATTGATCCCATTATGGTTACTCATTAGGATGGTGTTCCTACACATCACTTTCACCATTATAGTGATGTATTTATCAAGCATGGTATTTTTTGCTTATTCCACCCACGCACCTGGCTATGCATGTCAAAGTGAAGGAGTCCAACTCCTTGTCATCTTCCTTTGTCAACTCCACTCTTTGGCCTCCCAATTTGTACTTGCTAGTTGCCCACCCCCCACCCCAAACAACTTCATCCCAAACAATCCCACTAGCTTGTCTCATTCTTTCTCCTTCCCCACCTCATTATACTCTCCTAACCTCTCATTTTCATCCCTCCACCATAAGAATTTCTTGCAGAATTCCCCTCATATTTCACCTCATTGTCTTCATCTCTCACCTCTATTCCCTCCTTGCCCATAACGCTAAGTGAGCAAAAAAACACCAAAACCACACATCCCATGTTCAAGCCTAATCCACACAAACACCCCCTTTCATTCGACTTCCCACTCTGATTCTTTCACATCAAGATCATTGCCCACCCATTTACCACCATCTTCTACTACATTTCGTCAATCATCTTTATCTCCTGATCATGATATGGCGCATAACAAGGTAATTGGAATGCATTTTGATGTAAATGCATGTGCATGTGCTACTCAAACAAGACTATTTGAAGGGTTGCTTGGGTCGTTGAGGGGTACTACGGGTGTCCAAGCATTCCAAGGGTGTGTGCACAACGAATGGGTGGGTGTGCAGATTGACCACTTCCTATTCACTCATGCCCGACACCGAGACACGGCGAGTTCAACAAATATTACGATTAACATATATTTGTACAACAAACACTAGATTGAGAACAACACAAGTTTGACTATAACAAGAAATCCCTTGTAATATAAGGTGAATAAGATTGGCATTTACAAGTAGAAAAGGGGAAATAATTAGGATGAAGGTCCTCGAGATTCGGTAGCCTAATTTCATGAATGATGATCGTGTCGCCTTTAGTCATCATAGATTTCCACTCCCTCATTTGAACCCTGATCCTCCTCTTTGAATGCCGCTTTTCTTCATCTCTTATAATTATGGGCCTTGGTTCGGTTCGAACCGAACCGAACCGGTAAGCCATGGTTTAATGGCTTATAGGCTTGAAAATAATTGAATGATTTAGTTTGGTTTTCAAGTATTATTACATGGCTTAGTTTGGTTTCAATTATGAGTAAATGGTTTGGTTTCATTTTGAAACTAAGGTTTATGAGTTTAAATGGCAAGTTTATGAGTTTAAATGGCGCGGTTTAATAATTTACAGTTTTTAATTATTTTTTTAAATTTCTTTAATGGTTTAATGGTTTAATATTTTAATTAAGTTAATGGTATTTATGTTTAATATTATTTAATTAATTTAACTTAAATGTTTTCTTAATATAATGCTATTGTAATTTAAATATTTTTGTTTATTTGATTTGACTTAAATGGTTTGGCTTAATTTTGTGTTTAAAATAGTTCGGTTTGGTTTAGATTTGTATTCAAATGATTTGGTTTGGTTTAAACTTTTTCTTAAATGGTTTGGTTTAAACAAATTGGTTTCATCTTTCTTTAACAATTCAAGTTTCACCCCACACAAGTAACCCTAAAAACCAGGGAAAGAGAAGGAGAAATGGCCAATATCCATTCTCACACCCAACGCCCAAACCTTAAAGTCCACGAAGAAGAAGTTCTCCCAAGACAACTCCAACTTCAAAACCCATTGAACCTAGAATAAGACCTCCTCTCCCAACCGAAGTGAGAAGATGGAGAAGGCAAAGTGGCTCAATACTCACTCTCACACGCCACACAAGAAACCCAATATCCACTAGAGAGATGGTTGTAGAGGATTTCCCAAAGTACAACGACACTTGGGTAGATCCATTACCGGAAGGACCAAGTGTCTCCAAGCATTGCATTACCCCAAAGGCTTGGGCACTATTACCCAAAGGTTCATGTGTTGCCCTTTACCCGATCGGGCATTGGACATTATCCAAACAACCATTGCTTTACCTAATTAGGATTTGGATATTACTTGAATAACCATTGCTTTATTCGATCATATTTGCATGAAGTTCCCCCTCTTGGAAACCCCACGCAACGAGGACGAAACGTGTGACCGAGTGTGTGGTGTTGGCAAGGAATAGCAGAGAAGGCCAGGAAGAGAGAGATAGGTGCTTCCCCATTGCTTTATTCGATCATATTTGCATGAAGTTCCCCCTCTTGGAAACCCCACGCAACGAGGATGAAACGTGTGACCGAGTGTGTGGTGCTGGCAAGGAATAGCAGAGAAGGCCAGGAAGAGAGAGATAGGTGCTTCCCCATTGCTTTATTCGATCATATTTGCATGAAGTTCCCCCTCTTGGAAACCCCACGCAACGAGGACGAAACGTGTGACCGAGTGTGTGGTGCTGGCAAGGAATAGCAGAGAAGGCCATGAAGAGAGAGATAGGTGCTTCCCCATTGCTCATGATGCAACAAAAGTAGAAGGGAGGAAGGGAAGCCCATTGGTTGATCCCCAATTCAAGGCAATAGTTTCTACAAACACAACTTCTTTTGCGACTATCACATGTTGGTGTTGGCCACCAACATGCAATCCCAAACTTACAATCTCGTGTGTGCAAGCCTAGGCTTACCGATCACGCTCTCTCAACCAACTAAGAATAGGTTATACGTCATTCGAGACTCTTTAAATAATGATATTAGCGTGGAGGCCTAATTCCATCAATATAAAGACATGGGCTTGTTGTAAACTCCTTAAGCCAACAAAATTCCATTCCAAGACTCGAAATTTCAAGCTTGATATCCTTAAGGGTGGAAAGCAAGATCAAATTAGTTTTTACAATAGTTAACCCTTTTACGTAGAGTACGAGAGATTAAAGTAATGAAAAATAAGTTTAGCTTGAGTGGACACATTATGCACATTATGGTTGAGGAATGCAAAGGCTTGGTTGGTAATATTTCTTTTGGGATTTCCTAATGTTGTTGTACTTTTGATTTACGAACGATCAACATTTAAGGTAAGTCTATCAATGTAATGTTGAATTAAATGTTTTTGTTTTCATTTTAACAACTATTCCGCATAGAGTGGTTATAGATGGCATTTAAGGTAAGTCTATCAATGTAATGTTGTATTAAATGTTTTTGTTTTCCTTTTAACTATTCCACATAGGGTGTTTACAATCTACAGATGGCATTCACATGTATTTGGAATATACTCACAAGTAGGCCACAAGGTACCCTTTGTACAGTTGATATAAGAGATGTCACGATGGGGTTTTAAACACAGGTTTAAATTTATGATGTTACAATAACAATATCAACATGTATAATTATATAATGCTTAGGTGCTTGATTGTAACCCATAATATGGTAGTGAATTTGACAAAGAAAGTTAAAATAAAACAAAAGCAAGAAGGTTTGAATTTGCTATACAATATTGAAATATATATCTTCAATATATAAAAAATCATCTCTTTACTTTTGTTCTAGTTTAGATATGCAATTCAATACATTTTCTTTAAAACGTCCTATGTAAGGTTTATGGGTATATTCAATGTAAAATAATTGGAATATTAATGATCCACAATGTTGTGACTTGCATACGTACATTCCTAGATTGTGTGCAATTAAACTCTTAACTTTACGAAGCGTTATTTCAATCGTAGCGTATTTATAACATCACGTAGTAAAGTCATTAAGTAATGGCGCTCATATAATGCAACTTCACTAGTTAAATGTTAATGTAAGATTCCAAACATCAACATACACATTAGCAAACTCTAAAGTTTAGGATAAAATCTTGACGTTATTCAAAATGGTTTAGTGACTTTTTCAAGAAAATGGTATATAGCTAATAACTTGTTGATTCCCTTACCTTTAAGCATATCGTCCACATGCCTCAAATAAAAAGATTTTGGAATGGATACGAATTTGTCCATGTGAAACATGATTGTCATTCTCTCTTGGTACAATACCACATGTTGATCATTTGAATCCTTCAACACAATCTTTAAAAATTAACCCCCTACCCCTAAACTTGTCCTACTAAAAAAGGCCTTCCAAATTTAGGGAAATCGAAGTTCTTAGAATGAGAGCAATGATGTACACTAAATATTGAGTTATGAAATTGGATAGCAATGTATGATTCAATTTGAAGCTTCACGCTACACTTCTCATTGTGCACGTTGAATCTTAAAGAAAATGGCGAATATCAAATTTTACATGCTACCTAAGTTGGATGGTAAGTACCAGAAGACTAATTTAAATTAACATAATATTTGGGACCTGCCTCTCTAACGAGTACCGATGGTACACATCAAGTAAACTTATTTGAAAGAGAAAAGGTTATCATGAAAGACAAATGGCTAAACTCCCCATTGTTATTGAAGAGTCTTACAACATGAATACAGTGACAAGAAAGTGGACAATGAGTAACAATTTACCTATGTGATACAATGGCTATAAAAAAGAATATGTGAATTCAATAGCAAGACGAGAAAGGACAATAGAATAGAAATTTTATGGTCTATTATGAGGCCAAATTTGACCTATGAGACCAAATCAACATATCATCTTGTATGTAACTCCTCCCTAAGAAGGGGGATTACTACTATGTAGTAAAAACTCTCAACGTGAAAATAATGCACGAGCACATATACGAGAGTTGTACACATCAATTAAACTTATTTGAAAGAGTAAACGTTACCATGAAAGATGAATGGCTAAATTCCTCATTGTTATTGAAGAACAACTACAAGAAAGTGGACAACGAATTACAATTTACCAATGTGATACAAAGGCTAGAGAAAAGAATTGTGAATTCAATAGCAAAATGAGAACGAACAATAGAAAGGAATATGTATGGTCTATGATGAGGCCAATTTTTACCTATGGGACCAAATCAAAATATCATCTTGTATGTGACTCCTTCCTAAGAAGGGAGGTTACCACACTCTATAGTAAAAACTCTCAATGTGAAAATAATGCACACACATATGTGCTCACCCTTCTTAGTGGAAATTTGAGTATGACACTCACATTATCATGCCCTTTTAACAAGTCACCATATTTTTCATGAATTACCTTAGAGATAGATAGATAGATAGATTATATTATCGTCTTCGGAGGTCAAATATCACTTATGAGATAAAAAATATTACATTTCACGTGATACGTGTGAAAGTGAGTAGTGACTCTCAATGTTCAAGAACTTTACCAATGAATATTGCAATCGAGAGTGCACATTGTGGTTGTGAGAGAAATTTGTGCAAGGATTGGACTCGGTCGAAGAGATGTGGAAAGCATGGTCGAAGATGATCAAAGGCAGAGCATTGTATCAAAGTGTGATACTCAGACTCTCGAACTTGTTTAGGGAAGAGTGTGCATAATCAACCACTCTCATCACTTGTGCCCCAACGCCCTGTCTCACATCGCAATGTATGTGAGTTAAGTCGCATGGAAGCAATGGTTTGAATGGCAGATAACAGGATGGGTTCTAACATGTATCGATTTGTACGGTTTCCCCATTCCGCAAAGAATATGGTTTTGTAGTTAGGTGAAACATGTGTAGTGTAATGTGTGAAGCGCGAGCCTCCACATTTGTCCCATGTCATGATACATTGGCGTTGCAAAAATGCCTCATTTATAAAGGAATCTAGTGATGCATCATGAAGCAAGTGTCTCACATCCCATCTACCAAACCATTTTTCTATATCTTGCATACACAAAAAATTTCTTTTATGCATCTTTTGGATCTTTTTGCTTGCTTCCCATGCAATTCTAGGAAGTCGATGTGAGAGACTTCTTTGAACCTTAAGCATGTATTCAACAACCCTTTTCATGCCCATCATCTCAATGGGGAGCGATCCCGTCTCACGGAGGAGAAGGGTGTAGGGCGTTTGTTTCTTAACTTGTAGAAACTTTGTAATCAAATGTTTTTGGACATTTTCAAACTCTTTCCATGTAGATTTAGGGATGCTACCACCCCATACTTCTACCCCATTAAGAAAAACCGATGTCACCAAAGTGTCAAAAAGATATTTCTTGAGGACCCAACACTTAATATCTCTAAGGTTGCATGTGTTCTCAAATGCATAATATGCTTGTTTACCCGCCTCTAAGTGGCATGTAGCACATTCATTCCATCTATGATTTGAAGCAACTTCATGGCCAAGATATTTGAAGCTTTCCACACCTTCAAGTGGCTCATTGTTGTACATAATGCATGGTTTATCTCTTTTTTGGCTCTTCACAAGCATAATCTTTGTTTTAGAGCTATTGACACTTAATTTAGTATGCATGCAAAAAATTTCCAATGTCTTCATAAGCTTTTGTGCATCTCCTAAAGTATTTGCAAAAAACACTACATCATCCGCATATAGCAAAAGCATAATCAAAACATTCCCAATGGCAACTTCTTCAACACATTCTTCCTTTGCAAACTTGATAACCATTTCTTCCAATTCATCAATGCATAGACCAAATAGTGTTGGTGAGAGAGAGAGAGTGTGTGTGTGTGTGTGTGTGTGAAGAATGGTTGTTAAATAGAATTTGAATAAAGAGACACATATAAATATCCCATTTACATGCATACATTGTGAACCTAAGCAAGTCCATCTTGGAAAACTAGATGCATGTATCAAACAACTATATGAAGAATGGTTGTTAAATAGAATTTGAATAAAGAGACACATATAAATATCCCATTTACATGTATACATTGTGAACCTAAGCAAGTCCATCTTGGAAAAGTAGATGCACGTATCAAACAACTTGATAACCATTTCTTCCAGTTCATCAATGCATAGACCAAATAGTGTTGGTGAGAGAGAGAGAGAGAGTGTGTGTGTGTGTGTGATGCATGGTTGTTAAATAGAATTTGAATAAAGAGACACATATAAATATCCCATTTACATGCATACATTGTGAACCTAAGCAAGTCCATCTTGGAAAACTAGATGCATGTATCAAACAACTAGATGTGTGTGTGTGAAGAATGGTTGTTAGATGAAGAAAAATGTGTTTGTGTGTGTTTAGGGAAGGGAACGAGTCTAATATGTATCATGTGGTGATGGTCAATACATTCTCCACTACATTAGCATATTCCATTTGTGGTAATAGGTTTTGTATATGGATTATTTAGTAAGAAAACTAAGTAGGGAGAAGGAGATGAGTGTGGCAATTTATTGTGTCTATTGTTGGTAGAACTAGAGAGAGAGAGAGAGAGAGAGAGAGTGTGTGTGTGTGTGTGTAGAACAATTTTTTATTGCCCTATGGGACCAAATAAACATAAGATTTTGTATGTGACTCCTACTTAAGAAGGGGATTACTGCAAAGGAAGGGGTTCCTACTTTGTAGGAAAAACTCTTTATGTGAAAATAATGAACGCACATATGTGCTCACCCTTCTTGGTGGAGTTTTGAGTATGACACTTCAATTATCATGCATGTCTAACAAAAAAGTCATCATACTTATTGTGAATTGTGTTATATATTGATCATACAATAAGTGATATTCATCCTCCTTTATGTTTTCATTGAAAATCTTGCATATCTTCATACTTGGGTGATGAGGCCTTGGATATGATCTAAATTCTTATGGGGATAACAACACGTGATTTGATACGTTAAAGCATGTTGGCCTTGCATTAGGGCCAACATTTGGAACGTAATACTCCAAATTTGACATTTAGCATCTAGTCACCTCATTGTTAGCGCCTCTACTAATTATGAACCCTTGCCATTTTAGAGAGAGAGAGAGGACAAAGCGGTGTTGGCATACATAGATGTCCCTATAATATAATATATGTTTCTTTTAACTATTTTGGATACAATAGAAATTCGGTTCAAAGTGTGCACTTAAGGGTTTTCTAAAACATTTTAGGGTTTCGTGGAAATTTTTAGGGTTTTTTGAAATATTTTCCTTCTGTGCTCTAATCATATAATTCTTGATAAGAAAAGTGATCAATTTACGTGATATAATTTACTTGAAGTGTTTCTGGTTTCAGCATACATACTCTTTGGTTTCTTTCTCGATTCTAGATTACTTTCAACTTTTGCCTTTTTGCTACGTATGAGGAATACATCCATTATGCAACAAACCTAATGAACTTCCTTGGATGCAATGAGATTTTTTCTTGTGTTTTCCTCCTACTAGCGGCAAGTTTGAGAAATCGAAGTATAGATGGAGGAGATAGCAAAAGACAGAGGGGGAGCAACGGACAAATCACAAGCTGCAACTTCTGTCATCTTTGAGAATAAACAAGATGCATAGTAGAGTTAAAAAGCTGAAAGGGGTTGCTCTAGCCATAGAGATAGAAAGAAAATTCCAGAATGAATCGCTTACTCAGTTGGAATCTACGATGATGAAGGCTCCTGCAGAGGTGACGAATATAGTGAAAAGGTTGAATTAAAGTGTAATCCAACAATGATCGAACCAGATCGTGCACGTGATATTGTTTGCCCTTCTTTGCTTATTTTCTTTAATCAAGAATCTAAATCACAGACTCGTAATTGTAAACACACACACACACACACACACGTAGAACACATGACGCACATACACATACACATACACATGGAAACTCCTTTTGTTGTTTTCTGAATGTTTGGAACATAGTTTCAATATGGTTTAATGTAATTTCGTCATGAAACAATGTAAAATTTTTTATCTGAATTTTGACCTCTATAAAAAGCGCACTTAATATAATGGTGCACTTAAGTGGGCACACACTTAACCGAATGTCTACTGTATATATAATACACGTGCTTACCACCAACAAACTTTCTATCATGATAAAGGTTGCACTAGTATGGACTGATTACATGGTTTTGACAACATAGCATGCATATACCATGCTTTGCATCCCTTGCGTTTTTAGTGGTATATCCATTTTTATTAAAGAAACAAATGAAATTGTCTTGATTGATACTAGAATAGCTTTTGTCTATATTTAGTGTGACATAAGGTTTATAATTGAACCATTCACAATGACCTTTTCTTGTCTAAATAAGGAGTTCCTCAAAAGGGCATTCTAATTATTGGAAATTTATTGCCAATAAAACTTGAGCATATTAATGTAATGCATGTAAATATGATTTGTTCACTTGTTATGGAAGTTTGTCCTTCAAAAATGGATATCAAAATATGTTTCAATTCCTAACTCGATGATTGTGATAATAATCTAAGCTCACTTTCAATGAAGTTTAGGATTGGCAAGGAAAGATTATTAAGAGATGAGGGGGAATGCTAATAAGTAGTGAACTTTTTGAGATTGTTTAATTTGTGATTGATAGTGGGATGCATCAAGATAGCTAGAGTATGTTTGGGAACAAGCGTCCTAAGAAGTCACCCGCCTTAGCATTGTCTCTATGGTCATCCTCTTAACATTGATGTTATGGAGTTTGGTTTGGCCATTCATACCCCACAACCTTAGGGTCCAAGACTAAAACATATTGCTTGAGTTTTTCATTCAATATAGGCACTAGGATATCTACATTTGAGCACCCTTGCCTAACAATACATGCTATTGGTTTCTAAACCCCATTCAATATTTTAGTTGTTCAATCTGTGAGCTTGTGAGAAACCCTTTATGTAGGAGAATCAAGTTTGTAATGCACGTGTCTCTGATCCACGATGTTGATCCAACCTTCAAGTCAAGCATAACTAAGAGGATAACATTTACACAAAGTAATGATGTTGTAAATTGGTGACAAGTTATGAGGTTGGTTCAAGTTTTCCAAACTAGTTGCCTATGCTAAGTTGCAAAGTACAATAAGGCTGATTTCATTTAACCAAATGGACCCTCAAAATAGGTATGGGTATTTCAAGCTTGGCTTTAACTAGAAGCACATGAGCGTATTGTGTCTTTTGTAAAGGTAACAACATTTTCTATAACCAATGTCCACGAAAAATATATCGTTGCTCACAAAACACTAGTTGAAAAGGAAACTTGAGTTACAAATAATATCTTCCAATGAGGTTCATGTATCTAGACATTGTATTCATGTGTTATGGTAAAGACATAATTTTGTCACTAGCTACCCAAGGAGAATGAGCATTATAGGGCCTTGTATCTTGTGAGGAGAATTGACATTGTATCAAGATTTCACCAAGTGTATAAAGAGAATAGATATACCTCGTTGTATCGTGATATCACCAAATATATTAAGAGAATGAACATTGTATCTTGATATGTATATCAATAGAGCAATCATTATATGGTATGACTAGGCCAATGAGGAGAACAAAAATTGGTACCATGGGGTATACGAGGAGATAATCTTGACAACCTTATGTAATTATGCATATGAAGAGAACGACCATTCCATTTGGGTATTATTAAGGTCACAAGAGAGCAAACATTATCCATGAGAAGAAAAGGTATTAAAGAAGAACACACACTCTATTATTGTCTAATTAGGTGGCATATGACAACAAATAAAACGTCTAGGTTGTTTAGATACCTAAGAAGAACTAACATCATGTCCATATGTATGAGATAAATGTCCTATCTCAGTATAACTTGTGATTTGAAGAGAGAAAACATTTATTTGTATCCATGCGTACGTGAACAAACGTGGTTCCATTCATGTGAAGATGAGCACATGCATCATATTAATGTAGATGAGGCGCACATACATCATATCAACACACAATTAGGAGAGGAATAGTTATGGACATTAACTTTAGATCCAAATAGGAATTCTAATTTATGATAAATAAATGAATAAACGAAGAAGGATAGTTAGCCTCGGGTTTGAGGCAAGTTTTTTTTTTTTTTTTTTTTTTTTTTTCCGAAAAAATATCCTTTTATTAGTTATGAACAACATTACAAAAAATTGACCTACCATCAAGCTACCATTGATCTGGTGCATTCTTCCTTAGGTCCCATCCCTCAACACTCCACCACTCCTTAACCAAGTTATGTGATTGGTGGTGGGAACAACCATACTGGTGGTGCTAAACACCATTTAGGTCTTGAATTTTGTATTGTGAGAAAAGGGGTCTTCTTCCAATAGACAATAAATTCGAGACGTTGCAACACTGCAACATCTGTCTCACCTTTAATATCCTCATACTGTCCTTTCAAGGTATGTACCATCTCCATCCAGACATTCCGTGTACTTTCCACTGGATGAATAATAGTATTACCAAACACCTTAGAACACCTAGCAGTCCAAATAAACCACATTGTGGTGGTGCATAGTAGCTCCCATACCTCTTGCATTGTCTTTAACATGTAAGGAGCCTCCATTTGGGTTTGAGGCAAGTTAGTATGGTTAGCAACACATAGGCACCTATATGGTGGTCAAGGAGCCTTTGGCTAAGATATAAAAACATATGGGTCTAGCTACCGCATTTTATCATCTCCTTGGTGAGACTTTAAGACTTTGGGTGGCTTGGTGAAGTTCTTTTCTCAAGGAGCCTTTCCTCTAATCTAAGATGAGGTACATCTCTTGACCATATATGGTGGTATGGGACTTTGTTGGGCTCAAATCCTTAGCTTGGGGAGGAACACCATCCTCATTTATTTCTTAATGTTCAATAGTATCATTAGTAAGATCTAATCATAGCAAGCATGCATCACATCTATGTATACAAGGAATGGATCCAAGCACTAACATGCATGAACACACGGGACAGGGTACAAGATTTGAAATCCATGCATTTTACGAGAGCCAATCTATCGTATTCCCGAGACACGTGAAGAGAAACCTAGTTCTCTATACCCGAATACAAGGCGAAGGGACTCGGGGCCCATGGAGTCGAACGAGAGTCGCAAACATACGAGGAGAAGCATGACAAACTTACCTCAGTAATGCAATGCAAGAAGGGAACAAAAAGCAGGATGTCCACGGCAATATACGAGGAGAACACATACGATGACGAATCCAAGTGGTTGGAGGTACGGAACGATGTATGTATGTGTAATACGACGATCATATGATATGTATATAAGGCATGTTGTGTGTAGGTATGTATGTATGTATATAAGGCATGTATGTATGTAGGTATGTATGTATGTATGTATGCCATATATGGCATGTGTGTATGTATGTATGTATATATGGCATGTATGTATGCATGTATGTATATATGGCACGTATGTATGTGTGTATATGGTACATATATGTATGTGTATGTGTATGGTATGGTATGGTATATGTACAAATTGAAAAGAAGATGAGAATGGAAGAGCAGACAAAACAAAACAAAACAGAGATAATGAAAGAAGAAGTGAGAGAAACAGGGGAAACAGAGCAGGGGTGGGGTGGGTCACACGAGAGAGCCAGGCACAGACGCAGACACACAGAAAAAGGGGACCTCTCCTTCTCCTTCTCCCTCCGATCGATCGATCCATCGATCCATCGATCGCCCACCCTTCCCTTTTTCTTCCTCCTTTCCTGCGGATCGATCGCCATAGCCACCACTGCAGGGCCTCCTCATACTTACTCTGCCCTCTCTCCCTTCTCTTTTTAGGATTTTCCAATCCCTCTCTCTCTCTCTCTCTCCCTCCCCCCCTTTTTACTATCGCCATCGCCATCGCCATCACCATCGAGGATAGGAGCAGGGATTTGGACTGTGCTTTTTCTTTTGCTTTTTCCCGCCATTCTTGGATCCCTTCCCCTTGAAGATCTAAATCATTCTCGGCTCCACAAGTAAGCAGAACATCCCTTTTTTCTCTCTCGCGCAACCTCTTTGTCCATATCTATCTATCTATCTACCTATCTATCTATCTCCTCTCGTTTTGGAACTGGTTTGGATTAAACACTGCTTTTCAAAGGGGAGCAGAGAAAAGTGAGTGTTTTTTCTGTGAGGAGATTCTTCAGGTCTTCGGAACCAGATTTTTTTGCTTCTGGATTTCGGAAGCAACATAATTGGTTTTGGAGATATCTTCTGGTTTCTGGAAGCAGAATCCTTTTGTTTGAGGAGTTGTTTAGAACCAGAATCTCTCGTGGTTGAGGAGAGGCTTCTGGTTTGTTTTGTTCCATTTTGTCTCAAAGTGTGAATCTCTGCTCCTTCCGTGAAGATCTCTGTCTCAGTTCAACTCGGATTGTTCCCAGATAAGTATTCTCTAATAGCACTACAATATGGAAGGATTCATATTTTCAAGCATCGGCAAGATTTCATAATTGGCCGTATAGCAAGCTTTGTTATATTTGACAAAACTTCAAAGAGAGGGCTAATAGGAAGACTTACATCGTAAAAGAGAGAGGCTGATCAGGAAGAGCCTTTTGGTCATTGTTGAATTTACAAGAGGTCGAATAATAGCAAGCTTTTGTTTTTGGAAATACAAGCAGTTTTTTGATGAATTTTTGATGAATTCCAATGGACAGCCCCCCTGGATCACAGGAGCATAATGAAAATTTCTCACATTGATTGGATATCTATTCAATGTCTTTTCTGAGTTACGTTCTGCTAGGCACGCCTGGTGAACCAAGAAGCATGATCAAATCTCTTCAATATTGCAGTATGTTATTCATGCTTAGTGAGAGAAGTTTTTCATGTATGCTTCAAGTGCCTAATATGAGTGTTTGCAAACAATTACGGTGGACCTTATCGCCTTGGAATAAACATAATTAGAGAATCTCATTGGAGCTCTGTGAAAGGATTATTTCCTTATGCTTAGATTGCCTGAAGTGAGTATACCAAAGGATTATGGTGCGTCTTATTGGTTTGGATGCTACACAATTAGGGCCGGATTTGGAAGAGAATCCAAGAGAGATATTGAAGAACCCAAGCCCAGTGGGAGAGAATGGATGGCTCATGCGTTTTTTTGATTCAGCTTTCTTCTGTGAATGGATTGCTGTTAGTTATTTGTTTAAGCATGAGCATCAAGGAGTTAGAGACTACCTATGCAATAAAATGTATTCACTCCCACTCACGGGGATTGAAAACTACATTTTTCAACTATGCTTCATGATGGTTCACAAGTCTAGTGCGTCATTGGAGAGGTTCATGATGGATGGGTGCTCAAAGTCATTGAAAATTGCTTTGAAGGTTCATTGGTTCTTGATTGCTGCAGCTCAAGAAGACGAGAATGCAGAAGAATGCAAGAGACTAGTGGAAGGGTGTCAAATGTCTGCATTGATGGGTGATTGGCCCCCTCTGGTTCGACCAAAAAAGATTGAAACTAGTCCTGGGAGTAAAAGTAGGATGTTTAAACTTCTTTCCTCTCGACGTCTTCTTAATCTTACTGGCTCGCCTCCACAGAAGGTTTCATCTCCAGTTGGTTCTCCTACTCTAGTGATCGATTATGAAGGAATCCGAAGCCAATCTGAAGAAATGGATTCATCTTTGAAGGTTTTGAAGAAGCTCATGCCAGGTCCCAAAGTGCATGCAATTATGAAGAAATTTCAGATCAAAGATGATGATGAAAGCGAGAAGAAGGATGGAGAGTCTGATAGCTTCTTTCGAAGACTTTTGAGAGAGAAAGATGATGAAGATAAGTCTTTGCGCAGTGAGGAGCTTGTAAATTCCGAGAGTTTCTTTCGGCGAATGTTCAAAGACAAAGTAGAAACTGAAGAGAAGCCAGGGCATAAAATGGCAGAAGATGAAGGTTTCTTTAAGAGGTTCTTCCGAGATAAAGCTGATGATCGGGAAAGAAAAGATGATAAGGAGAAGATTTTTGAAGAGGAAAAAGGAGGTCCAAATACAGATGATGAGGAGAGTTCAGAATTCTTCCTTTTCCGGAGGTTTTTTAGGGTTCACCCTGAAGAGGAAGAAATCACTGTGCCTAGTGTATCAGGATCAATGACAGGTTCAGAAAACAGTCCTGTTTCTGATAGTTTTTTCAAAAGGCTCTTCAAAGAGCGTAGTATCGAGGACCCCAAGATCTTCAGTTTGCGGCGTGAAGATGGAATGAGTCCGTCTAGTATTCTGAAGAAATTATTTAAAGATAAGGCTGATGATACGGGACCTACTATACTGGATGAAGATTCCAAGTCAGGAGTTGATGCTCCTCCAGAAGGCATACATAAGGAGTTAAAAAATGATGATATTTTGGATGAAAAGAAACTTTCAGAAGCAGATGTTGAGGCAACATTTACTGCAAGCAGTGCTAATTCAACTGAAGCTGACAGACGTAATCCAGAATATTCATCCCTATCTACAAATCAAAAATCAACGGAGGTGGGCCCACATTGATTTTTTTGCCAATCGTAGAAATTTCTTAATTCAATAAATCTTAATAATTTTGGCAATGTTTCTTTGGCATGCATATATTCGCTTCAATTTTCTAGAGACTAGATATGCCATTTGGTGATGATTATGTCTAAGTAACTCCAATCAAAATGTTGAGAAATATGTTCCATGTATTGAGTAATCAAGGAACGCAAATGAGTTACAGCTGCCGAGAACTATTTTGCATAAATTACGGAACGAACTATTTTGCATAAATCACTTTCCGTATAATATCCCGTTTGGTAGATCCACTGCTGCGTCATGCACTACCTAGAAGTTATCAAATGAAAACTCTCTATGCTGACTAGCTCCACATTTGAAGCATTTAATGAGTGCTCTGGAATTCTTATTAACGAATTTGAAATTGGAGTTGAGTTTAGCCATTAATTGGCTAATAAAAATTAGGAAGAAGAAGACGATGATCATGTTCACATGCTTTTCTGCCCTTTCTATATGTGGGGTAGATTCGTGAGGGTTTAGCCTTTAATGTGAAAGATGTGGTATTCAGGCAATCACACTATATACATGCCTAGTATTATTGACTATGGATGAGTGTAAAAGATAAAGAGAACCTGGAGTCGATTTTTAGATGCATGTTAAATATGTAAACACTTAATGGAACAAAGATCCCTATGAAGAAGACATATAGACATGATTTCTTTTGTTTCTCCACACATAGTGTGGGGAAATGGGGCTGTATTTCATCTGAGGAACTTTATGGATGTTTTTTTTTGTTCTTTTTGTGTTCTTTCTCATAGTTTTACAGTCGCTTTGATTTCCTCCATTCTACTCGACTTATAGTGCAGCTCTTGGGTCCCTTGTATTCATTCTTGCTTTTGTCTTGTTATAAATTTCTGTTTCAGAACTCTGTTGTATCAACCGTTTGTTCGCATATATTTTACAGTGGATGTTTCCCCCTCTGTCCTACATGGTTCAGCCTCCCTTTCTTTCATTATTGTTGCTATCCTTGCAATTTTATTCATTTTCATCAACTCATTTTCTGAAGTGTTGTTTCTTCCATCTTTCTATTGTGACTAGGCATGCCATTCCTGGTTAGCAATGAATATAAAATGCTAAATATTTAGGAGTCTCTATGGTGAATTTAATGTGTTTTAATAACTGCATTCTGGTTTGACTCACAATAACATGTTTCACATATTACCCTTGATTTCGTGTTTCCCTGTTCCAATTATTTTGGGAAATTTTGAAACTCCATCTCACATTTCTGACCGTGCTTCGAAGAGTATTCATGACTTCGTATTTCCATATTTCAATTTTTTTGGGAAACTCCGAAACCCCATTTCATAGTTTCCTGGTTAGTAATGAATTATAAAATGTTAAAGCTTTAAATGTCTCTATGTTGAAGTTAATGTATCTCAATAACAGCATTGTGATTTGAATTCGCAATAACACGTTTCACATATTTCCCTGTTTCAATTTTTTGGGGAAACTCCAAAACTCCATTTCGCAGTTTGATAAGAAATCACATTCAGATTTATTCTTCTGTATGGTATTATAGGCAAAATTAGGCCTATTGAAAGATGTCTTTATATCACATTGATGCTACACATGTTGATGCTCAGCCTACCAAGGCACCAACACCACTCCCTTCCACAAATAGGCTGCCTTCATAGAGCTTACGAGCACCTAAGACCATAGGCATTTGGAACTCTTTCTATTAGATCTCTGCAGATATTGAGAGTTCCAAAAGAAGAAGATACCAGGACCTACACAGATTAGTCAGACTACTTCTGCCCTCCAAGACTTTCAGCGACAGCATCTTTAATGTTCTGAAATTCCTCCACAATAGGCATTGGGATTATGAATTGAGCTTGGGGGTTGACAGAGCAGATTTGCAAATGATGCTGCCCATGCCCTAAGAGGAGATTGAGAGCAGATATTACAGCCAGATCCAGCCCATCATAACCCATCACTGGGGGCTCCCTCTTAGAAATACTTAACATGACAGATTGATGCGAGATATCCTGGGATAATCCACTGGCATTATCAAAGTTTACACTCATGAGTTTCATGTCTTATTACACAGTATAGTCTTGTTCAGTATCTATGACTCACTTAGCTTTTTCATCTGCTTACTAGATTACTTTTATGGTCATTTGACAGAGTTTTGATGAGATACATATTATCATGATTGTAACAGTTGTGGATCTCACTTGCCATTTTAGCCTCTTTAGAGACATTAATATGATCTCTTCTCTCTCTAGAGCATTCCTAGTGGATAATAGCCACACATATTATGATATACTGATGATATTGTGCTGATCTCTGATTCTCTAGAGGAACTACAAAGATATCGAAATGCCATAAAATAATTTTGTATGGACAGAGGTTTGCCGGTAAACCTGGATAAAAGTAAAGTGCTGGTGTTTAACACCACGCAAGCACGTGTGATGATATCAGAACCAGACTTTTTCATGGGAAAGAAAAAGATGCCACACTTTCCTACTCATACCTAGGGGTAACATTCATAGGGCCTCAGTTTCCTTGCAAAGGGCTGCTTGTGCTCAACTTTCTCATGAATATGTAGCTCTCACTGCTTTTGAAAGACAATGTGCACATATACCAATTCCAAGAACGATGAACTAACTTGTGGCTATGTGATATGCTTATCACACCAGCTCTTCTCTACGGAGTAGGAACCTATGGATCAAGTTTTAACAAGTCAAATAACTTGAAAGATTTGAAGAGATCTTTAGTCTGAATGATTGTCTGCATGATAAGGAGCAAAGCATTGGTGCCCCATGATATAATTTGGGCAGCGATGGGAGCAACCCTAATAATCACCGAGGCATTATTCTGATCAATGACTGTTACTCAACAGCTTTGGGAGCTGCCCAAACGAAGGTACTCAAGGTTGGTTATTATGCCACCAAAACAACTTGCTGAACACTAAGATAAACAGTTGGTATGCTGAAACGCAACACTGGTTTGAGTAACATGGCATAAGCATAAATTCATCACTGCTGTTCCAATATGGCTTGAATTGTTCCCATCTAAACATGATCTAAGTCGAAAAGAATGGAATGATTCAAACTGATATCATAAAATTTGATAAGGGAAGAACATGGATAAGCCTCCCTACATCTCTTGGTAGGAAGATGGGCCAACATGCATGCATGAAATTCTGAGACACCTTAGCAAGGTGGTAGTACACCCACTAGAATGGTGGCACATTTAGAGAGGATTCGCGAGTTCATTTAGTTATATTTCTATAGTTTGTCTTTTGAGCTTTTCCTGTATATATTCTGGGTTCTGCTTTACCTAGAACTTGAGTAAAGCATTTTCAACTAGATAGCAACAAGCCTTAGTTATAAATCCAACAATAATAATAAAAGTAATTTTCGATTGAAATTCATTTCTTAACAGAATTTCTTTTGTCACAATGCTGATTTTTGGCCTCAATTTTTTTATTAATAGACTGATATAAAAACAGAAGTTTGACCCATGGGGATTGGTGTTGCAGGGCGTTTCTTGCACGAGGAAATGTGTGAAAAGCTTGAAAATGCTGAAATGGCATTTTCAGGTTTGAAAAAGCCATTTCCTATGTGTGTGTGCACATGCATATGCTGTTTACCTGCTCAAACTATAATTGTCATTATCCGAAACATCACATTTTGTGCAAATTTAGAACCAGTGTGCCATAAAAAATTATTTTGGGAGAACTTTGCAATGAACAATCTTAAATATATGCACCTATTGTTTGTGACTCTGCCTATTTTCATGCTGCTTCCTTTAACACATTTTCAGTGTTGGTTCTTTCTCTCTCTTTGCATTCCTCTCTCCTATCTTTCCTTGCTCTTGTGCATTTATAGCTTAATAAATTAAGCTGATTCTTCCCTTGCTTCCTAATTGTTGCTACAAAATTTCCCCACTCAATTGCTCTTTCTTTTTTCATGAGGTATGTGCACAAACATCCACCTTCATACAACATGTCAATTATCACTTACAGTAATGATATTTTCATGCATCAAAAAATTAGACAATGCAAACAGGTACAGAAAGAAAATTACAGCTCAAAACCCGCAAGAACTTTACATTGTATATATCATATCCCACCCTACAGTGATGAAGAATTGACTATTTATAACATGGTAGACTATCAAATTTAAGACCAAAGATATATTGAGAGGTATGGCATATTCTCCAGAAGCTATGAACAGGTAGTTTGGTGATCAAGACTGAGATGCTAGCAAAGACAAAGAAATGGTCAGTTGCATAATGTTCTGATTTTTTTGCCTAGTCAATGCCATACAAAACTAGGAAATCAAATGTTTCTTGTAAGGTAGTTGAAGCGCAAAAATCATTTCATGTGTCATAGGTGGACACTTGATAATGTCTGCATGATGGAAGGGCTATGTTTATAGGCCATAGTTATGTTTCTGTCCACTTAACACCACCTTATTGTTTGGAGTACTTGGTTGCATGGATGCAATATTTTTACATTTTTTAAGTGGGTTATATTTGGGTGTTATGAACAATGTGGATATTTTGCAACCATATGCTCTATAGTCCTTGCTTCAAATTTATATGCTACATTCAAGTTTTCTTTGAGGTAATCTTTAGATTAGCAAGATGCTTCACTTCAGCCTTGCTAATTAAATTAAGAGCCAAATGTGCCATTTCTGTGTCACCTATAAATTATATAGCAAGAACTGTATAGCTTGATGACAGTTGGGATCCTCTACGAAGGTAGACATTTGTGTTTTTGTGTGGCCAGGGCCTATGCAGAATCACGTTGGTTGACATTTCTTGCATACACATTCGATACTATCGTAAAGTTTGTCAATTTTTGGAGTATGCTATACATACTATATTATTATTGCACATGCCACTTATTTATCATTATCCAGGTTGATATGACTAAATCTTAATCTCGCATGTTGCATAAAAGATTCATCGAAGTTTGCCAATTTTTGGCAGTATTCTATGCATATTATATTATTATTGCACATGCCACTTATTTATGATTATCCAGGTTGATATGATTGTTAATCTTAATGTCGCATGTTGCATAAAAGATTCATGGTAGTATGTGTTCGTCAAATTCTATACCAATTTTTATGTATTGAACGGTCTGTCATGTTACTGATTTGTTTTTTATGCTGCATATTATTAAATTTATTGCTCTACATAACACTTATTTGTTGTTTTATGGATTTACTTTGTTCAATAGAAGCTTCCTGGGTCTCCAAAGCAAAGAGTAGAGCGAACTGCTGCAAAACCACCACTTCCTAAATATTCTACTTTCCATTTGAGGAAAGGAACATATCACGCAACATTAGATTTTATTCAGTTGTTATGTGACACTTCAACTGGGTTGGTCAATGTATATCCAATGGAAGATAGACTTCAGTCTTTGCATGAGGTACTCTTTAATAACGTAAACTTAGGACATTTTATGCAATGAAATTTTGTTACCTTAAAATGCCTTGCTTCCCTGGTTTACAGTCTCTTGTGGAGCTAAATACACATGTTGCTACTGCAGAAAGTGATGGAGGTATTATCCTGGTCACAAGCATGTAGTTCTAGTATCATTATGTTGTCAATGTTCTAAAATATTTTCTACAGGATTTTCAATGCCTTTGAACTGGTGCTTTTGTCAATAACGCAAACTCCTACAACCGTATTGTTTTTCAGGTGTATGTTTTCCACTTGGCAAGGGCCTATACAGGGTTGTTCATATTCCGGAAGATGAGGCTATCCTATTGAATTCAAGAGAAAAAGCACCTTATCTTATCTGTATGGAGGTCCTAAAATGTGATGAAGAAAGGTATGGGTAGCATTTAAATGTCAAAATTTTCTTTCTCTATGACTGAATGTTGATGAACGAGCAAACTGATGCTCACAGAGATCCCGATGTATGCATAAGCTTTACAAGATTTGTTATAATCATTTATCATTAGAACTAGTCATACTTTACCATACCGAGTAGTAATTTGTGAATAATTGGGATGTAATAAGATACATACTGGCCTTCCATGATTGCCTCCAATTAGGTCATCTTGATGCTGGAAGAAATCACATTTCCATTTGTGCTTTCAAGAAGGTTACCTCTTTTGATTATAGTGTTAAGGCTGGCAAGTGAAAGCGTTAAGAATCTAAGTATACATTTATGGATGAAGGCATGTACATACATGGTATATGTACGCTAATAATTATACAAGATACAACATAGTACTTCTTTGTTCTCGGAAAAATGTGAGTAATAGAAGATTGAAATTGCAGAGATTCCAAACCATATAGGTTCTGTATGTGAGTCATTTCTGGGCATTTAATAGCACAGTAGCTGAGGTGACAGTTTCTGTATCCTGCTTATTTTTGGAGTTTCTTGATATAGCAGCTCTAGAGATGCCAGAGATGGATCACCTCAAAAGCTCTCACATGGAGGCATTCCACTTGCAAATGGTGATGTACAGCTGCAACGGCCTCCTCCTTGGGCGTATCCTGTTTGGAATCAGTCAAAGATGCAACATAATAATACAGACACTATGCTCAGGGCAGCTTCTCAGGCTATAGACCGTGCCATGACTCATTTATGGGAAACAAAAGTAAAATTTGTTCACGTGGGCCTCTCAGTGACTAATACACCTATGGATTGCACTTGCAATTCTAATGATTCAGATTGCAATTGTGATGCAAAAACTCTAGCCTCCTGTCAATACTCTGAAGCAGACAATAAAGTTGGAAATAATGCTACAGTACAGGTCATATCAGAAAATGGATGTACAGGTTTATCTCTTGAGGAATCTCATGCCAATCAGTGGGTGCGTGTACACCTGACAGCTGTGCCTGGTGTAAACATGGATGAAATAGAAGTTGAAGAGCCTGTCCGAAGAAAGGATCATCGACGAGTCCCAAGTACAGTTGCAATGGCTCAAGTCAAGGTGATGACTGACCTTTCTGAAAACATAAATAGGCTATTTTTGAAAATGGCAGCAGCTGATAATGCTATTTTTGAGTTTAGTTCATAATAATCAGGCTAGAAATTTAGAAATTTTAAGAATAATCTGTTGGGCATGATCTTAAAAAGAAAAGAAATGCAATGTAATCATAGGAGCAATAACACTTATGCATGATATCAGTGCTACTAACTGCATTGGGAATATAATCCTTTTTGGACTTGAATTACAAACCGGTTGGTTTGGTGTATGCCAACTAAGTGTGGATCCCAGGATCTGGACTCTGTTCTATATGGGTTGGAAGCATTCATCATATGAGAATCCCCAATCGGAATTTTGAGATGCAAATGATCTGCGCTAATTGAGATTGGAAGCATACATCTAGTCATTTTGATTATTACAGAGGTATACCTAATATAAGGCGTCTGAATATTAGAATGAATGCAAGTATAAAAAATATAGCAATGAGCTTGTAGTGGAATCTGTAGAAAAATTATTTCAGAATCCTATTCAAGGCCATTACAAAGAAAATACAGGATATTTGGACAAATCAGGACAAGAGGAATGAACCTCCAAATGTGGTGCATTGTGAGTTGGTAGTAAGGAATCGGGCCTTGGTAAATGGTTTTTTTTTGCTGTTACTTGACAAGTCAATATATGAACTGTAATATTTGTTAGATCTCATTGGCGAAAATAGGTTTTTAGTGATGGTAATTTTTTCTTTCTCTGCAACGGTGGAGTGATGTGACGCCACAAGAAAAATAGAGGGGAAAGGCTTTACACAATTTATCCCAGTGCTGTCATGATCTAGAAAACTGTTTTGAAGATATCTTTGACTCACATGAGAAGGATCCCAGTTTGATCACCGCCATTCACTTAGTTGCAAATTATCCGCGATGAACTTAGATTGATACCTGGGTTACTGGTTTCATGTCTGATATCTGGAAGGGAAATGCTCCTCTTGTGAGTTTCTGGTGTGTAGGAGGATTTTTCAAGCTGGAGAAAGGAGAATATGAATGGGAAAAAAAACAAAGTCAGATATGCTTGGAATTTGTATTCAACCAAATTGTAGCTATAGGAGCAACGTGAGAACTTCATCTTCTGCAACATTATTCCGGAGAGAGATTTTTATCGGCATCTGTGCTGTGCCATGTTAATTTTCCATTACCTGTTTTGCTTATTAATCTAGTGTTGTTTTAGTTACCTATGATCTTGGCTTATCTAGATTAGTGACTGCTATTTGACCTGAATGATCTCTTCCTTATGACATAATCTGACTTGTTGCTTCAAATTCTTTAAGATTTCCAAATTTACTGAAGATATCATGCTGAAAATGTATTGGTCAATCTATACACTTCCATTATTGTCTCATCATCCTAACCTGTTACCTGTTATCCACGTGTAGGGTCTCTGTGATTAGTCTTCTAAAGCATGCCATTTTGACTTTTATCTTTTTTTCTCGCTTTATTTGAAGTTATGATCTTGTACATACTATAACACACTAGGAGTTAATTTGAGTCCATTTATGTAGCAATTTAAGTTTCATGAATATTGTATAATAATTCGCCAGACGAAGAAAATATCTTTTAGTACTACATGTTTGATGATTTATCTGAGGCTGATACATGCAGTATTTGTCTGTTTGTATAGGCTGCTGCAGCAAAGGGAGAGTCTCCAATTGGCCTCCCAACCAAGAAGAGTATGTCAAGAACTGGGCAGGGGCAATCAGAGGTAAGATTTTCAATGTGTTACTCTGTTTTATTCATATCTTTGGCATGAATATATTTTCACTGATAATTAGAATATATGAAGTCATGTCAGTGCCTTTTGGAATGTTTTCTATTGAATTGTAAAGAAAAAGGCACTCTTGTTTTCTGCTTGACATGTCAGATAAATATTGTGCAATGTAGAACCAAACTTGAGGCATGATGGTTAAGTTATGCTTTATTGAGCCAAAGTTGTGTACCCTTCTTGTTTCCAACACCAAAAGCATGTGCTCTCTACATGTAATATGTCCAGTTCTTGTAGGGTTGAGCATTTTGCAATACTTTAGCGTGTGGAATGCTTTTTTAGCACTACTTTCTCCAAGATATGGGCTATGAGTTTACGAGGAATTTGTCTTTGATGTTTCATGTTTGACACTCCAGGAATTTGAAGATATAGGGGGGAAAGCCACAGATGCCCTTGCAGGGGAACTATGGGAGGTGAAAAAAGAAAGGATAAAACAAACATCCAAGTATGGAGGATTGCCTGGCTGGGACCTACGTTCTGTAAGAACACAATCCTCTTATTTTTCTTTGGAAGTTGTTGCTTCTTTATTTCCAAGAGACATTGAGGGGAATTCATGCTACAGGTCATTGTAAAGAGTGGAGATGATTGCAGACAAGAACATTTAGCAGTACAGCTTATTTCACATTTTTATGGTTAGGTTTTTACAAATACATTATAATTGAATACACTTCTGTCTCTCTGATTTGCTAGAAGTTGCAGTGGCACTGCTAATAATGAGACATGGATAATACTCTCTATTTGCAATGTAGAACTCTGACATTATTGCAATGTTTTAATATGTGATATACATGGAAAGGAACATTTTGTAGTGTTGAACTTTTCAAGTGCTTCTCTGACGTAGTGTTAATTGATTTTTAACAGTGTGACTGGCCTGTTGACATGGTTGTTGTATTATTACCCAGATATCTTTCAGGAAGCAGGGTTGCCTCTTTGGCTACGACCTTA
This sequence comes from Azolla caroliniana, assembly GCF_043228905.1. NCBI lineage: Eukaryota > Viridiplantae > Streptophyta > Polypodiopsida > Salviniales > Salviniaceae > Azolla > Azolla caroliniana. The sequence goes on along the minus strand of NW_028230439.1, from coordinate 23,112,094 downwards.
TGAAGTGCTTGTTACATCTTCATATACAGCATTGATTGAAACAATCCATGATACTGTAAGCTTAATAAAATATTATACAGTATGGTTATTTATATCTGTGTCTGGTTTTGCATCAAGTGGGTTTAACATTGTTTTTCGCTCAGGCTTCAATTCATTCCATCAAAAGTAGAAACCCCACTTTGTCGAGCTTACGGGAGTTCTTTTGCAAGAAGTACCAGGATGACTCTCCTACATTAAAGATTGCCCAGGTTTCTGGATACAGCCTTTTGGACTCCAATGTAGAAATTTATAACATGGAGAGGATTTCTTCGCTGATCATTATTTTGTAATCTTTCTTTCTTTCTTTCTTTCTTTCTTTTGGATATGTTTTGAGGACCTTCAGACCTCCGTTTCTTGAACTAGGTGTTTATGCAAGCATATCTTCGATGCAATTTTTAATAAATTTTCTTATATAAGATGTTTTATTGAGAGTATATTCTGGAGATATTTGATCTTGAAATTTTGAATTTTTCCCCTGCTCTTCTTTTATAATTTAGTATAGCAGGTTTTAATGATTACATGGTTCCCAATTACTGAGTCATAATCTATTAGGCATCAAATTTGCTGATTGTTCTATCCTATTCTCTGTTCAGCTGTAAAGGAAAGCTTGCAGTCAGATCCTATAATTTTTGAAAACTCGTTATATGTTCCTTCGCTTCCATCATCTTGCCACTTGTAAAAATATCACTGAGAAATTTTTTTACTTAATTTCAGAGGAATTTTGTAGAGAGCATGGCTGGATATTCTCTTCTATGCTATTTTCTTCAGGTAAAATATTGGTCTTTCTTACATATATGAGAGTTGTACCATGTTCAATGATATATTATTCATTTTATTATTTGTCTAGGTTAAAGATCGACACAATGGGAATTTGCTCATCGATGAAGAGGGTCACATCATACATATTGATTTTGGCTTTATGCTCTCGAATTCTCCAGGTGGAGTTAACTTTGAGAGTGCACCCTTTAAGCTAACGCGCGAACTTTTGGAGGTACATGACGTCTGATTTATCACGTTGTGTATGCTGCTCCAAGAGAAAATGGTCTCATTCTGTCTTGAGAATGGTATGGTGCAGGTCATGGATTCAGATGCTGAAGGAACTGCTAGTGAATTTTTTGATTATTTTAAGGTTGGTTTATGCTGTGTTTTGTAGATTCTTGACATTTTAGATTTTCCAGTCATTAAGTTTACTTTTGGCTGTAGGTCTTGTGCATACAAGGATTTCTGACATGCAGAAAGCATGCAGAACGCATCATTCTTCTGGTTGAAATGATGCAGGTGTGTGCATTATCATGCTCTTTCATCATAGGAATGTTGGGGTCACCTCATTAAAACTTCTTAATGTGCTTAGCCATTGTTCTATGTTAAAAGAAATATCATCTAATAATTAGTGCACACATAAACAGGGTCAAACTAACCAGCAGTAACTTGTACTTTTCTAATATGTTTGCAAGCTTTTTGACCAACCTCAAGATGCATCTGATCATATTTATAGATCTGGAGGGGGAATAATAATGTGCATCCATATATCTGATCAGAAATGGAAGGCCATGACTAGTATAAAAACAAGAAGTACCACTGTAATGAATGGGAGGATAAAGACTACTATTTTTGTACATTAAAGGTGTTTTTAAGTCCATATTGATCGGAATCAGGAGCTTTACACTTCAACAGCTCCAACGCTTTGCATTGTTATAGAAGCATGAACCAGGCCTTAATGTCTCTAAAAAGGTCATACTGTTAAGTAGTCTATGAGACCTGAAAACGAAATGCAAGTCAATTGCCAGTAATGGAAGGAAAATTAATTTTTATATTAGCCTCCTAAAATAAGAGAGCTTGGTATATATGCAATCATGAGTAACTGATACCAATCAGATTTGGTGCCTAATCACTGAAACTGAAATTGCTACCCTATGAATCTCCATCATAGAGAGTGAGATCCAATATGGAAAGGTCAGTGAGACAATGAGGGTAAAGAGTTTGGCGGTTGGGAATTTGGATGTTTAAGGCATTCAGCACAATATTCATTGCCCACAGTTGAATGAGGGAGGTATAATTATTTGGCTACCTGGTTCATTTTACATTGAGAATTTAGATGCAACTGACATGAGCAGGTGCCATAACTTTACAAATGATAACCCTAAGGGTTGGTCGCCTACTTGATTTGGAATTTGTAGGAATTGAGATATTGGGCTTAGTCAAAACCTCATTTATCATTAAAGCATATGGTACAGAAATGGAGAATGAAAAAATTATCTGCCATCAACAAAAATCTCTGACTTGAGCTGAATGTGTTTTGCACTTGTGAAATGATTGTCATACCACTAACCTTCAGAGAGGGCACTTGCTTTTAAAGGGAATCGGAGTGTCATCAACTCACTATAAATGAGAGTTTGCACAGGTATAAAGGGTATTCTTTTTTAAAAGACAAACCTCCATGCAAACACGCACATGCCTGTTAATGTAATAAATTCACAATCAGTTTGAAGTTTATAAACACATATTAGTAGGTGCTTTTCAATTTTGTCTTGGAAATGCCCCCATTCTCTGCTTTTATACAAGATATATGTAGTTCATTAATTAGAGAAGCAATAAAAATTTGGGTTGTGTGATGTGGTTACTATCTGAAAAAAAATGTCTTTAGTGTGTATATGGGCATGCATTATTTCAGGATTGTTGGGCTGAAAGATATTGTAGAGAACTGTCTTTATTGTCTTTTTGCCATTGTCTGTTGCAGGATGCTGGGTTCCCCTGCTTCAAGGCTGGAGTGAAGACTATTCAAAATCTACGGAAACGTTTTCATTTGAGCTTGACAGAGGAAGTAAGTTCATTATGTTATATTTCATTGATTGTCTAAAAAACTATTTCTGAAGGGCAAAACACCAAAATATCTCTAATTCTGTCTGTAAATTTATCAAAGTAACTTCAAGGTTTCCAAAAAGGCCACAATACCCCTCTGTTCTACCAATTGTTGTGTTGTGAAGGGGTATACTGTTACGTCTTGCAACCTGGGGTAACGTGGTAATTTTGGAAACTAAGGACTCTATTCAAATGACCATCACGTTTTATGTTCTTTGTTTTTTGGCAGCAATGTGTATCTCTAGTGCTCTCTCTGATAAGCAATAGTCTCGATGCATGGAGGACGAGGCAATATGACTACTATCAGCGTGTGTTAAATGGGATACTTTGATCTGATTCTCTTCTTACAAAATTATTTGATGTAGTTGGTTCTCAAAGAAGAGTGATAGTTCTTGCTCTTCTGGAAGTAGTGTTTCGTCGATATCAAGGTGTATCCACTTTGAAGTTGTATCATATGGGCTTGTTTGAGAGAAATTTCTTATGTATATGGTCTCCATTGTTTCAATAGCTTTGTTTGCGAGAACCAACTTCTACATGGACAAGCGGTATTTATTATTGCTTGTCAAAATCAATGAATGTGTATAAAAGAAAAGCAGTCGTTCCATGCTAGCACCAGTTTCACAAAAGCACGTGACAATGGTGTCTATGTGTTTTCGGAAAGGAGAGTTTTATTCAAAGAATGCTAGTTTTTTCAAGCAGTCCGACAAGTATCTGTTCCCTGCTGTTACGACAAATTGTGATGTGAAATAGTTTGTTATTTTATGTCGCGTATAATTATAAATGGTTCTATCGATGCATTGTTGCTATTCAGGTTCTAGGGTTTTCATTGCTATGTTTGCCTTTCATTCCAACCATCCTCTGCCTGTTTATTCATAATATAGAGATGCACAATAATGTACAGAGCAACCAGCATGGAACAATAAACTCCATAAAGCTAGTGGAGAACCTAATTGTTTATTGATCTGCAACTTAATGAATCTATCTTATGGTGTCATAACTACATCAACTCACCATCAAAGTAGAATATTGATTCTGACCCAATTTGTATCTGTAGGCTACAAAAGTAAAGACATTTTACAATAAAATGTAGCATAGAATTGATGTGAGGTTAGACGTCTACTCAGATTCAGATCTTCTCAATATGAGTTTATGCCACATTATGTCAACATCATGGGTGATTTGGATGCTTTACTGTGATTCAATATTTAGGACAAGGTGGCACCTTATAATGATATCTGATGATCATTGAATCCTGAAATGGTAAGTTATTTAATGACTTGGGTCATGGTACTCTAATTGTATCCCTTTCTAACTCCATTGTATATGTGTGCCATACCCCATTAACCCTCTAATAGACCAAAATTCATGCATGAAAGCCAAAAAGCTCCCCCAAATAAATGAAATAAAATATTCATGGTTCAAACTCAAATATGATACAGTTCTCTTTCAGATTTCTTACAAATGATCTTGAAGCTACCATTATGAAATGCTATTAGAGTTGTTGCAATATGTGTGTGTGGTTGGTCCTCATTTATACCACTTAAGACATTGCTTATGATGAGGGTGTCATAATAGTTTTGATGCTCATGAAGGTCTAGAAGAAAATAAAGTTTGGAGTTGTGAGGGTTGTTGGAGTAAAAAAAACACAAAAGGGAAGGTGGAGACAAGCCATTGTTGGTGAATTGCAAAGTAAAAACATGGGGTATATATTACTACAAATAGTGCCTCCAAGCAAATTCCATTGTGCATGTATGCATTTTATTTCACATATGTCCTTTAACATTAAACAAATTTCAGAGAATTGCAAAAAACATATATCATAACATTGTCGGATAATTATTTTGGTCCATTTTTTTGAGTTTATTCTCTCAAAATAAAGTTGTGTATTGTGGATCATTTTAACTAATGGAGTATATTCTTATTTGGAAAAAAAAAAACAATGGTCAAACTTAATGTTATAAAATCCAAAGCTGATAAGGTTGATTATGACAAGCCAATAGTATATCATTTTGAGTACTGAAACATTGAATATATCGAGCGCTTGTCAATTTAAAAGCGATAGCCTCTATAGAAGGTTAGAATGTAAAAAAATGTGACCGAACAAACTTCTAAACAATTGTCTCGATTAAATCACCATAATAACATAGAACTTATGGGTGTAGTGTGTAAATGGAAATAAACATATTTTGTAAGAGTTGAAATGGAATCAAGATAACACACAATGCATTGCAATGTAGAGAGTATGGGTGTTCCTAGGAGTAAGTACATTATCATTCGCATAGGATTTGGTCAATAAATGAAAGGAGTCTAAGACCAATAATTGATACTTTATATTGATTATCTTTCATTGATGGATTGATGTGTGAGTTGAATATTTACGAGGTAAGTATGGCTTGTGATTATTTCAATGATAAGTGGGTTAATACATAGAGGCAAGTGGGAATTTGGTCACTCATATGTTGTGGTTGGAGTTTTGTGTATTACACACACTCACACAATGGAGCAAAGTGACTTACTTCCAACGTAAGTAAAGTGATAATTTCCATACGTGGCCACCGCTTATTGAACATGATATTATAGGATGGAAGTTACCATTCATGAAGGTTACATGCATCCAAGGGAGAAGTTGGGGTATGATACATTTCAATATAGGTAATAGGCAACAAACTTATTGTTCAAGTGTGCCATGCTCAAATGACCTATGAAATGTATCATGCAAGTGTACACCCTTATTATTAATTCATGATCCTACTTTGTAGGAAGAAACTTATTAATTCTTGTACACCTCCAATGTTAACCATGCAATGGTACTACTGGAGTTATGATGGAGAACCTCCTTTGAGCCGTCATGAGGATCTATGTTTAAAACAAACAGTTTCTACTTCAGTAGCATTCACCTTTCAAAGATCATGCCTATGATATGTTAAAGAATTCATGGTTTGTTTTTATGAAGCAATAAAAAATTTGGGTGGAGATTCCTATTTTTGTGAAGTATAAATGTAGAAAAAATATCAATTCCGGCACCATTGCTTGTTTGGTGATTCCTTTTTTTCCAAAAAGGTTATTCCTATTTTTGTGCCAATCATATACAAGAAGGAAAAATATAATGGTCAGGTTCAAGTTATGGGGCTTGTGTTCTCTAGAAAGATAGAAGTGAGGACATCTTTACATGATAGATACAAAAAAGGAAGAAGACAGAATTTAAGATACATCTATAAGCTCGAATAGGCTGAATTAAAATGTTATGGTTTTAGTCATAGATATTTAAAAGTAAGCTTGATCTTTCTCAATACTATTTATATGGTTGCTCAAAAAAGTGGTTCATTTACTTGGATTGGATGACATCTTACTCTCTTCAAGCAAATATAAATGCTTTCTTGGTGTAAATATCAAATGCTAATAATATCATTACCATTGAGATGCATAATGCACACAAGCCGATGTGTTCTTGTTTTCACCAAAACCTCCTCATACGATGTTCGAATCATTTCATGTACACAACTCTTATTCATGCGTTTAACTATGTACCGTCATAAATTTCATCAAAATCTGCAACCATACATTTTAAGTAACTCACTCTGTTTGATGTGAATATGCCATAACATAATAGGGTAACACAATTATGTTACATTTTATAGAATCATGTTATTGGCTCAATAAATGCCACCTTATCTTGTCACCTCATCGTATCACATAGTGTTTGATAGAATCATGTTGAACATTCTATCATTAAATCTCACATCAAAATGAATCAAGTAAATGTAATATTGCAAATTCATCCATACTATCTAAAAATAATACCATCTTCCATATATTTTAAATTGACATGCAATTATCACAAGTCTTGTAAGTAAAAACAATCATCTTGAAAATTTCACGATAATGTAATATCCCAACCATTAACATATAAAACAGAATGCTCTTTTTAAACCACACTCAATGTATTGCCCGTGTCATTTTGAAATGCTTTTGCCATAAGATCCTTCTTAACATGGCCATTATCACATTAGGTAGTACTACAAGCAATCTTTGTGAAGTTATTGAGGCTGGATGCACACAACATGACCTTAAAATAAGGCAATTTCTTGTTTGGACTTGAATTGAAACATACCATTTTGGTATGACACCCATGGCCATATGAGGCTAAAGAATACATAATAGGAAACAAACCAAATGAATGTGTGAACTTTGAACTGTATGTGGAAAACATTCATGATTTGATAAAAAATACATAAATGACAACGTAACTTATTCCTTCTTTCAAATTAAAGAGAAAGAGTCGAAAGTTAAGAAATAATACAATTGCTTACTAGTGTGAAATTTTGCTAACATTTCAACATCCTAGAGAGGAAAAATGTTTGATATGCCCATGGATGCAATCATTAATAATATGCTTGGAGTTGAGATTTGCATCCCTAAGGATATCGGCCACTTTAGAAAGATGAATAAATTATACGAAGATGAATTATTGCCTATAACTAAAAAAGTCCTTCTAAGGGAATGCGTATGAGGTTAATAGGCATACAAATGAGTGTTTTTGACTCTTATACACCATGAGCTATGATTATTATGTATCCAAGAAGGGATTGAGTTGTCCTTTGGGCCAGTCATTACTTGAGATCAACCTTTGCGAGGTTGTTCTTTTTATTATTATAAAAATCCATTAAAACTAATAAATTGATTGTAGGCTCAATGTATGTGTCAAGTAAATGTTGTTTAACATCAAAGACAAGCTTGCCGTCAAATTATTTTGGAAGTGGTGGTTCATTAAGGTGAACAACCAATCGCTTGGGGTACTGGTAATGTGTTTTTTATATCTTCATGATTGTTGTTATTGGGGTCACCTTGATTTATGGTGTTGCTAGAACATGTGGTGTGTTGTATGGTAATACATGCTCATTGCTAGAGAACATGTATGTGTGATGAGGTGATCATGCACTCTTTGCAAAATCATATGAGAAAGTATTGAGCACATGATTTTTGCTAGAACCACAGAGTTAAAGATGGTGTTGCCGGACCTAATAGGTGTTGGACTTTGTTTTGTGCATCCACATTGACTATGTGTATCTATCTTCCTTAATGGCAATGTTAACTATATAATTTGAATATAATTAGCCATTAGGCCTTCCTTTGCCTCAAGTATTTTTGAGAGTTCAACCATTTAAAATCTTGATCAAAATCTATTTGAGAACGTAGCTCCACATATATATTTGCACCCTTTTCTCAAAGTGTCACGAAAGACCACAAAGACTCTCATTCATAAATTGCATACATGCATTTAGAATGATCTCTTGAATTCAAAACAATTGTTTGCTTGGAAAGAAATGTCTAAATTGCAAAATCCCTTGCATCTATGTTCACATCACAAGGTTTATTACTATCAACAATAGTTGTAAATTGGCTCTGAATTGCTAGACACTGAGCCCACACAGAATAACGCAATTCGATTACTCGCGTATACTGGTCATAAATGGATTGTAGACCCTGATCCAATCAAAGTAAACCCATCCCTTTCTTCCAATTCACAAGTAGTTTGGGTCGCCACATTCTAGTTGCTCAAACCGCCCGAGAGCCGGTTGCTGCAAAGGTTTGACACACATATCAAGTTCCTTACACAATTATCACCAAGTTTTGGCAGAAAATCTGGAAACAACAACATGCGAGGCGAATTACCACATTCTAATGACTATTAATACATAAGTCACTACCGGTGGGAGCATGACAACGTGGGAACCTTAGCTCTCCGAATTGTGTAGAGTGCCCAAATGCAGTAGAATCAATATGACACGCTCAGTGGGACTGCCCAACATCCCATCAAATATGGCGGGGGGTTGACCGCTTGTTGCAATTATGCCAGGTGCAAGGCTCAATCCAATGGGGTAATATATATTGGCTATCATGGCAGACCCCAATCAGTAGATACATGCATCAGGAGGAGGGGATGACTTTGGTGATAAAAGCACAAGAGGTTTTTTTTCTCCGCCAGCGGCAATGTCCACTCAACTCCGCTTAATGACAAATCTCAAGTTGTATTGGAATTGGTCAACCCAATAACTCTCTGGATTCTATGGAAACAACGGTGTAGACAGGTCTTCTCCAACCAAACCGCGCATCCAACAATGTTATTGCAACAGATATGGAGTGAAATTGTAGTCACCTGAAAGAGCCAATATGATGGTCTCAATGGCAACTCCAATGGAGTTGCAAGATAACGAATAGCCTTCATCCAACAATGGTTGTCCTCTACCTTTCTTGAGTCAGTGGGCATCCACATAAGATGAAACTATCACGTCCCTAGAGGGATTTGTACATAATGATCTCGTTTGTAAAATTTTATAACTAATGGAAGGAGTTTTTTTTTTTGGGGGGGGGGGGGGGGGGGAAACAATAGTTGTAAATTGCGTATTGGAGATTTTCAAAGCTTTTCTTGATAAATGGTGGCAAATGAGATATTTTACTTTATTTAACATGTTAGTGATAGGTATTGGCTTGAATGCATAATTTTTTATAAAGCAACCACAAAAGTTGATAAGATCAAGAAAAATTGAACATTGGATGTTGATAATATCTGATCATTCAATAATCTCACGTGTTTTATGGATCCATCTTCAAATGTGCATTGGTAATGTAGGGGGATTTTGAAAACCTCACACTTGCACTCTTCAACATACAAATTGTTTTGTCTATAGCATTCAAAAGACAAGTTGTAAGTTTACTAAAGACTTTGTCAAGGTCTTACGATAAATGGGTTTGTCATCTAAAAATAAGAAAACAAATTCTCCAAATAAGGTCCAAGGATGTCAACTATAAGATAATTTATTGCAGTTAAGCCAAATGACAAAATGAAAAAGTCAAAAATCAATGTTCACGTATCATGTCCACATATGAACTTGATTATAACACAACATGTATCCATCTTCAAAAAATACTTCATCCACCAAATCTTCAACCAAGGGTAGTAAATACTTATGTTTTATAGTATTGTGTTAACAATGAACCCCACGATAGTCTACATATATAGACATGGATCCATCCTTTTCCTTGACCACAAGAATTGGATTGGTTCGAACATATGAGTTTCAATGGAGAAACTCTTTGTCAATAGACTCCTTTACTCGTTGATCATGCTCTCGTGCTTATATGGACCTTTCATACTTGTGGTACAAGGTACACTATTTTAACACATGAACTTATTCAATAAAATGTTCCGGTACACATCTACTCTAAGAAAATATCACAATATTTCATCCAATTCCCCATATGATTCAAAATGGTTAATTGGACATAGATTTGTGGATTTTGCTAATGTTTGCAAAAAATAAGGGGATGTCATAGAAAATTAGATTATAAACAATGGCACATTATATTCATTATTAGGTACTAAGCATGATTACAATAAAGATTGGGTACAAGGTGAGTTACGAAAATATTTATACAATAGGTTGTTAGTCCTAATGACTAATCCATGTACTATATTTAATGCACCACCGCTCTTATGTTTCAAAATGTGGGTTGTTGGTGCTTGTTCATACCCAACATTCTCCCTCAAGCGCTACAAAACCAACCATGTCATTTAGTTTCAGAGTTGCACAACATTGAATTGCTTGAAATCTCACATAATTCAACTAGATCTCCTCTTTGTGTTATGCACACATAACGTACGTGAGTGTAGGTCACGAATATTTACAAAACATTAGTCACGGTTATGTTCACTAATTTTAGAAAGGGACAAATGTGATTGGATAGAAGGAATGATAGGTGCATGCATTGTCATGATCTTGACAACCAATTAATGGAGAGTCTTTTAGAAAAGCACATATAATCAAGGGGCCTAGGAAGAAGTATAAATATGAAGGAAACCTATCCTCATAAGGCACACTACGTGATGGCTGAAGTATTGAGACACAAGTGGGGCGGGCTAGGTTTTGTCGTGATGATATTGTTAAGGTACTACCCTTCCTAATATTCGTCGACATGAGACATTAGTGGTTGAGTACAGTAACCATTCGGTTAAGTGCGTACTTTGAACACAAGGGAAAAGTGCGCACTTAGGGCTTTTTTAGTATTAAAAAAAAACCCATTTTTTTCTGTTGTAAGTCTGAGAAAGCATAGCCCAAATAGTCATCGCTCAGGCCCTCCTTGATGTTGTAATCACTCAGGTATATACATATATTTCTTTTGTATGTTTGTTTTTTGGTATCTATGGAGATTGTACGTGATGTCTATGTTTGATTTTTGGTGTCTATGGAGATTGTGCGTGATGTCTATGTCTGTTTTTTGGTGCCTATGGAGATTGTGCATGATGTCTATGCCTGACATGTGGTTTAGAAGAAATGATCCACATACTTGTAACAAAAATAGTGTAAAAAAATACCCAAAAGTAGGGACTTGAATCCACATACTTGTGTTAATCGATTAATAGCTTTCGTCCACATTAATCAAAAGCTATTAATCAATTAATAGCTTTCCCTTCATGTAACTCCACATAATAAGCCATTAATCAATTAATAACTTTCCCTTCATGTAAGTCCACATAATAAGCTATTAATCGACTAATAGCTTTCCCTTCATAGATCCGTGCTCGACCTATTTAGTTTTATTGAATATATATCTTGCTCCAAAGTAAAGTTTCCATGAAGTTAGTTCAAGATTGTATTCACCATATCTTGTAGCAATGGGCTCGGTTTTGGCTTAAACTAAACCGAACCGTTAAACCATGGTTTAAAGGTTTATAAGTTCCAAAATAATTAAATGGTTTGGTTTGGTTTTAATTAATAATAAACAGTTTTGGGCTACCTTTTTTTATCTATTAAATGTTTATGTAATTTAATGGTTTAATTAATGTTTTTCATTGGTTTAATTCACTTAACTTAATTGTTTATTTAATCTAATGGCTCAATTAATCTTATTTATTTATTTTAATATAAATGCTTATTTAATTTTGTGTATTTTTATTTAATTGATTTTTTAATTAGCGTGGCTTAAATGTGGTTAGGTTTAAACTTTTTATTAAATGGTTCGGTTTGGTTTTAACTTTTCCCTAAACGGTTTTGGTTTAAATGGCTTAGTTTACCTTTTTTTTAAATGGTTTGGCTTAAATGTTTGAATGTTCATAAACGGTTTGGTTTGGTTTGGTTTCAAGGCACTAAAACCAAACCGAACCGAAATCGAACCGGGCCCATTGCTAATATTTTGCTCAACCTATTTAACTAAAAGTAACCAAATGACCTTACATGATTTTGGTATGAAATTGTAAAAGAACTTAGAAATCTTATTTTTATTGATCAATTTGTTGTTTTTTTATTTATTGGAACATAGTTTCAATTTGGTTCGATGTATTTTGTCATGAAACAATGTAAATCTTTTGAACGGGATTTTGACATCTATAAAAAAAAGCGCACTTAATAGAATGATGCACTTAACCAAATGGTTACTGCAGTTATGTCTTAATCATAGTTTGTGGGTGGCCGGGAGGAACGGGTTCTTCTATCCAATCTATTCATCTTTCTTTTACTTTAATTTGGTTTATTGATTAGTAATAGACTCTTAACACTTTGTTTAGTTGGCATTTTCCTATATGAATGATCTATTGTAGCATTTTGAATCCGTTCTAGTCTTATGACCTTTATGAAGAAAATTGCACATTTCTCTTTATCATACAATATTCCAACTCTCATCTGAAATGATTTATTTTATCAAGTGATATTATATCTCTATTGTTTGGTTCTCCATAGAGCACCATATTTCGATTAAGAACTAAAGAATACACACACATACATAAAGATTGTATTGTTATTTTCGGAGGTCAAATTTTACATGTGAAAATAAAAATATAACATTTTTACATGATACATGTGAAAGTGAGTAACAACTCTCGATGTTCAAGAACTTTATTGATGAATGTCGCAATTGAGAGTGCACATTCTAACATATATCGATGTGTGTAGTTTCATTGTTATCGATGGATATATGATAATCAACAATAAAGTACATGTAACTCAACTATGTACTCAGTATTTGTATAGGTCAGACACGAGTATGCATCAAATTTTGGAACAATTTACAAATGTTGGGAGAGTGAGTGGATTTCTAAATTATCTATCACATTCGATGCAAAAGGAATTTCTCATTCATTGAGCCAATGGTGAACGCACACACATACCCTAAGGAATGTGTTTATACACAAGGTGTATGGTTGGCCTTGTTATCACAACATACCTTTTAAGCTTGATTGTGTTGTAGAGTTATTTATATGACAAACTAGGATAATTTGTTATCACAACATACCTTTTAAGCTCAATTGTGTTCTAGAGTTATTTATACGACAAACTAGGATATCATTCTCATGGTTCTACTACCACTCTTTCCAGTCATAAATGGGGTGGACAAGGTAGGTTTTCTAGAGATTTGTATGACTTTATGTATCTTATTGTCTTGTGATGATATCCATTTCTTGTTTATTGGTGCGATTATAATAGAATCAAGACAAAGTTCTACATTCCATTATAATCGGGATCCCATATCTTGTCATTTATAGCTATTGATCTTTAAAGGCCATGAGCTACTTCTACTATGCGTTTTGGTTCAAGATTCCATGGTTCCCTCATTGGAGTTATCACCATCAATATCATGCTCGAGGTTTCTATATTTCCTTTGTCCAATTGATCAAGGTTGAGTAAATTTCATTGTCGACCATGCTCCACCAACCAAGTAGGTTGTTGAGCGTGTCATTGCGTAAGCCCTTGTTTGTGCTATCTAGCATGCCTTTGAATGAGCAATCAAATAATGCATCAAGTGTTGAGTCTTGTCCTTGAGTCCATCTTGTTGATGATTGATAATGCTCATGTTTGTTGGATGAATTATTAAGTTCATTGTCCCAATGCAGATCAATTGGAATGTGGTTATAGGACTCTTCTTGAATATGCATTAAGCGACATTAACTAGCATTTGTTACTAGCGTCGCTTGACAGGGCATCAAATGGAGCTTGATAGATAAACTATTCTTGGTAACGAAAGAGGTTCGTAAGATCATATGGCCAATTGAAACTGATATGTACCCTTTCATAAAGACAATTTAATATCACCTTCTCATAGATTCAAGAAATTGCATACACCATTTAGTTGGTACTTCTAGTACTTCCATACCTCTTGAAAGAGACTAATGGGCCACCATATTAATCATTCCTTGGGTCTATGAAGTTACATTATAATTATTTACCTCTCAAAGGACTTTCCTTGATTTGCACTCAATGTATGATAAAGTGATCAATGGTGCTATAATGTTTTAGAAACCTCTATTGTCCATAAGCCCATCGTATACCCATGCACTTAGGGTTGTTTCCATTACATATCCAAATAACATTGCCATAAGAGAAATAAATGTGTTGTCTAATCCCTACTTACACTAGCAACCTGGATCATATCCCATCATCTTTCCTCCATTTGATTGCTTATAAAAGTTGTTGGTATTCATGTAGATACTTTTGATGGGTTTCTTTATATTTGACTATGTCCAAACTTCTAAAGTACTTTTCCTTATCAAATCATTTTTTTTCTTTCAACTACATTCAATGGCGTCTTTCGGAGGCATGTGCTTAATGGAAAAGCATTTCTTTGCGCATGAACAAATGAATTGCTTAAAATCTTAGTCTTTTGCAGTCTATTGTTGCATCATTTTAGAGCTTTGTCTTTTCTAACATATCCTCAACCATCATAGCATACATACGCGTTCTTTAAAATTTTATGTAAAAATATGGTTGTCGTATACTATGGTGGACCTTTGTATAATCTAAGTCATTCCTCACGTGTAAGATCAATGTGTAAGTTCTATGATCTAATTCCAAAGTTCATGAGCCAAGCGAACAATTATGCATGTGATCCAAGTTACCTTCTAAAAATAATAATCAAATATTCTGGTTTCTATCACTATGGGTAAAACCATTGCATAACATGAAGTTACATTGTTTGCGTTAAGTGTTCATATATTATTGCACATTTTTAGATGTAACTTTCTTTACCAATTTAGACCTCTTCCATCCATAAAAATGCGACCATACATGTATATCCTCTCACATCCTTGAGAGAAGATTGTTGTGTGTCATGTCATAATGTTCATGTAAGGGCATTCATATAACAAAAGGCAATAACCCCTCCCTTGACTTTGAAGTAAGCAATACTATGTTCCAGATTGACAAAAGTTTTCTCTCTATCTGAACAAGCATAAAAGTTAGAATCACGATGAGGAACGTGACTACAAAAGTAGGAATGCCATTTAGTGCTATCATATCTGTCACATATAACATTCATGCTCGTAAGTAGTGTTCAAATCCATTATGAACCGAACATACCACCCCACCTCATTGCCCTCAATGTCCTGGGTTGTCCGCCCACATCACTACGTGCGTGGTCTTTATCTAGGCCTCGAATCTTTTGACCACCTATGCTCCCAGGTTTCGGTGAGAAGTAATATCCGATTCATTGGTTGACTTGGTGATTCCGAGAGACAATATCGAAGAAGTTAGTTGTGACTTTGTTGGAGTCCTCAGAAGGCTGCGCGATTGCATAGTTTCCACCAGAGGCAACAATAGCTGACAGGGGAAAAAGAGAGGGGATTAAAAGCCTTGGGGTTGGGATATTGGCGGGATAATGTTCTGTTTCGTGTCGTCCGTCTGGTGGTGCTTTCGAGAGTATGGGTGTGAAAGGGAAGAGAGAGTGTGGGCATGTTGAGGAGTTAATAATGAAATACATATAATGATAAGATAGATGCTTTTACATACATACATATTGATACATATAATGGTGGTGAAGCTTTTTGCTTTTCTTGCTTTTGCTTTTTTTGCTTTCCTGCTTTCAAATGCAAGAGACAAAAAAAACAAAAAAAACACACACCAAAACAATCAATATAAAAAGATCTGCACCAATAATAAAAGGAAAACTAAAGAAAAAGCAAAGGAAAAACATAAACACAAAAGCAAAAGCAAAAGCAAAAGAAGAAGAAGGAGAAGAAGGAGGGAAAAGGAAAAACAGAGGAAAAAACAGAGGATAATAATAGATAAGATCAATCTCTGCTTCTTCTTCTTCTTCTTCTTCATCATCATCATCTTCTTCATCTCCTCCTTCTCTGCCAAAAAGACACAGAAAAGAAGGAGGAGCTTCTTTCAATTGGAAGCTAAACAATTCAGAGACAAAGACAGAAAGAACTCCATAACTCTCTTTCTCTTTCTCTCTGTCTTTGTCTGTCTCTCTGTTCCTCTTGCCCTTTTTTTTTTGGCTTCTGCTACATCCTATCGCCATCGATTCACAAACCTATACCCATAAATCCTTTCTACACACACAGACACACACAGAGAAGAACACACGATAGACCAATCCCCTCTTCTCTGTTTTTTTATTTTATTTAAAATTTTCATTTCTTCCCTTCTATTGCCGCCATTCCTTCTTCTGTTTTTTTTTTCTCCATCCTGCCATCGCCATATCAACCATTACTCTCTCTACATTTTGCTCTCTCACTTCATTTTCCCTGCCTTCTGTTCTTCTCCTTCATCTACAGTCCAAAGTAAAAGAAAACACACACAAAAAAATAAATTTAAAACAAAAAAGAAAAAGAAAAATCAGAAAACCTTTTTCTTTTAACAGTTTTTTTTTTTCCTTTTTCCCATTATTTTCATAACTAACTTCAAACCCATTTCTTCTTCTTCTTTTTTGTTTTTCTTTTGAGTTGTATATATACATACAAAAAGAGAGTTCATAAATCGATCGACTTATCGATTCTCTCTCTCTCTCTCTCTCATACACACACATACATTGTTTGGTTTTCTTTCTCTGTGTTTGTGTGTGTGTGTGGCGATGGTGGAGTGTGAAGCAGAGGAAAGGAAGCATCCTTCCATTGATTTATATGCAGGCATTTTTAACAGCAAACTGTATAGTTCAAACAGAGGAGATCTTCATCGCCACAGCCACCAAAATGTACACAATCGCTCAAGGTATACATATATATTATGTATGTATGCGTGTGTATGCCTGCTAACTTCTTCTCTTGAAAGAAAAATCCTCGCTATGTGACTTTCCCTCATTTGAAAAATGGGTTAAGTCTCTGCATAAGATGAGATTTTGTTATTGGATAAACATGCGGTGCTTATTTCTGATTAAGATTGTTTGCCTTTAATACAACAACAGGAGGTTCAACGTGGAAGATGATGTGACGCCTTGTGTGCTCTCTGGTTTTGATGGTAATGCTGTGAAGGATTCTCACCTCAATAATGTGAGTTTTGACAACATTGGTGATGGAAAGGCCACTTCCCATTCGAAACACAAGAATAACCCACAATCTGATTTAATGTCAGAGATGGCTGTTGATGTGAAGAAACCTGATGTGGTTACTGAAAAGGATAGCTTTCTCAGCAATCTTGTAGCTTACAATAACGTCTCACCACAAGGTTATATTGGAATCAATCAGAACCCTACACGATATCAAAGTGTAAATACCACACATGATCTTATTGTGGAGCATTCATTAGATTCCAGAGAGGAATCTGTAGTAAAAGAGAAAGGCGACATTCCGAAGCCTTTCTGCGATAATACAATCGAGCTCAATGAAAGTGGCCGATCAGATCCCATCGTCGTAAGAAAGAGTGACATTTCAAGTGAAATCAATGGTGCTTTTGGTAATAGTGCTCATAAATCTGGAGAAATCAATGGTAATTCTTTGGCATTGAATGTGAAAAAAGCTCAAGCATTAGGTGAAACCAATGGTGGTTTTGGTAATAATGGGCATAAGTCTGGAGAAGTGAATGGTAATTCTTATGTGAACACGACACAAACATCTGGTGAACTCATGGGCAATGGGAAGATTAGACGTCAAAAATCAGGTGAACATGATCATACCGATATCAAAGGTTCCTTCCATGGGCTTTCTTTGAAAGATAGTCCAAATAGAGGAAACCCTGTGCTTACTAGCATTAGAGTTGGGTCAGGCTCCCTGGATTCTTCATCATCTCATGGAGGTAGCTCTAATGGAGGGAGCCCAACTGCTTCTGAATCCACCACTAAAGATGGCCGAGGTTCCTCATTTGGCAACATCTTGGTGACCAAAAGTAGCCCTGGCTCTAGACCAATGGGCAATATTCTTGGGTCTGGAAACCAATTCCGATCTGGAAGTGGGTTAGGTCGGAAATCATCAGGTGAAGTCATTCCTGGCCCGAAATCTATGGCTGAGACTGTTCCTGGACGGAAATCGGGCGAGATCCTATTTCATGACCATTTGAGAGGTTCGGCGTCACATCGAATGGGGACAGAGAGTGTAATGATGAACTCCCTTCCCTCTACAACAACAACAACGAACATGAACAAATCCAGTGCAGAGATGCTCTTTAATGATCATCTGAGAGGCTCTGCTACGCATCGGATGGAAACAAATGTGAATTTGAGCAAGGGAAACCTGTCCAATAGTGGTGGCTTTGGAGGTATGAACAACGGGAACTTGCTAGTTGGAAGTGCAAATGGTAGTGTTTTAACATACGGGTCAGGTGCAAAAACAAGTAATGGAAAACAAGGCGAATCTACAAATAACTGTCATGCCACCGATTTCTCTCTTTTGCGAAGGGTTCAAGGAAGCTCAGATCCAGAGGACTTGAATAATTCGGGCATCGAGTATTATAAAAGAGGGTTATTTTTGGATGCTTTGGTCTTTTATGAGAGGGCTGTTGTGCTATGTCCGACCAATGCATCTTATAGGAGTAATCGAGGGGCGGCTCTTAGTGGCCTCGGACGATGGGCTGAAGCCATTTGTGAATACGAAGAATCCATTAGGCTCGATCCTTTGTGTTATGGTCGCGCTCATCAACGGGTTGCATCACTTTATATAAGGTTAGCGTATATATTTGACTCAAAATTTGCTATTGTTTGCTTGATTAAAATTGGAATGAAGTTACACCTAGAGATGGACTTAAGCTGTCTTTTGAAATGGAATTAAGTTATGATGGTGGTTATTATGATCTTGTACATAGATTGGGTCTATTGGAGAGTGCAAATAGGCATCTTCATGTTGCTGGACAAAATGTGGACTTAGTTGAACTGCAACACTTGCAAAACATAGAGAAGCATTTTTCTCGATGTATCAATGCTAGGAAGCTACGGGAGTGGGTTAATGTAATCCGAGAAAGCGATGCAGCTGTGGTTGCGGGTGCTGATTTGGCTTCACAGGTACTACATACTAATTTGTCCTTTCACTTGGGACAGATGATATTAATTGCCCCTTGTTTTTTGTTGGCAGTTTTTTGGGTACAAATGTGAGGCTTTGTTGAGGTTGCACAAACCAGAAGAAGCTGACAATGTGTGTTCCGTAGCCCAGAGGATAGATGCATCATTGGTTAACACGGGCATCAAATTGGCTGATCCATTTCTGCATATAATTCGAGCCCAAATTGACATGGCCCTGGGAAGGTATGGTAGGAAACATTTTGAATTAGCATTTATATATGTATATATAATGTGTGTATATATGTCTGCATGCATGTACATCTATGACGTGTGTATGTGTATATGTATATGCGTGTGTATATATTTTTGTATGTGTGCCATGTTTAATTAGGGTTCTACAATGGAGTAGGTTCGAGGAGGCTGTTAATGCAGCTGAAATGGCGGTGAAAATCGATCCTAACCATGCTGAAGCCGGGGCATTATTGAGGAAATCAAGGTTTGTGAGTCAAGCGAGGATCAATGGAAACGAATTGTTCAAGTTTGGGAGGTTCTTTGAGGCTCTGGCATTGTATGCTGAAGGCCTCGAGTGTGACCCCAATAATGCAGTCTTGTTATGCAATCGAGCTGCATGTAGAATGAAACTGGGCCAATGGGAAAAAGCGGTTGAAGATTGTGATGCTGCCCTACGATTGCAACCGAATTACAAGAAGGCTCGAATGCGGAGGGCGAGTTGTTCGGCAAAGGTAATTTTTTTTCTTAAATAACCATTTGTTCCCTTAATGGTGGCCTTTGTATTTAATATATAGGAGAAAGCATCCAAACTATCCCTAGTAACTTGCTTAGTTTTCAGAAATTAACAATACTGGGGATATATTTGGTGTTTTTTCTTAATATATATGTGTATTCTTGACATTCTTGTGTTTCTTTTTCTTGTCTTTAGCTCGAGCGTTGGGAAGATGCTCGTCAGGATTATGAAATTCTTCGGAGGGAAATCCCGGGGGATATTGATGTAGCTCGAGGATTCTTTGAGGTTCAGGTGGCGATTAAAAAATCACGGGGCGAAGAAATCTACAAGATGAAATTCGGAGGTGATGTGGAAGAGATCTGTAGTGATGAGCAGTTCCGAGAGGCTGTTAGCTCTCCAGGTGTGAAAGAAATTTATTCTGTAAATGGAAGAAGGTTTCATTGGAATTATACTTCAATGTAGTTTGGAATAATTTCACCAGTTACCCATACTGATAGGTCTATGCACAGACCATAGCTATGCATGGCTAATGGCCTTATATCTGGCCTAATTTAATCCAACACGTAACGAAATGATAATATATTTTGGAACATGGGCTGTACATAGGTCTATGTACAGACCATAGCTATCCATGGCTAATGGCCCTATATCTGGCCTAATTTAATCCAACACGTAACGAAATGATAATATATTCTGGAACATGGAATCTAACTTGTTTCGATAATTTTTGAAGGCTTGTCAGTGGTTCAATTTATAACCCGATGGAGCGACCGTTGCCAGCAGCTCTCACCATTCATTGACGACCTTTGCAAGCGTCATCCTTGTACAAATTTCTTGAGGGTGAGGATATTATTTACGTAGTACGTACACATGCATTCATACACACACATGTACATACATATTTATGCATGTATGAATATATTCATTCATGCATGCATCGATACAATGCGCGTGCGTGCGCGCACACACACACATATACACACATTCTAGCAAGTGTTGTACATTACTTGTGAATGATGTGCCATCTTGCTGTATTTTGAAATCATTTAACAGGTAGATGTGGAAGAGCATCCATACTTGACGAGGATCGAAAGTGTGACCTTTATTCCAACATTCAAACTATACAAGAATGGGCAAAAAGTGAAGGAGATATTAGGTCCAAGTGAACAAACACTCGAACATGCAGTGAAGCACTACAGCTTGTAGATTTCCGGTTTTAACAGAAATGGTTTGCTGATTAGCATTTTGCCCATTAGCATGAGGTGCCGATTTCCAGTCCTCATTTATATACATACAGACATATATTTACACATATATATTCTTTGTGTGCTTGGAAGTCTTTTCTCAACAATTCATAACAAAGTCAATCCACATGAGGCATGATTTTGCCCATACGAATTGTTTTTCTGTCCTTGGCTCCATTATTGGAAAATGGAGTCTATAAGAGGGAAGTGCCTTGAGGGCCTCCAATGGGATTGGGGGTGTGGGAATTTGCATGCGAAAATGGACAGTACTTTTTTAGACATGGATTTGTTGATACAGACGGACATATTTGTCTCAAAAACCGACTTATCGATAGATATACTTTGTACATGCCATGTTCTATTTGTACAAATCAATAAGAAAAACCTCGATTGATTTTTTTGATGTTGAATATGGACATTGAGAATAAGTTGATATTGTTGAGATATGTTTTGTGTGCGCGCTTTCACAGTAGTAATATTGTGCATTGCTAATATGAGGGTTTGTGTGCATGCATGGCGACACGCACAAACATCTACCTCAAAAAGAGTGACTATTTAGAAGAAATAAATGCATTTCTTGATATGCTTAATATTTTGGATTCAAGAAAGACAGAAATATTGTGTCGGTTAAGCTCCATGATTGCTTCTCTTCTTTTCTTTTACAAATAGAATATATTATTGGAGGACTCTGGTCACACTATTGTATTGAAGTTTTTGTTGGTTAGTGTGTGGAGCTACCGACAAATGTGCGTGATCAGAAGATGCATTTTTTTCCCCTCATTGTGCTCTAAGTGTAGACATAAAAGAAATTTGGGTTATTTTTGTTATAAAGTAGAAGGGTAGGGTAATCGACCCTATGACAACAATACTATGCTTGATCTCTAGGGCAATGGGTCCTTTGTGTGGATTTGATTGAAATGAGAAAAGACAAATAGTTCAAAAAAGTATGGGGGCTTTGTACAAAAAGAACCCACACGTGCTTTGGTTTTCGTTTTATTGATAGGCACGGAGAAAGGAAGACTGAGGCCTAAAACTAAAAAAGGAGGCTTTGCAACAAATGTATACTCGCACTCATTGAAGAGACATTTTGTTAACTGTTTGTCTATGTTGACTGACTAGTCTAATCCATCCAAGGTCATTTTGCCTACTTGCTGCATTTACTTTCAATATGTAATACATAATTTACTTAACAAATATGTGTTTGCGCTTAATTGCACAAAGAAAATGTAAATTTGGCTAGTCACACTCATTCAAAATAAAACCACCATTAAACACAAATTGTCACGGTTTCTAAAAATTGGATAGGTTTGAAAAATAAAAAAGATTTTAAAACATCAAGGAGGACGTATCGACCGGTGGATATAAAAAATGTCCTTTGTCCAATTGTTGAAAGTGTCGAGCCATTCATAGTACGCAAAAGAAGAAACCACGTTTCTTCTTCTTTGTTTTTTTTCCTCTTAAAGTATGTGTACAATATTAACTGAAAAATATATAACTTCAAGTTATGAAGGCCTTATATGACTCTTGACATCGAGTTATTTAAACACACATGACTTGATCCCGTTCAAGGATGGATCAAAACCCATTTAAAGCTAAAAATTCTCGCACATTTGAAATGGTTTCAGCTAAAAATGGGTGAGGTTTTTCTTTGTATTTTGCAACAAATGCCAGTTTAGCCCCAATTAAGCCATATGGTTTTGGTGGTTTCTAGCCCCACACATTTGCATTTTAGATAGAAAGTCTGGGTGGAACAAGCATCACTTAGTTTTTTGTTTTGATTTATTTCGTTTATTGTAGAGGAAGATGAAGGAAACAAACTTCCTACATTTGCACGAAACACTTTGGTGGCAAAAGATGACTTTCCACTTGGACAAAAGGAAAAAAAAGGCGCTTTTTTTCGCTCATGAAGTCTGAAAGCAACATAAGACGACAAGCCTCAATGTAAGACTTGGAGAACCACATGGGAAACCCATGAAAGCCATAAAGGCAAGTCCTCTTTACTATATAATATAAATGAGATGATGGGAAACTCTATATATTTTCTTGGTTTGAGAATATCCAAGATTCCATAAAAGCAATATATACGTGTGTGTCGATGACAAATCAATCTTTTGAGTCACATGTTTGGTAAGCACGTGATTCCATTTAAGATGAAAAAATTTGGTGACTATCAAATTTAAAAGATGCTATTGAGGTATACCAATGGAGGAAGTGCATTGCACCACTTGCTTTTGCTTTAGGAAGGGGCTTTCTGTGTCGAGAAGACAACATTTCTAGATTGCCTTTCCTTAAATAGATCATAAATTTTTCATATTCATATATACAATAATGTTATGGGAAAATTACGTTGTGCACCTTGTTTTTCATGGACCTTTGAAATATCCCTAAAATTTTCATTACATTCATGAATACCCCTAGTCTTAAAGAGGGAGGTTTACCACATATTTTCATAATTATTCGTCTACAATGCCCTGCATGATATTCCTCTCCAATCAACAATGTCCATGGCCCAAGCATTCTTCTATAGGAGGTTGCAGTGGTGAGTTAGTTATTCACATTCACTGTTTCAAGCGTGTAGATTTATCACACTTGTGTGCTTGGGCTTTGTCACATCCCAACTTCCTAGAGAGAAATAATGAAGGCTATGAGCTCTATATTTTGGAGTAACATGTATATAAAACCCATGTATTTCTTTAACAATTTAGAATCTCTCACGTGGAAGCCAAATTTTAGTCTGGTTTGTAAGATACATCGCCTACGAGAAACATTTTCTTGCAACTCAGGTAGGTTGGGTAAATTGCAAAAGTACCCATTTCAGTGTCATCCCAACCACGTTTACTCAGATGCTCTAAATGTAGACATTGGGATTAAACTATTATAATCTTACTTTTAGAATGAATTTCCTTACATACATTTGACAAAAATATCATATAGTAAATAAAAGTCGAAATATGAGTAGTATTGTTAAAAAAGGGTGTCATGGATACATAATGGAAAGCAAGTGCAAGTATAATGAAATGATTTGCTATTGTCCAAACTTCATACTAGTTCACTTTATTGCACATTATAGGAAAAGACTTGTTAAAATAACTGATTTCTAGTCTCTTTTGTGATGGTAAGATCATTTCATAGGATCAACATGAAAATGCTACCGTAGAAGGCAAGGTTGTGATCTGGACATGTAACTTACCAATGAAAGGACTATCAAGTTGGTTTTATAGAAAGCGATATTCAAATTCCCAAACATTGAACAATTCTATTAGGATACCCTAAACACTTTGCCATTCCACATTCACACATTCACACATTCACACATTCAACATATATTTACTAGTCAATCAAGGTGTGATAAGTCATATTTTTCAAGTATAAGAATCAAGGCAGTATTTTTGCGCTCCTTTATATAGGTCTAATGTAATAATCAACATGACTAATTTCTAGTATTTAATGATTCTAAGAATATTTTGTTGGATTGGGGCATGATACCTACTTAACAACACCGAAGGACAAATAATTCAGTTTTATAGAAAGCGATATCATCTTTCCAAACAATCCTATTGAAGGGACCACAAAGACCTACAATTCTACATTTACCAATTCAACAACTACTTCTAGATTATTGAGGGTGCAATAAAGCATCTTTTAAAAGCTGAGAATGGTCTTTGTATAGGTCTAATATCTATGGTACAAATAAATATGTCTAAAAGGGACTATACTCTAACGTAGTCAGAAAAGGACATGCATTTCATGCATGCATCTTATTAAAGGTGTTGTCCATTCGTGTTGAAACCCACAACACACTTGTAAATGCCTTGCACACAATTGTCTTTCGTGTCAAATGGGTGTTATTTATTTGTTTGTAGTTTGTTTACACATGTGCATGCTTCATACATGACAAAGATAATGTGTTCGACAAAGTGTATTGATGAAACATTACAAACTACCATTCGAGATTTCATAGATTGTGATAAAGTCAAAAATCAAACGGAAATGTTTCGTATTAAAGGCATTGATATTTTAAAAAGATAAACAATGTGTTGGATCTTAATTTAGTGACAAGGTGTCAATACACACTTAGTCAAGATGTGAAAATGCTTTTTTATCAGCTTTTCCTTTGTCTAATGGTCACATAATGATACATAAATCAATTTTTATTACGATATGAATAAGTTGAAAATGTATCTCCGGTGGTTCTATGGTATTGTCCATGTATTTTCATGATACACAAAATGGGCAAGTAAAGGTAGCCAAGGTTAGTATTGGTTGAAATTGAATGAAGTTGAGTGCATCAACTATGGTCATACTTAACTCTATTAACATGAAAGACACACTTAAAGCATGTTTTTAAGGGTTTTGAGAATAAAATAGAGCTCTTGAATCAAAATTAAACATTGGGCCAAGATTTATTTGATGTGAAGATATAAATAGTGTCACTATAATAGAAGCAATGTTGCATCAAAAGATTCGTTCATGTTACACAATCAAAGAAAACACTGCCCTTCCATTTCCCTATTTAAGAATGTGTACTTTATTTGACAAGAAATCATATTCAAGCACAAAGAACTCGCCGAAGTTTAGGTTATGGAACCCTTATCTCAATATCAAGATACTATTAACTAGACATGTTGATTCAATTCACTCAATGTAGCATAAATTTTAACAACAAATTTCTTTCTTTATAGATGCAGGATAATCTATCTTGTCACTTTGTGCTGTGCAAATTTTGCATGTATCAAACATTTATTGTAACATTCTTTTTGTTGTTGGTTGTCTAGAGAGAGTCAACATAATCTTCAAAAATTGATCACATTCATTTCCTTGTTGTTCAATCATGGTTCACATCAACTTCCTCACTAGACACTACGTCAATCAATGTAGCTCCTTGGCAACACGCTTTATAATGCTATGATTTAGCCCTCTTGTCAAATTTGGTTAGCTACAAATTACAATTAAAAATTAGCTAACCATCCTCCATGAGACTTGGTTATGATGCCTCATAAGTTACGCAATCCTTATATGAGAAGTTGCCTAGTGGCATAACCAACAATTAGTAAGTCTATTGTTGTTTGCTGTGAAGATGAGTCCATTTCTATTGGTCGAGGTACTCCATTGAAGCTATGCCAATAGAACCATTCGAGAATAGTATGTCTCTCTGAGATTTGAGATACCTTCCTAGGTTTAGGGAAATTCCAAAACAAACATCTTAAGGGTTGATTTATGCAAGTTGGTGAGAAAGTACATCTTTGGTCTTTATTAAACCATAGATTCCAACTTTGTTGAAAGTCTATATACAAATCTCTATTTCAAGCTCTATACATAAGTTATTTCATACCGCTTACACCACAATTTTGTATGTCTTGGCATTCTCAATAGAAAAAATATTATAGGTGAGGGTGACATTTACCTTTGGATTGTTTATCCTATTGTAGAGACACCACCATTTAATGTTATTGCGTAACATATGACGTTAAACGCCGACATTTTGCCTAGAAAATGATAGAAAGTGATAGTTTTTTTCTCATACAATGTGAAAACAACCCAAAGCTACAAAGTGTGTTTAAGAATGTTCAACTCACATGGAAAAAACATGAATAACGTAAAATAATTAACTTTTGCTTGCCTTGAATGGTATTATGGGGTAGTGTGTATTTCCTTTCTTTGAGGTTATCCGCAAAAGTCTTTAAAAGAAAAATATATTTGCGACAAACAATTTTTTTTTTATCACATGTAGTAGCAACAAAATCCTAACTAATTTTATTTAAAAAAATATTGTCATCTAGATAGCATTTAAAGATTCCATCAATGGGTCATAACGGAGAAATCTCACCTGATTCACCTTACGTCACATTTTCTAAGTAGATCATTAAACCTTGTATTTATGTATTTGAAAAAGGGATAAACATACATGTTGAAAATTTCATGATCCTAAGATTATTTTAGTTACAAAAGGTTGAAATATTGATAATAATATAATAGCAAAGGACTAATACACTCGGAATATGTTTCATTAAGTACGTTAGAGAGAAGGAGGTATTCACATTTCTAGGCATGAAAAGAAGATTATTATAAATGGTCCAAAAAGCTTGTGTTTTAGACATACAATTTCTTTTGACAATAAATAAATCAAATGAAGTAATTCTCAAGGTAGTATCAACTAGTTCATCCTATGATTATGTAAATATTTGTTAAACATATTTGAGGGAGCAATTAGAAACCATCTAAAACAAACATTTGTACCACTAAGCTATGGATTTACCCTTTTGGAGGGCTTGTAATATTCTATATTCACATTAACTTTATAGCAATGTTTTTGTACCATTGACCCATGCCATTACCCTATTGAGGGGAACACAAAGACTTGCAACATCTTTGTGAAAGTCTCCGTGATAAACCAACTTTCCAATTTTGAAATTCTTAGGCCTTTTTTGTTGGTACCTAATTAATGGTGTTAAAAACTCTACCATTTACAACACCAAACCCTAAAGTATCCCATCAACTCTTTTAACATGGTAATTAAAAGAGTTGATGGGATACTTTTGTTGTAAAAGAGGAGGTGGGGACTATGATCACTTTGGTGAGAAGGCCAGAGTGAGTTTTGTTGAAATTTGTTGGTCTTTGATGTACTTTGTTTGCTAACTAATGGGAAGTAGTGTTTTTTTGGAAAATAAAATAAAATCTATTAATGTCTCCATGGTTAATAACAATGGTTTGTTTTGCTCAAAACTATCATCATCACTAGAGACCAACAATTATCGTATTTTGAGACCTATTGTAGCTTCTACAAGGTATTTTTTGTTTTATTTAATAAAGACATCAATTGTATTTTGAACACAATTCTTTTATAATATAGATATTCAATAAACTTGTTCCAATTGTTGTTGGGACAAACTTCCTCCAATTATGAGTCAATTATTTTGTTATTTTGGTGAGGTTCAATTACTTTGTCTTTTTGTACAAGTTTAATTACTATGGTTATTAACTTATTTGCACAAAATTATCCTGTTTGGTATTTTGCATGGAATTAATCACTCTTGTGTTTTGCATAGAGTCAAATATTCTGTTATTTTGCACAAGATCAATTGCTTTGACTTTTTTCCAAGTTCAATCACTATAGTTTTTTGCTCAAAATCATATTATCTAGTGTTTTGCACAGATTTAATCAATCTAATCTCTTGCATAAGGCCAATCATTTAGAGGGTTTGCACATGTTTAATTACACTAGCTTTTTGTAAAAGTTTAATTACTATGGTTATTTGCAGAGAACCATCTTGTTTGGTATTTTGCACATGCCAAAGACACTTTGGTATTTTGCACAAAATCAATCATTGTACTGATAAATTACCATAGGATTTTGTATTCTAATATTTTCCATGTAATCAATTACTTGGTAAGATACAAATATTAACCCTATTACCATAATCATGAAAATATTTAATCAATAGAGCTCTGATAATCTACCAATAGAAAAGCAATAAATCTTTCATATTGGAATATTCCTCAATTACATCAGTTTGAATATATTAAAGGTGTATATTCTTGTAAAAAATTATGATAAATGGCCAATCTCTTTGAATTGAGTGGAACCTCCATACATATGTTGTTTGCATACTCAAGTCGGTGAACTTGGTTGCAAAGGGTTTTCCACTAGGTAGTTGTTTGGCAGGTTTTCTTGCACAATAATACAACAATTGTGAATATTTAGGTCTTGCCAAAAATATGGTGTATCTAGATTCTACACCATACTTTGGCCACTATGCCCAGAATTCTTCAAGGCTCTTGAACCTTACATAGTTCTTCTCTTCAAATCCCTTGACCAAATACATTTAAATTTTAATGTTCAGTTTGGTAAGAGTCTATTCATGCACCTTGAAACATCTTGGCGTGGTTTATCACTCCAAATAAAACTATCAAACCATTTACTTGGCTTTATCCCTCATATATTTATGTGTTTATCAAGCTCTGAAATCAAAGCTCTTCTTTCTTCTTTCGGTGGTTTCAACTTTCATTGTTCAAACTCCTCTTTAGTTACACATGTGGTTGGTAGCACATGTCTTATTTTAATTAATTCAAGTTCACATGGCAACACTAGTGTCATTCTCCTCGTGACACCCCCTACTATGTTCGGGTTTCTTCGAGTTGGGATTCAAAAAAGTTTGCTTTTTCACACTTGGGATCTTTGAGCTTTTTTGTTTGAAGGACTTGCATCTAAGTTGCATCACATACTATGAAGAATCGATGGTGATTCTTGTGCAGCGGAATAGGTTAAAGATGTGTGTTATGTGTGTGTGTGTGAGAGAGAGAGAGAGAGAGAGAGGAGAGGAGAGGAGAGGAGAGAAACACAAGATAGATAGAAAAATAGAAATACTCAAGAAGATTGTATATTACAAAGGAGATTAACCGACATATTACAAGGTAGGAGGAGAGTGCTTTATATAGTCACTCTCTCTCTTCATTAACTACCGAAGCTTATGGGTCATGGGGAATGTGGAAACTCATTAGTTATGTGCCATAGAATATGATTCTATGACACATAATTAATGTGTAAAGAGTAGTGGTGTGACTTTTGACCTTTGAGTGTTCATACACTCTCAAGGGCGTGTTCACACACTAGGTTAGTTTGAGCTTGATTCTCAACATGCCCCCTCAAGCTCAACTTTGGTCAGCTTGTCCGCTTTGGATGGTACCCGGTATGTGGTCGTGCCTTTCGGCTCCGGATCGCTTGCGTGAGTCGGGTGGGAACTGCCGGGGTTTTGGACTAGGAGGAGGAAGAATTTGAGACGAGTTTAGTTATCAATATAAATAGATTATAAGAAAAAGATATAGAAAACTTGTGAATCCCACAAGTATAATGAATTTTATTCATCAATTAAAAACTTGTGAATCCCACAAGTATAGATTATTAGATTTATTAATATTTAGAATCTTAATAACAATTTAGCATAGATTGAAAGAGATGGATTATATAAAACTTCGTGAATCCCACGATAATATTTTATTAATTGGTGTTTTAGGAAATATATCCAATTTCCAAGTATTTCACACACCCCCTTACATTGTGCTCCCCATC
This sequence comes from Azolla caroliniana, assembly GCF_043228905.1. Taxonomy (NCBI): domain Eukaryota; kingdom Viridiplantae; phylum Streptophyta; class Polypodiopsida; order Salviniales; family Salviniaceae; genus Azolla; species Azolla caroliniana. Next base: position 23,081,943 of record NW_028230439.1, on the reverse strand, counting down.
CTTATGAAGTGATGAGGGAGTCTTAGTAATCCATGCTTTTCCTCTAACTATAGATAGACTATATGCTTTATCTAAAGTGATCATGCTTTTTTTCTAACTTGCGCGTTCTTTATTGACTATAACGTTCATGCACGCTAGATGTGCATGCGTAGCTTTTTCTTTTAGCATGCGTTTTTCTTTTAACTAAAGTTTATCCTAGGTGAACTTACCTTTCTATGTAGGACATCTACTTTTTTTAACACTAATGAAATGCTAGTGTAATGGTAAGGTTTCACATTATTAACATGGAGGTGCAAGGTTTGAATCTTGCCCTATGCATGTATTATTTATTTTGACATTTTCTTCTATTTCTTCATATTTACTAAAACGTTACTTTATAAGTTTTTCATGTAGTGTACGAAATACACTACGACAACGTCCATGTCTGCTTCGGTTGGAACCTGGTTCGGACGTACTCCCCCTCAAGCTTGACAAGTCAGGGATAATCAATCTAAGGTCTGACATGAATTACCGAAGCTTGTCGGCTCCTAGTGCTTTGGTGAAGACGTCGATTGGCTGAAGATTCGTGTGTTAATGTATTGAAGGTCGACATCTCCAGCTTGAACGCGCTCTCGAATGAAGTGATAGTGCACTTGGATATGCTTCGTGTGTGTGTGGAACACCAGGTTCCGAGCTAGATGAATACTACTCATGTTGTCGTGGTAAAGGAGAATCAGATCTTTGATGAGAACGCCTAGATCCTTCAATATCCTTTTGAGCCATACGACTTCATATGCAACCACTGCCGAGCCCCTGTATTCAGCCTCTATGCTCGAAAGAGCGACAATTGGTTGTTTCTTGCTACTCCAGGAGATTGCTTTGCTGCCGAAGGAGAAAAAAAATCCGGAGGTCAATTGGCGGTTAGCTCTATAGCCAGCCCAGTCAGCATCTATGTACCCTTCGAGTTGAATTGGCATGGTCGACTTATAGAGAATACCATATTCCATCATTCCACTCACGTATCGTAGCACTTGCTAGCAATGGGCCTGGTTTCGGTTCAAACCGAACCGAACCAAAAAACCGTGGCTTAATGATTTATAGGTTCAAAGATAAATAAACAGTTTGGTTTGGTTTCAAATGTTACTAATCGGTTTCGGTTGGGTTTTGAATTTACCGGTTTATTGGTTTATTGGGGCTTATCGGTTTCTGTTTATGTGGTTCGGTTTAAAGGCTTATAGGTTAAAAAATACTCAAAAATATTCTCTATAGGCTCTAACTTTTCAATTTTTAATTTTAAACTCTTGTTTTAACTTATTAAAATTTATATGTATTATATGTAGAGTCTCCTTTTCATTTATGATGATCAATTATGATAAGTATGATGATCAAATTTATGATTATATGTATTATATGTAGAGTGTCCTTTTCATTTATGATGATCAAATTTATGATAAGTATAATGATCAAATTTATGATAAGTATAATGATCAAATTTATAATAAGTATAATGATCAAATTTATGATAAGTATGATGACCAAATTTATGATAAGTATGATGACCAAATTTATGATAAGTATAATGATCAAATTTATGATAAGTATGATGACCAAATTTATAATAAGTATGATGACAAAATTTATGATAAGTATGATGACAAAATTTATGATGAGTATGATGACAAAATTTATGATGATTTTCTCACATAAATTTATAATAAGTATGATGATCAATATCAATAAAAAATGGTCTGGTTTTGATTTATGACAAACCGGTTTGTTTTGGTTTTAAATTTTTCGTAAACAGTTTGGTTTAAATGGTTTCATAAAATTTAAAACAATTTGGTTTGATTTTTATTATTAATAAATGGTTTGGTTTGGTTTTAAGGCCAAGAAACCGAATCGAACCAAAATTGAACCGGGCCCATCGCTAGCACTCGCTTAGCACAATCCAAATGGATATCTCATGGAGTTTGCATGAATTGGCTAAGGAGGTCGACCAGATAGCTCAGGTCGGGTCGAGTGATCGTGAGGTAGATGAGACTCCCGATCATTTGTCAATACTGAGTCGGCTCACTCTCTGTGGTGCCGGAGTCGGCATCCAGTTTGAGGTTTTGATCAAGAGGGGTTGCCACAGATTTGCACTCACTCATCCTGAACTTGTATAACAAGTTGAGGATGTAGTGCCGTTAAGAGATCATAATGCCGGTAGGAGTTCGTATTACCTCGATGCCAAGGAAGTAATGGAGCTCCTTCATGTCCATCATCTCGAATTTGTCGGAGAGGAGGGACTTGACATTGTCGATGTCGACTAGACTTTCTCCTCCAATGACCAGATTATCCACGTATAGGATGATGACAATCAGACTTCTAGAGCCGTTTCGTACGTACGGATGTTGCGTTGTCACGCGCGTGCGTGTAGAATGAGGCGGGACCACCGGGGTCTTGGACCGAGAAATAGCTGGGAAGGAGGGGAACGGGAAGGCAACAGACACACTTGCACGCACACAGACGCAGGGCACACAGGAATCACAATGCATCAACACAACAAAACGAGACGACTAGAAGTTTGAGTATATGAACACGTATGTATATTAATTTGTATGTGTATATCAAGACGGTTACAACTAACAGGCCGACAAAGCGAACGCCGACGCCTGTTTACTCACATGTAGAAGAGCGAGATGGAGACTCTGCTGGAAGCACACGGGCGTTCCACGAAGCAGAGTTCGCCTCCCCGAAAACCTGCGCCCAGCGAATATAGAGAAAGAAGGAGGAGAAGAGCTCGGTCCCAGTCCGACAGCTCTTCGTCCTCCACAAAAAAAAACCGATCCCTTTTTATTCCTCTCCCTCTCTTTTATAGCCCAAGGAGGGAGGCCGTTATCATTCGTTACATCATATTAATTCTCTGTCCTTTCGGACAGAGATACACCTCGATTCTCTCCCTATTGAATGCGTGCTACCTAGGATTTCATCTCAACCGACTTGTACCTACCTACTTACTATACAACGAAAGTGTGCTCACGTGTAAGGGCCGGTTTACACACGCTAAATTCGGTTTCCGCCTAGGGACGGTTTTCTTCACGACATCCGCCCCCACCTAACCGCGCATCCACCGGTATGCGCCAAAATTGGGCTCTTGCCGGAGAAAACCGGTCCATGCTTTACTCCTCGCCTTTCGGGTCGTCATTCACCTCGGACTGTCCGTCGTCGCTGTCCACGCTTTCCAGATCCGGCTTGCACTTGTGTCGTTTCTTAAATGCTTTGACCCTCTTCCCTGCTACCGGTATTGCCATCCTCGTACCGTCGAGCTCCGCAAGATGGTAGGTCCCGTTGTCGTTGGCGCTTGTCACCGCGTAAGGCCCGAACCACCTCCTTGCAAACTTTCACGTCGCCCTGTGCTGGTTGTCGAGGTTGTTGTCATACACTAGGACCCAGTCACCTTCCTCGATTTTCTTCGGTCGCAATCGGTGAGTCCGGTCAAATCGCCCTTTGTTCTTCAACCTTGCCAACCGAAGCTTCTCCGTGGCTCTTTCCACGTCTTCCGGCCTCCGCTTGAGCTGTCGAATCCATGCCGCCAGCAGCTCCTCTCGGCTCATCTCATCTCTTCAGTCCACCGTGGCCCATGAGGAGATCGTCCGTTCCGTCGACATGATCGGCTTCTGTCCGTACATAAGCTTTGCTGGCATGAACCCGGTTACTGAATTGTGCGTAGTTCGGTCCGCCCATAAGGCATAAGGTAGCAGTCGTGGTCAGTTCCCAACTTGGCCCCCGCACGCCCGTACTAGCGCTTTGACTACCGGCCCGTGTCTGCGCTCCACCTTCCTGTTAGCCTCCGGATTGTACGCTGTGGTGAGCAAGAGTTTGACCCCTAGCCGGTCAAACAACTCTTCAACCTCTTGCGCATCCAACTCTCCGCGGTCAGCCACGATCTTCCCTACGCTCCCGTACCGACATATCACATCCTCGATTAGGAACCGGCACACAGCCACGGTCGTTTTGTTCTGCAGTGCTCAGCCTTCAACCTGGTTCGTTAGATCCTCCCGAGCCAGCACCAGATACCGCATCTGTCCTACCCCCATCGGCATTGTCACCAAATCCACCATCCATTTGAAGTGGACGATCGGCGGGTAAGTTGGGTGGAGCTCGTCCCGGTGTCGGACTATGGAGTGCATCTGACAGCTTTCGCAAGTTGTCACGAACGGATGCACGTCCCGACCACCAGTACTTTCCCTTTAGCTTCTCAAACGTGGCCCATGTCCCGCGGTGTCTGGCCCAGGAACTCTCGTGGTATGCTGACAACAACTCTTCCTGCTGCTCTTTCTTTGCCACCACTCGAAGCGGGATGCCGTCCCTTTTCTTCGGGTGCTTCCATATGTACCCGTCTCGTAGGAAGAATCGGTACGCTTTCTTTCGGATCCTGTTGGTCTCTTCCTTCGTCCACACCACGTCTGGTGTCATTGTTCTTAGGAACTCGCCGATTTGGAGCCACTCCCCGTCATACTTGCTCTCGTCGAAGTCGTTAAGCGCCGGAGTGCTTCCCTTTCTGGTTGTTACATAAGCCGCCTCAAGAAGTCTACGCCGACTTCCTCGTCCTCCGAAACCATGCCGTCCTCGTTTTCGAACCTTGCTCTTGAGAGCATGTCGGCCATGGCATTGACTTTTCCGGAAATGTGTCATATCTCCGAATTCAGGGACTTGATGTACGCTATCCACCTGAGCATCGCCAGGTCCGACGTCGCGCATCCGGAAACCATGCCAAGAATCGGCAGGCAGTTTGTCTTGATTATTACCTCTGTCCCGATCAGGTAGTCTTTATTGGCCTTCACCGCCGAAACGATACCCCAGAGTTCGCGTTTAACCTGGGCGTATCCTCGCTGTCGCTCACTGAGGACCTTCGCACCGAACTGGATGGGGAACCTCGTGCCAACGTCATCCTCTTGGTTGATCACCCATCCGATCCCGGTCGGGCTCGTGTCTACGGTTACGTAAATCGGAGTGTCTCTGCCGTAGACAGCCTTTCGGAGCGCCGGTGCTGTGGCAAGTGCTTCCTTCATCTTTCGGATTGACTCCGTATGCTCGTCTCCCCATTCAAATTTACGCCCTTTCTTCAGCAACCCATACAGCGGCTCCGCGACGTGGGCGTAATGCGGGATCCAGATATGGTAGAACGTGCATGCTCCCAAGAATCTCTGAACCTCCGTAACCGAATTGCAGTCATGCTTCATCGCGGAGATGGCTTCCACCTTGGCCAGAGATGGTTTCCTACCATACGGCCCGACCCGCATAGGTGTCCGACGACCATGATCTCTGATTTCCCGAAGGCCGATTTTTCCCCGGAGAAGGTGAGCCTCACGCCTTCTAGTCTCTGCAGCACCCCCACTGTCGAAGAACCAAAATTTCCTACCTATGGTATAGGTCTTCTTCCCTACTGTACACTTGTGGGGTTTTTCCGGGGTGTCCGGACTATCACAGCCCCACGCCTTGATAGCCCTCTCTAAAAATCCCCTCGGGTTTCGCCTCCGAGGGTCTCACGGTTACGCTCATGGTTCGGTCGTACCGTCAGGAACTGGACCGAGTGACGCCCGTCCTGGCTCTTGACTCTTGCATAGGCCGAACCGTTGTCCAACACCTTGGTCTCCATCCGTGCCGCTGTGATGTATGGTTCTCCTAGTATAACCGGATGTGAGGACGTCTTCGGCACGAAGAAGTGCCGGTCGATTTCGACATCACCAATTTTCTGTTGAAAAAAAAACAGTGCTCTCGGCCACAACCGAGGAATAGGATTAACTCACAGAAAAATGAGGAAATACAAAATGCACGAAGACAATAGAGAGGAGAGTACACAGGATGTTTACGTGGAAAACCCTAAATGGGAAAAACCACGGGAGTCCTCAGACTCCAACTATCACTATGAACAGAGATGTACAATGGTGAAGCTACAAGGCAACAACCTTGAGTTCACTGTCTTCGCCACAGGCGGCGGTGATACACAGAGGCAACGACCTCCTCGTCTCTTTCTCTCTCTCTCTCTTTCTCTCGGCTGCTCTCTTCACTCTCTTGCACACATAGGGGTGACCTTACACAGAAAAATGAGCAACAACATTTAAACTGTTTGCCCTAAGTCATATTTATACACATATGACTTTCGGGCTATTTACAAATATAGCCTCAAGGGCTCTTGGCAAAACATATTCACAAATATGTCCCCGCATCCGGATCTCTCTCCGGGTACACTCGTCATCCGGCTCCGTAACCGGGGTCTTCAGCATCCGGCTCCGTAGTCGGGGTCTCTTCATCCGGCTTCATGCCGGGTACTCTTCATCATCCGGTTCCGTAACCGCAACCGGGCTTGCCGTCATTCATCTCCGGACATCCCATCCGGAGGGACCGAAATCCCAACAAACTCCCCCTTCACTTCGGCATGGGATGTCTCTCCAATCCGATCCTCTTCCGGCATGCTTCCAGCTTGTCGGGTGTGAGCACCTTGGTCAGCATATCCGACCCGTTCTCGTCCGTGTGGATCTTCGTCAGCACGAACTCCTTGTCTTCTATCCTTTCCCGGATCCAGTGGTATCTACGCTGGATGTGCTTCGTCCGGGAGTGATAGGCCGCATTCTTCGCAAGGTGGATGGCACTCTGACTGTCGCTGTAGAGTCGGTACTCCTCCTGCCGGATACCGAGCTCTCTAATGAAGTCCTTCATCCATATTATTTCCTTGCCGGCTTCAACAGCCGCCATGTACTCCGCCTCCGTGGTTGACAACGCAACCGTCTTCTGCAGCCTCGACTGCCACGAAACAGCTCCCCCTGCATACGTCATCACATACCCTGATGTGGACCGGCTGGTATCTGCATCAGCCGACATATCCGAATCGGTAAAGCCGTCGAGTTCGGGCTTACCGGAGCCGAATCGGAGGCACACGTTTGCCGTGCCCTTCAGGTATCGGAGTATCCACTTGACCGCGTTCCAGTGCTCTTTGCCGGGATTGCTCATGTACCGGCTCACCACTCCGACTGCGTATCCTATGTCCGGTCTTGTACACACCATTGCGTACATCAAGCTTCCGACGGCAGGGGCATATGGTATTTTCATCATGTCCTCCTTCTCAGCCTTTGTCTTGGGGCTTTGCTCGCTGGACAACTTGCAGTTTGCCGGGAGGGTTGACCCGACCGGTCTTGCTTCCGACATGTTGAACCGGTGAAGCACCTTTGTCACGTACTTCTCCTGTGACAGCCACAACTGCTTCTTCTTCCGGTTCCGGATGATGTGCATCCCTAGTATTTGCCTCGCCGGACCCAGGTCCTTCATTGAGAAGGTTCGGTGGAGTGCTTTCTTCAGCATCCGTATCTTGACCTGGTCCCGTCCGACGATCAACATGTCGTCCACGTACAGGAGGAGTATTAGAAAGTCTCCTCCTTCGAATTTCTTCACAAACACGCAGTGATCGGACTGCGTTTTGTGGTACCCTTCGTCGGTCATGAAAGAGTCAAACTTCCGGTACCATTGCCGGGGAGCCTGCTTCAGTCCGTAAAGGCTCTTCTTCAACCGGCATACCAGGTGCTCCTTCCCTTCTCGAATCCTTCCGGTTGCTGCATGTAGATCTCTTCTTCGAGGTCACCGTGAAGGAATGCCGTCTTCACGTCCATCTGTTCTACCTCGAGGTCCATGCTTGCCGCTATGCTCAGCACCGTCCGGATGGAGGTCATCTTCACTACCGGGGCAAATATCTCGTCGAAGTCGACGCCCTTCTTCTGCTGGAACCCCTTCACCACGATCCTGGCTTTATATCTCGGGGGGTTTCCGGCATCTCCCGGTTTCAGCTTGAACACCCACTTGTTTCGAAGTGCCCGCTTTCCTTTCGGCAACTCCACAAGTTCATATGTGTGGTTCTCATGCAGGGAATCCATCTCCTCCTGCATGGCACTTAACCACCTGCGGCTATGGGTGTCAAGTTTTGCTTCTTCAAAGCTCTCCGGCTCCCCCTCGTCGGTTAGCAGCACGTGCTCTGGTTCCGGAAATCTCTGGGGGGGCCTTCTCTCTCTTAGAGGATATCTCCGTTCCGGAGCTTCGGTAACCGGCTCCTCCGTTTCCTCTTCATCCGAATCCATTTCGGGATCGGGGCCGGTTCCGGTATCAGTTTCATCTTCCTCGGCCGGTTCTGTTTCTTCACCGTCTTCGGCCGGATCCTCGAGTGCTAACCGGTCCCTTGCCGGTCGGGACTGCTCTTCGTAGAGTTGATCTTCACCGGTCGACTTGGAGCTCTTCATCTTCTTCTCCGACTCCCAGTCGGCGAGTGTCTTGTCCTCCATGAAGATGATATCTCGACTCCTGAATATCTTCTTGTCGACCGGGTCCCATACTCGGTAGCCGAACTCGTCGTCGCCGTAACCGAGGAATATGCATGGCCGGGTCTTTGGATCTAACTTTCCTCTCCGGTCCTTTGCCACATGCACGTATGCGAGACACCCGAACACCTTCAGATGCCGGTAGGACACTTCCTTACCGGCCCACACTCTCTGCGGCGTGTCTCCGTCCAAAGGTACTGAGGGTGATCTGTTTATCACGTATGTCGCCGTCGACATTGCCTCAGCCCAAAACCCCTTGGGTAATTTCGCATGCACCAGCATACTCCGGACCCTCTCCATTATGGTCCGGTTCATCCTCTCGGCCAGCCCGTTCAGTTCCGGCGTCTTCGGCACAGTAAACTCGAGCCGGATTCCCTTCGAGCGACAGTACTCCTGGAACTGCCCCCGGTATTCCCCTCCGTTATCCGCTCGTATCGCTTTCAGCTTCTTGCCGGATTCCCTTTCCACTCTCGCGTGGAGTTCTTTGAAGACGCACAACACTTGGTCCTTTGTCTTCAACGGTGCCGTCCACAGCTTCCGGCTGTGGTCATCAATGAATGTCACGAAGTACTGGGCTCCGCCATGTGACTTCGTTTCTACTTGACACACGTCAGTGTGCACCAACTCCAATGGTGCGCTACGTCTCGTTGGTGGCCTTGAGTGGAAGGAGGTCCGATTTTGCTTACCGGCCAGACAGTCGGTGCACTTCTCCAGGTGCACATGCTTCACTGGAATCAGGTTGTCATCGGCAAGCCTCTTCATCCCCTTCTCACTCATGTGGCACAGTCTCTTGTGCCACAGCTCACCGGCAGTGTCGGCTGCCACGTTCAGCTCCTCCGGACATAGCCGGGAATTCATCAGGTACAGTGTATTGACCTTCCGGGCCCGAGCCACTATCAGGCTCCCTTTGCTGAACTTCATGACACCGTTCCGGATGCTACCCGTGTAGCCTTCATCATCTAGCCTCCCGGCCGAGATCAGGTTCAATCGAACTTCCGGAACGTGTCGGACATCCTTCAGCAACATTTTGCATCTGGTCGAGGTTGTCAACCACACGTCTCCTATGCCGGCAATCCGGCACGTACCTTCATTTCCCATCCGAACACAACCATGCTCACCGGCTGTGTAGGATGAGAAGTATCTTCTTTCCGGGGTCAGGTGGAACGACGCTCCGGAATCGACCACCCAGGTCATCTCTACACCGGCAAGGTTCAGCTCCCTCTCTTCGGTAATGAGCATTATCTCTTCTTCACTTGCCGCGAGTGCCGTCGTTCCTTTCCGGTCCTGCCCTCGCCGATCCGGACCTCTCCGGTCAGTGGCTCCCCGGTATGCCCCGTTTCTCTCCGGTGACTTCTTCGAATCGGTGTCGTCGGCTCCGTTGTCCTTTCGGTAATGCCGACAATTCTTCCGGAAGTGCCCCGGCTTCCCACAGTGGAAGCATGTGGGCCTTCCTCTTGACTGCGACCGGGTCCCCGACTTCTCCCGTCTTTGCGGACTCCGGTTCCATTGTCTTCCCCGTTCCGATTCGGTAAGCAGCGCCTTCGAGTCGGAGACCGGTTCTTTATCTCTCCGACGCGCTTCTTCATTTAGAATGCTTGTCTTTACCGTTTGTAGAGACAAGTTATCTTCGGTGCAGGAGGTGCTGAGAGTCACCACCAAGTTCTCCCAGCTTTCCGGCAATGTACACATCAGAATGATGGCTTGCATTGCATCCTCCAACGGGAACTTGATCGCCGCAAGCTGGTTCACGAATCCCATGAACGTGCTCACGTGTTCCACCATATTCTCGCCGTCCCGGTACTTGAGGTTCACTATCTTCCTCATCAGGGAGGTCCGGTTCAACGCATTCTTCCTCTCGTAGAGGCCCGACAGCTTTTTCCACATCTCATAGGCGTTCGTATCGTTCGCCACATGTTGCAGGACACTTACATCGACATATTGCCGGATTGTCGCTACGGCTTTCCGGTTCAGGAGCTTCCACTCCGACTCTATTACTCCCTTGGGTATCTCGGCATTGTCGATCGGTTCGTACAGGTCTTGGACGATGAGAAGGTCTTCCATCTTTATCTTCCAGTCGGCGTAGTTCTGTGAGTTCAACACCATCATGCCCGGAGGCCCACTACCGCCGCCTTCCATTTTCTGTGTTACCGTCGCTCTGATACCAGTTTGTTGAAAAAAAAACAGTGCTCTCGGCCACAACCGAGGAATAGGATTAACTCACAGAAAAATGAGGAAATACAAAATGCACGAAGACAATAGAGAGGAGAGTACACAGGATGTTTACGTGGAAAACCCTAAATGGGAAAAACCACGGGAGTCCTCAGACTCCAACTATCACTATGAACAGAGATGTACAATGGTGAAGCTACAAGGCAACAACCTTGAGTTCACTGTCTTCGCCACAGGCGGCGGTGATACACAGAGGCAACGACCTCCTCGTCTCTTTCTCTCTCTCTCTCTTTCTCTCGGCTGCTCTCTTCACTCTCTTGCACACATAGGGGTGACCTTACACAGAAAAATGAGCAACAACATTTAAACTATTTGCCCTAAGTCATATTTATACACATATGACTTTCGGGCTATTTACAAATATAGCCTCAAGGGCTCTTGGCAAAACATATTCACAAATATGTCCCCGCATCCGGATCTCTCTCCGGGTACACTCGTCATCCGGCTCCGTAACCGGGGTCTTCAGCATCCGGCTCCGTAGTCGGGGTCTCTTCATCCGGCTTCATGCCGGGTACTCTTCATCATCCGGTTCCGTAACCGCAACCGGGCTTGCCGTCATTCATCTCCGGACATCCCATCCGGAGGGACCGAAATCCCAACATTTTCACCCGTACGTTCGGGCAGGTTCCATGTAGTTCTTCCGTGGCGCGCGTCGCTGCCCGTATTTTCCAGCCGTGTTTGGTGTTGATCGGCCATTTTCCCCTTTTTTAGAAGTCCATGGACATCAAGTTGATTTCTGAACCGTGGTCCACCAACGCCACCACTGACTCCTGGACATCCCCAATCTTAACAGGGGTCTCCGTGGTCGCTCTGGCCCAGTGCGGCCTCGAATAGTGGCTCTCCGCCAACTCATCTTCTAGCGCCATGTCCTCTATGTGCGTCGTTCGCACTTCCACCGGCTTCTCCGGCTCTGGCTCTATCGACAGTCTCTTTCTCTTCACCAAGTCTACGATGGAGTCATGGAACTCCTTATTGGCGATCCTGAGCACCTCCCTCAGCGATAACTCCACTTTGTTGTCGAGGATACGTTCCTCCAGGACCTTTCGCAGGTCCGTGGTCCTTTCGATTTCCGTGCTCAACCGGCACCTGGCCTTCTTGGCTTTATCCGGTCGTGCCGGCCTCATTCTGCCGTTGACCGAATCGGGTTTCGTATCGTTGCGAGGGCCCGGCCCCTCCGGTTTTACCTACTCGCTTGTCTTCCACCAGAGCCTCGTAGTTCTGGCATGCGGCTTCAACGAAGCCCGTCTTCTCTTCGACCGGGTCACTCCACCCGGTTACCTCCCAAACCCGTTTTTCCGCGCGGTCCGCTTCTTCTTTCCTTAACCGTGCGCCGGCAAGGCCTTCCTACATCAACGGCCAGAATCCGGCTTCGTCCGTCTTCCGGGCCTCACCACCTCCGACCCGGATCCCTGCTGACGCCGAGTAGTGGACGGTCTCCGCGTGGCCAGCCGCCGCTTCTTCCATCAACCGTTTCATACCCCCTCGTTCGACATTCATGTCCAGGGTCCTTCGGGTCTCGCTAGCGTGCACCCGACCGTTCCATAGGTACACCACGTTGGCTCTCATTGCCTCGATGAAGTCCCCGCAGTCCCTCCGGACATGGCCGACCATGTCGCACCACAAACACCGGTTTCCAGCCAGAGGCCTTCGGTCACGGGCCTGTACGCCGCCGTCCCTCCGTGCCTGTGCAATTTGGAGGTCCTTTACCATCCTAGTCAACTCCTCTAGAGCTGATCCTCTGCTCGAGCCTCTAACCATGCCGGTCGAAGTCGATCTGGTCTTGAGCCAGTCTCGGGTCTCTTCCCTTCGCGCTGGTGGGGTTGGCTCAAGACTCCTTGCTACTACAGAGCCCTCCCTTGTTGATCCTTTATCGACCCACTCTCATCGTTTGTCAAAACGGCCACAAACTCTCTTCACCACGGCCCAGTTGGCCGTCAGCTCGTCATTAGTCTCCAGCAGGAGACCCACCTGCTCCTGGTCCCTCGCATCCACTGACTTAATGAACAGCAGGACGCGGTTCGTGTCTAGTACAGTCCGGTTGAGCGCCGAAAGACGCGCGAAGCGTTCTTCAAACTCCCGGAGGAGCACTGACGCGTTTCTCCCCTTTTCGGGGGTCTCTACCCATTCCATGAAATCCCATTTCGAGAGCCAAAGCGCGTCATCAAGACCGTATTTTTCGAGGAGCCGACCTTCAAATTCTTCCCAGGTCCGGCTCTCAGCCTGTACCTCGAGCACCTCCGCATGGATGCTCGGCATTGCCACTCGAGGGAAACCGGTCAGTCGCCTCTTTTCCGGAATGTCTCTCATTACCATCTTGGCCCGGTAGGCCTCCAAATAGCTCGTGGCGTCCTTCCCACCGAACCGGCCTATCGTGCCGACGACCGCTTCAATGGCCCTATCGAGGGCGCCTGTGCCTTCGTGCGCACTCACTATCCGATCCACAGATGAAGCCATGGTTTCCGCGAGATCCGACCCCTTCATCTTTCTATTCCTCTGCCGCCTGTTCACGTCGGGTTCACCAAATATGTCGCGTTGTCACGCGCGTGCGTGTAAAACGAGGCGGGACCACCGGGGTCTTGGATCGAGAAATAGCTGAGAAGGAGGGGAATGGGAAGGCAACAGACGCACTTGTACGCACACGGACGCGGGGCACACAGGAATCACAATGCATCAACACAACAAAACGAGACGACTAGAAGTCTGAGTATATGAACACGTATGTATATTAATTTGCATGTGTATATCAAGACGGTTACAACTAACAGGCTGGCAAGGCGAACGCCGACGCTTGTTTACTCACACGTAGAAGAGCGAGATGGAGACTCTGCCGGAAGCACACGGGCGTTCCACAAAGCAGAGTTCGCCTCCCCAAAAACCTGCGCCCAGCGAATATAGAGAAAGAAGGAGGAGAAGAGCTTGGTCCCAATCCGACAGCACTTCGTCCTCCACAAAAAAAAACCGATCCCTTTTTATTCCTCTCCCTCTCTTTTATAGCCCAAGGAGGGAGGCCGTTATCATTCGTTACATCATATTAATTCTCTGTCCTTTCAGACAGAGATACACCTCGATTCTCTCCCTATTGAATGCGTGCTTCCTAGGATTTCATCTCAGCCGACTTGTACCTACCTACTTACTATACAACGAAAGTGTGCTCACGTGTAAGGGCCGGTTTACACACGCTAAATTCGGTTTCCGCCTAGGGACGGTTTTCTTCACAACAACGGGGAGTTGTCAGATTTCAACATTCTGAAGCCAATTCGATTCGATGTGATGTTATCTTCGAGTGCCAAGCACGTGGCGCTTGCTTACGGCCGTAGAGTGGCTTCTTTAATCAGTAGACTGCTTTCGGATGGATGTTGGATTCGAAGCCGGGTGGTTGTACCATGTATACCTCCTCTTCTAGTTCGCCTTGAAGAAAGACGTTCTTGACGTCCATTTGGTGGAGGTGCCACCCTTTCGCCGTTGTAAGTGCAATCACGGTCCGCATAGTCGTCATCTTTGGCACTGGGGCAAAGGTCTCTTCATAGTCAACTCCATGTGTTTGTGCGTAGCCTTTTGCTACAAGTCGGGCTTTGTAGCGATTGATAGAGCTGTCAACATTATACTTCACCTTGTAAATCCATTTGCAACCGATTGCCTTCTCGTGAGGCGAGTGGGGGATGAGATCCCATGTCTCATTCTTAGAGAGAGCTTGCCTCTCCTCGTTCATTGCTTCAACCCATCGTGGATCCTTGGCTACCTCGGGAAATTTTTTCGGTTCCGAAACTATCGCCACCTTCATCATAAAGGCCTAGTGGTATGCCATATAGTCGTTGTAGCCGAATCAACTAACAAGATTCTTCTCATGGGTGGAGCGACAGAGTTTTTGGTTTGCCGATGTGAGTTCTTTCTTAACTACGGGCGATCTCATAAGAGTCACATTGATTGTCTTCATATTCTGGCATTTTGGCTTTCCCTTTGTCCATCTTTGGACTCGGCCGAGATGTGCTCTGGTTGCTTGGAGGCTCTTGTGGTCTGCTCAATCTAGTTGAGATCGTACTCTCCTCAGGTATTGAACTTAGTTGATAATTGTCTTTTGTGTTGCCAAGGTCGTTCGTAGATGGTTCGGGAGGAGTCGGCTCGTACCATGATGCCGATTCATCAAAGAAGACATCTCGACTGACACAAACTTTCCGAGTAGATGGGTTGAAGCACATGTACCCTTTTTGCTCTAGTTTGTATCCCACAAGGATGCACTTCTCTGATTTTGGGTTAATGCACTCCGGATGTTGTGCACCGATTCATGAAATAGACGACAGTATTTGCAGCTTCTACCCAATATGACTTGGGCATATGCTTCTCATTTAGCATGGCCCTTGCTACTTCGAGGATATGCCGATTCTTGCGTTCGGCTACACTGTATTGTTGTGGTGTGTGTTGACAAATGAATTCTCGCTGAATTCCTTCTTGTCAAAGATATGCCATGAACACATTGGAGAAGTATTCCTTTCCTTCGTCCGACTGAAGGCATCGTACATGGTGGCCGGTTGTCTTTTCGACTTCGCTTTTGAAGTTTTGGAAGTGTGAAAACACTTCACTCTTCATCCTTGTGGGAAAGATCCATGTGTATCTTGAGAAGTTGTCAATGAAGGTAACATAGTACCAACATCCTCCGAATGTGGCCGTCTGTGTCGGTCACCACACATCTGAGCAGACTATGTCCAATAGGCCTTTGCTCACGTTCCTCTCCTTCGGGAACGAGTGTCGATGTTGCTTGCCGAATTGGCATGCTCCACATACTCCTTCAATCTCTTTCTCTTTGAACGTCGGAAGTTCAATGACGACTCCTTTCGATTGCATCGCCTTGTCAAGTTTGTTGAGATTGATATGGCCAATCCTTTTATGCCATAGCTCTATGTCTGTGTCGACTTTGAGGCCCTTTGCAAACATGGCCGATTTCACCTCGTTCGACTCGAGGATAAACATTCGACCTTCCCTTCGACCCCGAGCGATGAGTTGACCTTCCTTCTCGATGAAGCAACCTCCTTGGTTGAATTGAACTTTCATCCCTTGCTCCACAATTTGGCCGACCGAGACCAAATTCTTCGTTATGGTGGGTACATGTGAGACATTTTTGATACAAGTTTGTTCACCTTCTTTTCCAAATGGGACATTGCTGACATGCCAAATCGGATGAGTGGTGTCATCTCCGGTTTCGACATAGCCGAGACAATCCGGCTCTCGTAAGTCTCGAAACCATTCTTGATGGGATGTCATATGGTTTGATGGGGGTTTGAGGCACCAGAGTCGACGAATCATACATCTTCCGGATTGGAGACATTAGTCGAAGTAGAGGCCAACATAGAATTTGCTCTATGTCTCATCACGAATATTCCGCCATGGTCTTCATAATCGGAGTTAGTGGTGTAATTTGTGAGTTGTCAGCTTGTGGAAGCCGACTCATGCTTCTTCTTTTGGAACTCTTCTTCGTGGTGGCCGAGTATACCACAATATCCGCATTCGATTGGACTGCTTTGTCGGTTTCGACGAGCATGGAAACTCCCCCTTCTTCCGAACGTTCCTCAATTGTTGCCATGTTCTTGCCAAAATTGGGAGTTGTTTTCGTAAGTCGGACCCCGTCCGCCTCGTCCTTGGCCGAATTGGCCTCTTGCTCGACTGTGCCCTCTGTTGGCATAAAAGGCCGACTGCTTCCAAGTTGTATCCGTTCGAGTGTGAACTCGTTAATAAGTTAGGGTTTAGTATATAAGCGAATACCTAACATTGTAATGAGAGACGAGGAAGAAGACGACGAGCAGACGATTGTAATCTCTGAGAGAGAAAAACGCGTTGTGCAAAAATAAGAAGCTTTCCATTAAAGATCGTATCTGTGTAAGTCTATATCTGCCTTCTCTATCTTCTGTGTGTGTATGTTGTTTGCTATTCATAGCCATAAAATCCGAACACACACTTTCGCATAACAGTCGACATTAACCAACAAGTGGTATCAGAGCTGTGTTCTACTGTGCGGCGGCAACGGATAGCAGAAGAAGAAACTAAAAGAAAAGACTAGGTCAGAAACATCAAATCCACAGAAAGAATATGGCTTCAACATCCGGAATAGGAGTTGAAATCAGAAAGTTCGACGACAAAAACTTTTCCCTGTGGAAAGAGATGATGCAGGATGTGCTGGTTATCCGAAGACAGGTCGAAGCCATTCGGCATAACGAAAAGCCTGCTTCGATGACAACAGAAGGGTGGAGATCAATGGAAGAAATAACACGCTCCACCATCTGAATGCATTTGGCTGAATGTCTATTTCAGCATGGCGAGAGAGATGAGAACGTTCTCATTGTGGGAGAAATTACCGGCCGTATATGAGAAGAAGTCCTCATCTTCAAAACTGATATTGATCAAACAATTGTTCAACATGAAGATGAAAGAGACCGATTCGGCAACCTCCCACATCAACACCTTCAACAGGGTGTTGTCAGAGCTCTCATATCAAGGGATCAACTTTGAAGAAGAAGTGAAAGCCCTTGCCCTCCTATCGAGCTTGCCGTCGAGTTGGGAGGTATTATGTACGGCATACACCAATAGCCGACCAATCCTGAATTTGGACGAAACAACCAACCAAGTCCTGACAGAGGACATTAGGCAAAAATTGATGGGACTAACCATCGATGAGTTGGAAGAAGCCCACCACTCAACCGAGTTGTTTGACCGAAAGAACAAGCTGATAGAACCAGTCGACGATATAGTCGATCGAGAACGAGGGGAGACTGACAGCGGTTGAAGTCGAAAACGGGCCAAACAAGCGAGTATTGCACACACTGCAAGAAAGCTAGCCATAATGTTTCCGACTGTTGGTAAATAAAAAGAAAAGAGAGTGGTCGGCGATCTGAGCGGAATTGGGGACGTTCCGACTCGGACCACTCTCCAATCGGCAACCAGATCAATGTTGCCGACACCCGATCCGGAGAAATCCTCTCCCTAGAGGATTCGATGATCAGAGTAGTCCTCTCCCTTGAAGATTCGATGATAGGAGAAGTCCTCTACAGTGCACAAGTTGCACACACGTGGCTACTAGACTTTGGTGCCACATTTCACGTGACCCCCAACGTTGAATGATTCTCGAACTATTCAGCCGACGCCAGCGGCACAGTCCGACTGGGAAACGGGAAGGAGTGCAAGATAGCCGGAACTGGGGAGGTTCCCATCAGATTGCCAAATGGCAACACAATAACCCTGCACCGAGTTTGGCACATACTTGATCTAAAGAGGAGTCTAGTCTCCATTGACATGTTAGCCGAAGACGGGTATCGAACGACTCTACACGAGTTGACATGGGTGATCAGCCGAGGAAACCTAAAAATCGGGAGTGTGTACAAGTACAACAATCTGTACCCATTGATGGCGATCAACCCCGAAGGGGCCGTGAACGTAGCTGAAAAGACCGACCCAAACCTATGGCATGGCTGACTCGGCCATATGTCACAAGCCGGACTTGATCGGCTGATGTCGGTCGGCTACATCTCGAAACTCCAGGCAAAGACGGACTTCTGCGAGCATTGTCGATATGGGAAACAAACCCGAAGTCCGCACTCTCTCCACTACGGGACGGTACGACAACCCCTAGAGCTCGTGCACATAGACATATGTGGGCCCATGCAAGAGCGATCACTAGGAAGCTCCCGGTACTTCATCACATTCGTAGATGACTGTACATGGAAAGTTTGGGCATACTCCATCAAGTCCAAAGATGAAGCGCTCGAGGTCTTCACTCGATGGATATCTGAAGTGGAGAACCGGTCGGGACACAGAGTGAAGACACTCCAATCTGACAATGGAGGTGAGTACACCTCCAGAGCCTTCAAATAGTACTTGTCCAAAAAAGGGATCTGGCATCAAAAGACCATTCCTTATAGACCCATGCAGAATGGGGTGGCTGAATGGATCAACCGAACGATCCAGGAGAGGGTGATGACAATGCTCAAGCAAGCCGGACTGAAGCTGGAATTCTGGGCTGAGGCATTGCAGACGACAGTGTACCTGATAAATCTAGAACCGTCAAGATCAATTAGGCTTGAAGTGCCCTACAATAGGCTCCGTATATGACAGGAACTACACGCTTCGATGAACAATGCTCGGCCACAACCGAGCTTAGAATCAAACACAGAAAAAAACGGGGAATGAATACACGACGCAAAGGAGAGAAAAGAGTACACAAGATGTTAACGTGGAAAACCCAAACTAGGGAAAAACCACGACAGCCCACAGACTGCAAACTATCACTATATCAGAATGTACAATTGTGAAGCACCGAGGTAACGACCTCGAGCTTGCTATCTTCGCCACAGGCGGCGGTTACAACAGAAGCAACGACCTCTTCCTCTCTCTCTCTCTCTCTCTCTCTCTCTCTCTGTACACAGTTACACGCTCTAATCTTGCGCAACCAAGAATGACAACAACATCCACTAAAGTTTGCCCTAAGTCATATTTATACTAATATGACTTTTCGGCTATTTACAAATATAGCCCTGATGGACTCTCAGAAACATATTTACAAATATGTCCCTTCATCCGGTAAACACTCCTCATCGGGCCTGCATCATCCGGCCCTTGCCGGGCACACGTCATCCGGTTCTCACCGGGTCTTCTGTAGCCGGGTACTCATCCGGTTCTCACCGGGTCTTCCGTTTCCGGGTACTCCTCATCCGGTTCTCACCGGGTCTTCCGTTGCCGGGCACTCATCATCCGGTTCTCACCGGGTCTTCTATTGCCGGGTACTCCTCATCCGGAGGGACTTGTTTTGTAACAGTATATTCGGATGTGAAGCCTACGCGTTCATCCGTAGGGACAAAAGGACGAAGTTGGCACCCCATGCAACAAAGTGCATATTTCTCAGTTATGGAACCGATGGGGACTTTGGCTACCGATTATGGGACCTTGAGAACCGGAAATCGATCTGGAGCAACGACGTAGTCTTCAATGAAGACTCCATCTTCTCTCAACGGAAGTAGCAGAAAACAGTGGGCAAGAAGGTATCCTTCGAAGATGACAACGTCATCGTAGAAAGATCGACCCACCGGGCTGAATCAGAGAGTCAACAAACAGTTGAACTCCAACCAGTCGACAACGTCCCATCCGACATTGAATCGGCCATAAGTCCCAACGTCGAACTCAAAGACAAAGCCGAATCTAAAAGAGTCGACAAAGGAAGAGTCACTAAGAGGCAAGTCAGAACCGAGTCAATGACAACCACAAGGGAGAACAACTAGACACTGCCGAAATTCCAAACCAGGGGCGGAATACCGAACAAGATTCCTGACTCAACTGGTTCAACAAATGCTGATTGTTAAAAAGAACCGATCGAAGAATCCGAACTAGATATTACGGCACCTAGGAGATCTGGATGAGCTTGAAGGTAAACAGAGTTTTATCAACCGGGCCTCAATTACATCAACTACATGGATGCAGGCGAACCAAGCACGTATGACGAAGCTATGGCCGCACCGGACGCCGAAACATGGTTGCAAGCCATGAAATTCGAAATGGACTCGATTCATCAGAATCAGACATGGGAGTTGGTCGAACTACCAATAGGAAGAAAGCCGCTACCTTGCAATTGGGTGTTTTGTTGAGATTTCAGTCCCTCCGGATGGGATGATGAGTACCCGACAAGGAAGACTCAGTGAGAACCGGATGATGATTACCCAGCAAGGAAGACCTGGTGAGAACCAGATGACGCAGGCCCGGTGAGAACCCCTCACCGGATGAAGTGGCTATATTTGTAAATAGTCCTAAAGTCATATTAGTATAAATATGACCTAGGGCAAACACTATTTAGGATGTTGGTCATTCCTTGTGTTGTTGTAACTGCTGTATAGAGAGAGAGAGAGAGAGATAGAGAGAGAGAGAGAGCGAGTCTCTGTTGTAACCGCCGCCAGGCGAAGAGTGTGAGCATGAGGTCGTTGCCTCTGTGCCCCCTGTTGTATTCTTTGACATAGTGATAGTTTGGAGTACGTGGGTTCCCGTGGTTTTTCCATCTCAGGGTTTTCCATGTTAACATCTCGTGTACTCTCTTGTTTATAGTGTGTGTGCATATACGTGTATTTACCCTCCATTCCCATTCTCGGTGTTTCGATTCTAAATGACACGATCTGAGACTCGGTTGTGGCTGAGTAATATTCCACATATTTCGCGTCAATCTGGTATCAGAGTGAAATGACACAGAAAATGGAAGATTCATTTGGCGGCATGTTCAAGCTAACCGACTCCAACTACTCAGTGTGGAAGTTGAAGATGAGGGACATGCTCGTGGTTAAAGATCTTTGGTTGCCGGTTCAGTTCGGGGACAAGAGATCGTAGAAGATCGATGCCACGATATGGAAGGTGATGCACATGAAGACAATGGCATACATCCGGTGCTTCATCGACATGAGCCTGTACAACAACTTTAATGAAGAAAGTAAGGCTCATGAACTCTGGGAGAAGATCAACATTATGTTTCAGAACAAAAATGTTGTTAATCAGGTTTCGGTATTCCAGAAGCTAGTGTGGCTTCGGTACCAAGATGGCTCCAGTATGGCGGAGCACATGAATGCCTTTCAGGGGCTGATAAACCAGGCCACATCGTTGGAAGTACCTCTCACCAATGAGGTACTAGCACTACTCTTGCTCGGTTCCCTCCCAGATAACTGGGAGACGTTAGTTGTCACATTGGGCAATGCCGGGCCGGAAGGAAAACAACTATCCCTAGCAAGAGTCAAGTCGAGCTTGCTAGATGAGGAGGTGCATCGGAAAGACAAGGAGGTGATCTCTGACGCCAAAGCTCTCCTTACTGAATCGGAACGTGGAAAACAAAGGAACTGGAGCCCCCAGAACCGGGAGAAGTCGGGGGCAAGGTCAAAGTCAAGGGGCAGGCCCACTTGCTTCTATTGCGGCAAGCCGGGGCACTTCTAGAAGAACTATCGGCATTTCCAGAAAGACAAGGAAACTGACAGTACCGACTCGAAGCGGTCACCGTACCAGAACAACAAAGACTGGAGAGGACCGGACCGGAAGGGAACAACGACAATCGTGGCAAGTGAAGAAGAGTTGATGCTCATCACCAAGGAGAGTGAGTTGAACCTTGATGGCAACGAGACAATGTGGGTTGTCGATTCCGGGGCGTCGTTCCACCTGACCCCGGACCAGAAATGCTTCTTATCTTACACAACCGGTGAGCACGGATGCGTCCGGATTGGGAATGAAGGTACATGCCGAATTGTTGGCATAGGAGACGTGTGGTTGACAACACCAACCAGATGCAAGATGCTGCTAAAGGATGTTCGACACGTTCCGAAGGTTCGATTGAACCTGATATCAGTCGGTCGGCTAGATGATGAAGGCTACATGGGTAGCATTCGGAACGGTGTCATGAAGTTCAACAAAGGGAGCCTGATAGTGGCTGGGGCCTGGAAAGTCAACACACTGTAACTGATGAATGCCCGGTTATGCCGGGGAGAAGTGAACGTGACATCCGACACTACCGCTGAGTTGTGGCACAAGAGACAGTGTCACATGAGCGAGAACGGGATGAGGAGGCTTGCCGATGAAAACCTCATTCCGGTGAAGGACGTGCATCTTGAGAGGTGCACCGATTGCCTGGCCGGTAAGCAAAACCGGATCTCCTTCCGATCAAGGCCACCGATGAAAGGCACCTCAAGTATGTTTCTCCGATTCGGCTCCGGTAAACCCCAACTTGACGGTTTCACCAATTCGGATATGTCGGCGATGCGGATATCAGCCGATCAACATCTGGATACGTCATGACGTATGCAGGGGGAGCTGTTTCGTGGCAATCGAGGTTGCAGAAGACGGTTGCGTTGTCAACCACGGAAGCGGAGTACATGGTAGCTGTGGAAGCCGGCAAGGAAATACTATGGATGAAGGACTTCATCGAAGAGCTAGGGATCCGGCAGGAGGAATACCGGCTCTATTGCGATATTCAAAGTGCCATCCACCTTGCGAAGAACGCGGTGTATCATTCCAGGACGAAGCACATCCAGCGGAGGTACCACTGGATCCGGGAGAGAGTGGAAGATTGAGAGTTCATGCTGACGAAGATCCACACAGAGGAGAACAGGTTAGATATGCTGACCAAAGTGCTGACACCCGACAAGCTGGATGCATGCTGGAAGAGGATCGGATTGACGAGACATCTCATGCCAGAGTGAAGGGGGAGTTTTTTAGGATTTCAGTCCCTCCGGATGGGATATGAGTACTCGGCAAGGAAGACCTGTTGAGAACCAGATATGAGTACTCGGCAAGGAAGACCCGGTGAGAACCGGATGACGTAGGCTCGGTGAGAACCTCTCACCGGATGAAGGGACATATATGTAAACATGTCTCTGTTAGCCCATTGTGGCTACATTTGTAAATAGCCCAAAGTCATATTAGTATAAATTTGACCTAGGGCAAACAGAGGATAGTGTTGCATTTTTGGTGTAACTACTGTATAGAGCGTAATAGAGAGAGAGAGAGAGAGAGAGAGAGAGAGAGAGACCTTGAACAGTCTCTGTTGTAACCACCTGTTGGCGAAGACTGGGAGCATGAGGTCGCCACCTCTGTGTTCTTGTTGTATTCTTCTGGACATACTGATAGTTGGAGCTAGTGGGCTCCCGTGGTTTTTCCCGTTTAGGGTTTTCCACGTTAACATCCTGTGTACTCTCTATTGATCTATTGTTTGTGTGTGTATACCTGTACTTCTCATTATTCCCATCTTTCTGTGGTTGATCCTAAGACTCGGTTGTGGCCTAGCAATATTCCGCATATTCACGTCAGTTTTTCCCTCTCAGGGTTTTCCACGTTAACATCTCGTGTACTCTCTTGTTTACAGTGTGTGTGCATATATGTGTATTTACCTTCCATTCCCATTCTCGGTGTTTCGATTCTAAATGACATGATCTGAGACTCGGTTGTGGCTGAGTAATATTTGGATATTTCACATCATGTTCCGATACAAGTATGTATCCGACTCAGAGAAACCCAAGTACAAAGCTCGGCTTGTCGCGAAAGGATTCGAACAGGAATACGGGGTCGACTACGATGAGATATTCTCACCAGTAGTCAAGATGACCACCCTTCGACTCCTACTAGGAGTCGTAGTGATAGAAGACCTAGAGCTCGAGCAGATGGACGTAAAGACGACATTCCTACACGGAGATCTGGAAGAAGACATATACATGTCTCAACCGGCAGGCTTCACGGCGATGGGGGAGGACACTCACCTCGTATGCAGACTAAAGAAAAGCCTATATGGCCTCAAACAAGCGCCGAGAATGTGGTACCAGAAGTTCGACTCCCACATAAGGTATCTTGGATACAACAGATCAGACTCCGACCCCTGCATGTATGTTCGGCAATTGGCCGACGAGTCCAGGATCTATCTGATCCTTTATGTCGACGGCATGTTGATTGCAAGGAGCAATCAAGCAGAGATTGGAAAGCTCAAGAGGAGCCTTTACAGAAAGTTTGCGATGAAGGAACTTGGACAAGCCTGACACATATTGGGCATGAGGTTAGAGCGAAATCAGATGACCAGGACTCTCTGACTCTCCCAATCCGACCACATCCGCAAGGTGCTAAAGCGCTTCAACATGGAGAACGCGAAGCCAACACGGACACCGCTTCCGATGTCGATCAAACTATCGGATAGAGACTCTCCTGCAACGGACAAGGAGAGAGAGCTTAATGGAAAGATACCCTACGCATCGGCAATAGGAAGTATCATATACTGGCGACCCGACCCGACCTATCCTATGCCGTAGGGGTGGTCAACCGGTACATGTGAAACCCAGGAAAGAAGCATTGGGAGGCCGTCAAGCACATCCTTAGGTATTTGAAAGGAACCATGGATGCACAACTGACATTCGGTTTGACAACATCAATTGAAATCGAAGGCTACACCAACTCCGACTATGCCGGAAACACGGAGAATCGGAAATCGACATCAGGCTACATCTTCACCTATGGTGGCGGTGCGATATCATGGAGGTCGAAACTTCAAGAGTGCATGGCTCTGTCTACCACAGAAGCCGAGTACATAGTAGCATCGGAAGCAGCGAAGGAAGCGATCTGGCTACATCGACTATCTGCCGATTTCGGAATTGCAAACCAAATAGACTGACCAACGCCGACCATCTATTGCGACTCACAGAGCGCAATACACCTCATCAACAATCCCATCTACCATGTGAAGACGAAGCACATTGAGGTGTGGTATCATCATATTCGGGAGCTCGTGACTGAGAAGAAACTCGAAGTTCGGAAGATCGACACCGAGGTGAACATCGTTGATTGCCTGACGAAGCCACTCCTAGATCAAAGCTTCGGAATGCTAAGGACGAAGATGGGGCTATGACAAGCGACTGAGCAGAAGAAAGCCAAACGAGGAGTAGAAGGTAAGAGTTGACCGACACTCATACTATACCTCTGTCGATTCGGCTACTTGCCGACAGACTTGTAACATAAGATCTAGTTAAATTTGTAATCTAGGTTTACGGGGGAGATAAAACCAAGCACTTGTACATGCAAGAAAGAGTAGTCCTTTTACGAGGGAGTTTGTTGGCATAAAAGGCTGACTGCTTCCAAGTTGTATCCGTCCGAGTGTGAACTCGTTAATAAGTTAGGGCTTAGTATATAAGCGAATACCTAACATTGTAATGAGAGACGAGGAAGAAAACGACGAGTAGACGATTGTAATCTCTGAGAGAGAAAAACGCGTTGTGCAAAAATAAGAAGCTTTCCATTAAAGCTCGTATCTGTGTAAGTCTATATCTACCTTCTCTATCTTCTGTGTGTGTATGTTGTTTGCTGTTCATAGCCATAAGATCCGAACACATGCTTCCGCATAACAATGTTCACCCCAACATGTGTGCTAACATCATCTAAGACCAAGATGTCAGTCTCATCACATGTTGCATTTACTTCCTCTATTTCCTCCGAGGAAGAGGGACCACTAGATTGTCTACCATGCCCTCTAACATTATCTTTCTCCTTATTTTTTAGGGCATAACAATCTTTCTTAAGGTGTCCCTTTTTATGACAGTAATAACACACCATATTTTTCTTCCTAGATTTGCTTCTACCTCTATCATTTCCACTACTATTTCTTGTTTGGCTTCTACCACGGTGTTGGTTCTTGCGAGGACCAACATCAAAAACATTATATGCATCTCCATTATGTGATGCAATCATAGATTTTCTACGAATTTCTTCACCCAAAAGTGCTCCACATATGTCATTATAGACTAATTTTCCATTTGGTGCACTAGCACTAGTAGTGGTGCAAAAAGTGTCCCATGAGCTAGGCAAAGTGCATAACAAAAATACACATTTTAGCTCATCATCCAAAATCATTTTCTGAGCCAGTAATTGTGACCATAATGCATCAAAATCATTCAAATGGTATCAAGAGAAAAAAACCATAATCCCACTCACAAAACAACATAACTATGATAAAACCAAATTCTGTTAGGAAACAGGTCCCTCCGGATGGGAAGTGAGAAGAACAATACTGATGAGCAAACTCGGCCGAGGCCGAAACCAGATGAGGAATACCCAGCTACGGAAGACCCGGTGAGAATCGGATGACGAGTACCCGACTACGGAGAGCCGGATGGTGCAGACCCGGTGAGAACTGGATGACGAGTACCCGGCAAGCGCCGGATGATGCACGCCGGATGAGGAGTGCTCACTAGATGAAGAGACATATTCGTAAATATGTTTCTGAGAGTCCATCGGGGCTATATTTGTAAATAGCCGAAAAGTCATATTAGTATAAATAGGACTTAGGGCAAACAGAGAATGAGGATGTTGTTGTTATTCTTGTTGGTGTAAGATTATAGCGTGCAATTGTGTACAGAGAGAGTGAGAGAGAGGAAGAGGTCGTTGCCTCTGTTGTAACCGCCACTTGTGGCGAAGATAGAAAGCTCGAGGTCGTTGCTTCGGTGCTTTACCATTTTGTACATTTTGACATAGTGATAGTTTGCAGTTTGTGGGCTGCCGTGGTTTTTCCCATATTTGGGTTTTCCACGTAAACATCCTGTGTACTCTTCTCTTCATTGTGTCGTGCATTCATTCCCGTCTTTTTGTGTATGATTCTAAGCTCGGTTGTGGCCGAGAATTGCGCATAGGGAGCGTGTAGTTCCTGTCAAAGTGGTATCAGAGCAAGGCAACACAGAAAAATGGACGATTCGTTGGGAGTCATGTTCAAGCTCACCGGCTCCAACTATTCGGTGTGGAAGTCGAAGATGAGGGACATGCTCGTGGTTAAAGACCTTTAGCTGCCGGTTTAGTTCGGGGACAAGAGACTGGACAAAATCGACGCCGCGATATGGGAAGTGATGCACATGAAGACAACGGCTTACATACGGTGCTTCATCGACATGAGCCTATACAACAACTTCAATGAAGAGAGAAAGGCTCATGAGCTCTGGGAGAAGATCGGCATTATGTTTCAGAATAAAAATGTTGTCAATCAGGTTTCGGTATTTCGGAAGCTAGTAAGACTCTGGTACCAAGATGGCTCCAACATGGCGGAGCACATGAATGCCTTCCAGGGGCTGATCCATTAGGCAACATCATTGGAAGTACCTCTCGCCGATGAGGTACTAGCGCTACTCTTGCTCGGTTCCCTCCCGGATAGCTGGGAGACGTTGGTTGTCACTTTGGGCAACGCTGGGCTGGAAGGGAAACGGTTATCCCTAGCAAGAGTCAAGTCGAGCTTGCTAGATGAGGAGGCGTGTTGGAAAGATAAGGATACGAGCTCCAACACCAAAGCGCTCCTTACCGAATCGGAACGCGGAAGACATAAAAACCGTAGTCCCTAGAACTGGGAAAAGTCGGGGACACGGTCAAAGTCAAGGGGGAGGCCTACTTGCTTCTATTGCGGCAAGCCGGGACACTTCCAGAAGAACTGTCGGCATTTCCGGAAAGACAAGGAAACCGACGGTACCGGACCGGAAGGGAACGACGGCAATCGCGGCAAGTGAAGAAGAGTTGATGCTCATCACCGAGGAGAGTGAGATAAACCTTGCCCACGACGAGATGACCTGGGTGGTCGACTCCGGAGCGTCGTTCCACCTTACCCCGGACCGGAAATGCTTCTCATCCTACTCAGCCGGTGACCACAGCTGTGTCCAGATGGGGAATGAAGGTACATGCCGAATTGTTGGCATAGGAGACGTGTGGTTGACAACACCAACCGGATGCAAGCTGCTGCTGAAGGATGTCCGACACATTCCGGAGGTTCATCTGAACCTGATATCAACCGGTCGGCTAGATGATGAAGGCTACACGGGTAGCATCCAGAACGGTGTTATGAAGTTCAGCAAAGGGAGCCTAATTGTGGCTCGGGCCCAAAAGGTAAACACGCTTTACCTGATGAATGCCCGGTTATGTCCGGAGGAAGTGAACATGGCATTCGACACTGTCGGTGAGCTGTGGCACATGAGCGAGAAGAGGATGAAGAGGCTTGTAGACGACAACCTCATTCCAGTGAAGAACGTGCACTTGGAGAAGTTCAGTGATTGTCTGGCCGGAAAGCAAAGCCGGACCTCCTTCCGATCGAGGCCACCGATGAGACGTAATGCACCACTAGAGTTGGTGCATACTGATGTGTGTCAAGTGGACACGAAGTCACATGCAGGATCGCAGTACTTCATGACGTTCATAGATGAGGACAGCCGGAAGCTATGGGCCACACTGTTGAAGACGAAGGATTAGGTGTTATCCGTCTTCAAAGAGCTCCACACGAGAGTGGAAAGAGAAACCGGCCGAAAGCTGAAGGCGGTTCGAGCAGATAACGGAGGTGAATACCGGGGGCAGTTCGAGGAGTACTGTCGCTCGAAGGGAATCCGGTTCGAATTTACCGTGCCGAAGACGCTGGAACTAAATGGGCTGGCCGAGAGGATGAACTGGACCATAATGGAGAGGGTCCGGAGTATGCTGGCGCATGCAAAGTTACCCAAGACGTTTTGGGCTGAGGCGTTGTTGACAGCGACGTATGTGATAAACAGATCACCCTCAGTGCCCTTGGATGGAGACACACCGCAGAAGGTGTGGACCAGTAGGAAGTGTCCTACCGGCATCTAAAGGTGTTCGGGTGTCTCGGATACGTGCATGTAGCTAAGGACTGGAGAGGAAAGTTAGATCCAAAGACCCGGCCATGCATATTCCTTGGTTACGACGACGACGAGTTCGGCTACTGAGTGTGGGACCCGGTCGACAAGAAGGTATTCTGGAGTCGAGATATTATCTTCATGGAGGACAAGACGCTTGCCGACTGGGAGTTGGAGAAGAAGATAATGAACTCCGAGTCAACCGGTAAGGATCGATTCTACGATGAGTAGACCCAACCGGCAAGAGACCGGTTAGCACTCGCGGAACCAGCCGGTTATAGTGAAGATACCGAACCGGCAGAAGAAGAAGTAGAGGAAGCTGAAACCGGAACCGGCCAAGACCCCGAATCGGATTCGGATGAAGAGCAAATGGAGGAGCCAGTTATCGAAGCCCAGAGACGGAGATATCCTCTCAGAGAGAGAAGGGGCCCCCGGAGATTTTTGGATGCAGAGCATGTGTTGCTAACCGATGAGGGGGAGCCAGAAAGCTTCGAAGAAGCGAAGGATGACACCCATAGCCGAAAATGGTTAAGTGCCATGCAGGATGAGATGGATTCCTTGTATGAGAACCATACATACAAATTGGTGGAGTTGCCGAAAGGAAAGCGGGCACTCCGAAACAAGTGGGTGTACAAGTTGAAATCGGGAGATGCCGACAACCCCCCGAGATACAAAGCCAGGATCGTGGTGAAGGGGTTCCAGTAGAAGAAGGGCGTGGACTTCAACGAGATATTTTCCCCGGTAGTAAAGATGACCTCCATCCGGACGGTGCTGAGTATAGCGGCAAGCATGGACCTCGAGGTAGAGCAGCTGGACGTGAAGACGACATTCCTTCACGGTGACCTCGAAGAGGAGATCTACATGCAGCAACCGGAAGGATTCGTGGAGAAAGGGAAGGAGCGCCTGGTTTGCCGGTTGAAGAAGAGCCTCTACGGGTTGAAGCAGGCTCCCCGACAATGGTACCGGAAGTTAGACTCCTTCATGACCGATCAAGGGTACCACAAGACGCAGGCCGATCACTGTGTGTTTGTGAAGAAGTTTGAAGGAGGCGACTTCCTGATACTCCTTCTGTACGTGGACGACATGTTGATCGTTGGACGGGACCAAGCCAAAATACGGATGCTGAAGAAGGCTCTCAACCGAACCTTCACGATGAAAGACTTGGGTCCGGCAAGACAGATGCTGGGGATGCATATCATCCGGAACCGGCCAACGAAGCAACTGTGGCTGTCACAAGAGAAATACGTGACAAAGGTGCTTCAACGATTCAACATGTCAGATACGAAACTGGTCGGATCGACTCTTCCGGCAAACTGTAGGTTATCCGGTAAGCAAAGCCCGAAGACGAAAGCAGAGAAGGCTGATATGATGAAGGTTCCATATGCCTCTGCCGTCGGGAGCTTAATGTACGCAATGGTGTGTACCCGACCGGATATAGGATACGCAGTCAGAGTGGTGAGCCGGTTTATGAGCAATCCTGGCAAGGAGCACTGGAACGTGGTCAAATGGATACTGCGGTACTTGAAGGGCACTTCGAACATGTGTCTCCGATTCGGCTCCGGTAAACCTCAACTTGACGGTTTTACCGATTCGGACATGTCGGCTGATGTGGATACCAGCCGGTCTACATCCGGGTATGTAATGACATATGCAGGGGGAGCTGTTTCGTGGCAGTTGAGGCTGCAGAAGACGGTTGCGCTGTCAACCACGGAGGCGGAGTACATGGCAGCTGTGGAAGCTGGCAAGGAAATATTATGGATGAAGGACTTCATCGGAGAGCTCAGTATCCGGCAAGATGAATACCGGCTCTATTGTGACAGTCAAAGTGCCATCCACCTTGCTGAGAATGTGGCCTACCATTCCCGGACAAAGCATATCCAGTGAAGGTATCACTGGATCTGGGAAAGAGTAGATGACCAGGAGTTCGCGCTGAAGAAGATCCACACGGCCGAGAACGGGTCAGATATGTTGACCAAAGTACTAATACCCGACAAGCTGGATGCATGCCGGAAGCGAATCGGACTAGTAAGGCATCCCATGCCGGAGTGAAGGGGGAGTTTGTTAGGAAACAAGTCCCTCCGGATGGGAAGCGAGAAGAACAGTACTGATGAGCAAACTCGGTCGAGGCCGAAACCGGATGAGGAATACCCAGCTACGGAAGACGCGGTGAGAACCGGATGACGAGTACCCGGATACGGAGAGCCGGATGGTGCAGACCTGGTGAGAACCGGATGACGAGTACCCGGCAAGCGCCGGATGATGCAGGCCCGGTGAGGAGCGCTCACTAGATGAAGAGACATATTCGTAAATATGTTTCTGAGAGTCCATCGGGGCTATATTTGTAAATAGCCGAAAAGTCATATTAGTATAAATATGACTTAGGGCAAACAGAGAATGAGGATGTTGTTGTTATTCTTGTTGGTGTAAGATTATAGCGTGCAATTGTGTACAGAGAGAGTGAGAGAGAGGAAGAGGTCGTTGCCTCTGTTGTAACCGCCGCCTGTGGTGAAGATAGAAAGCTCGAGGTCGTTGCTTCGGTGCTTTACCATTTTGTACATTTTGACATAGTGATAGTTTGCAGTTTGTGGGCTGCCGTGGTTTTTCCCATATTTGGGTTTTCCACGTAAACATCCTGTGTACTCTTCTCTTCATTGTGTCGTGCATTCATTCCCGTCTTTCTGTGTATGATTCTAAGCTCGGTTGTGGCCGAGCGTTGCGCATAGGGAGTGTGTAGTTCCTGTCAAATTCCTCTTTCAAAATAGTCTATTTCTTTAATTTTTCTTAACAAAATTCATACAATGTTCAGATAAAGTATAAACCAATATATTTTTACTTGTACAAATAAATATCATGAAGTAAATCTTAAAAAGGAAAATCCATTAAATAAATCCAGTTCTAGCCTCTTGACTGAGTAACTAATCTTTGTTTGTTAACTGTTCTAAATGAGGAAGATGTGGTTCTATAGGATCAAATTTAGGGCTTGGTGGGTTATTGCAAGGTCGGAGGACACAAAGAATTGTTGTATCAAGTGTTCAAAAACATTGTTATGTTGCACGTGAGAATCATGCACTTGGTTGACTATATCATATTCTGGGTATTGCTCTCCATTTCAATGTAGTCTTCCACAAGAAAAGAATTAAGTTGATTTTAAGGAGACGTGTGGGTTGGACTCTTAATCTCATATACATCACCATCTATCAAATCATGAGTTGCAACGTTAGCTCAACCAAACACATAATCCTCGTGAGTAATTCCTCGAGTACTTGCCACAACATGTTGGCTATATGTATATCATAATGTTACTAGTTATCATTGTCCTTTGCTAGTTAGATAAGGTCATAATCAATAAGCCAGTTAGCTATTGCTAATGTTCCAACTAAATCACTTTATCTATTGTTTGCTACTAATAATCACTTTAACTAATTAGCTAGTGGTTATCATTGACCTTACCTACAAGAACTGTTCACTTTGCTAATTAGCTAATTGATGCTCAATGGGTAGTTATTAATAAAGTTACAACGAAGTTAGTTTAGTTAATTAGTGGTCAAGGTTACAACTAAGATAATTAGTAGCTACTAGCAATATTCCCTTGGGGGGATAACGAATTGATGTTTGACGAGTAGATAATAGCTAGTTGATGTTTGTTGGTTTGCTACTAGCTTATTACCTACTACCATAACTATTTAGAATCAATTACATGTATATAGTTGTAAAAGATTATATTTAACCAACTTGTTTCTTCTGACCACCCTTCAAGGAAATCTATCATGGAGCAATCCACCACATACATTGTCGTAGTGTGATAGATCATAGAAAAATATACCAGGTGATAAATATGTTAGCACCTTCTAGAGGTCTACTAGCATCGTAACACTATCCTCAATGGTTAGCCCACATGCAATTGTTCATGTGGACTACATACCCTTACATATTCAATGTTTTCGGAGCTAGATTACATATTTAATTGAAGAAAAAGAATGCCACGGTCATATTTTTTGTTTCATGTATAACATTCTTTGCAAAAAGTGTTCTTTCTATTTCAGGCAATGTTTTCTCGAAGATACTCCCGTGCATGCTCTAATTGAGAAAGATTGTGGGGAAAATTGAATCATGGAGGACGTGGTGTTGTGTGAGAAGAATTTAAAACACTTTTGGGTTTCCTTGTTTTATTTCCCTCTTAGTTAATGCACAAAAACGATAGTGGTTAAAATGGGATTAGGGATAAATACACTAGTTTAATGCAACAAGACCAAGATTAAGATCCAAACTCTAATTTTCACAATAGAAATTCCCTTTACAAAATAGTTCTACAAGATGATTACAAAATATTAACCATAATAGTGATGAAGTGAAGTGTTTATAATGGTGATTACAATGGATCGGGGATTAAAATGGGATGATAGAATTTGAGTTTTGGTGACCCGAGCTCACGAACAATGATATTCATGTCTTTTGTTGTTGTAACTTTCTACGCCCTCTTTCGATCCACCTCTTTTCTCCACGCCTTTTGTTTCTCCTTTCACCATCTTTTTCGAGCGAGCTGGCGAAACCTTAAAAGACTTTTTCATACAACCCTAGTAGTAATAGCAAATGATGAAGGAGAGGTGGTCCAAGTTCACTCTTGCGCTCACCACCCTATATCCTTAACCATTGGCTAGAACTATAATGTACTCTTTTCTTATTATATTAATGTTTTAATACATACATATTTACATTTCAATGGCTCTTTCCCAATTCTCTATTTTCTACCTTTAGACTTGCTACATCACAATATCCAACCCCATCAAACCCGCACATCCACTAGTACGTTGTTGAGGTTATCCTCGCGGATGCGTGGAGTCAGGTAGGACCACGGGGGTCTCGAACTAAGGAATTAGGAAAGCGAGGAGGGAGGAGTTTGGGGATCACGTAGGTCTTGAGACCACGGGAGAGCGGGTAAGTCTAGCGAACGAGAGAGAGTAAGAGAGACACGCGTAGACACAGACACCGACAAAGACACTGAGAACAAAGTATGTTAGGTAGAAAGAGTTCTATTAAACCACAGGTGCACGGTGTTGTGAGTGGAACTCCCTTCTTGCTATGCCGATCACTTCCCTAAGCGTGAGTTCTATGCGACTGTCGAGAACTCGCTCCTCTAGAACCTTTTGTAGGTTCATTGTTTTCTCTATCTCCGAGCTTAAGCGGAAGCTAGTTGGAATCTTGCCCTTCTCCTTCTCCTGGGATCCGGTCGGAGCGGCATCGTGCTTTTTGGTTGCGCTTCATGTGTCAAGCCTCCCCGATGGGCCCGCTCCCTCGGTTTTTCTTGCTCGTTGTTCGTCGATCAGGGATTCGTAGTTCCTGCACGCGGTCTCCACAAAGCCGGTGCTTTCTTCAATGGGGTCGCTCCACCCGGTAACTTCGCGAACACGTTCTTCTACATGCTCCGCTTCCTCATTCTGCAACCTTCTTCTGGACAAGGTCTCGAGAACAACCGGCCAGAACCCAGATTTGGAATCGGGTTTGGCCGTCTTCTCCCCTACGCGTATGCCGACCAAAGCCGAATAGTGGATGGCTTCGACGTGCCGGGCCACGGCTTCTTCCATTAGCCTCTTCATGCCACCTCGTTTGAAATTTGTGTCGAGCAATCTTCGCGTGTCGCGCGCATGTACCCTGCCGTTCGAAAGGTAGACTACATTAGTCCTGAGCGCTTCTCCGAATTTAGCGCATTCTCTCCGGGCAAGTCCAATGCCGTCGCACCATACACACCTCTGATTGGTAGGTGGTCACCGGTCGCGCGGTTGACCTTCGTCGCTTTGTCGAGCTTGGGCGATCTGGAGGTCGCACACCATCCTTGTCAGTCCTTCTAGTCCGGCGCCATTTGTAGGTCCCGCGATTATGTTCGCCGGGGGTGGGCCTAGCTCGAGCCACCTCCTCGTTTCTTCCATTCGGGTTGGCATTGGTTCGGCCCTGATTTCGACAGCCGGTCCGACTGACGAGGACCCCTTTTCTTTCCAGTCCCGATGTTTGTCAATCCTGCTGCATACTTCCTTGACGGTCGCCCAGTGAGTCGTGAGGCCTCGGTTGGTTTCCAGAAGAAGACTCACGCTTTCCCGGACGCGTGAGTCGAATGAAGTGACAAAAAATAGAACCTTGCTCGTTCCGAGCACGGTTCGGTCCAACCTAGAGAGTCGTGCGAACCGTGACTCGAACTCTTGGAGGAGCGCAGAAGCGTTCTGACCCTTGTCGGGGCTGTTGACCTAGTCCATAAAATCCTTTCTCGATAGCCAGAGCGAATGATCGTAGTTGTACCTCTCGAGAACTTCCTCTGCGAACTCCGCCCAATCGTGACAACCCGCTTGTATCTCGACCATCTCTGTATGGATGTGTGGCGTTATGACCCGGGGAAACCCCGCTAGTCGTCTATCTTCGGGTATGTTCCTCATCTACATTTCAGATTTCTAGGCCTCTAAGTAGCTCGTGGCCTCCTTTCCGCCTAACCGGCCTATCTTGCCGATTGTTGCCTCTATGGCCCGGTCGAGGGCACTCGCGCCCTCGCGAGCACTAACCAGGCGGTCTACTGCCACCGCCATTGCTTCTGCAAGTTTGCTTCCTCTCATCTCCAGATTCCTTTGCCGCCCTTCTTCACGTTGGGTTCACCAACTATGTCGAGGTTATCCTCGCGGATGCGTGGAGTCGGGCAGGACCATGAGGGTCTCGGACCAAGGAATCAGGAAAGCGAGGAGGGAGGAGTTTGGGGATCGCGTAGGTCTTGAGACCACGGGAGAGCGGGTAAGTCTAGCGAACGAGAGAGAGTAAGAGAGACACGCGTAGACACAGACACCGACAAAGACACTGAGAACGAAGTATGTTAGGTAGAAAGAATTCTATTGAAACACAGGTGCACGGTGCTATGAGGGGGTACAGCCGGATCAGAGCCGGTGATGGAGTGCGGAGCTTGGCAAATAGCCAGGTACAAAGAGATGACGGTGCGTAGAAGGTCGATCCCCAGGTCGGGAGCACTCGGGCGTCTGACGCGAGCAGGGGAAGCGCCTTCTTTTGCGGTCCATCCTTGGTCTTTCTGTGTGTATCCTCTCCTCTAGATGGCATCCCCGACGACAGTCAAAGGTCGCCCCTTTTATAGCACAAGGAGCGACCGTTACAAGCATTCATGACCCATCACTTTTTCGTCCTAGATTCTCTCCTCGTAACTCTCCCTACTTATGCGATGTCTATATCTTCTTTAATGCTCTAACTACTTAGTACCCCTCCTTATACTCATGCCTAGTACTTATCCTATTTAATTCCCTCGAGGCGCGCACTCGCGTATACTGGTGTTCCTGCGCGTTTCACCTTGTTTCCGCTTATGGCCCGGAATCTTCACGACATCCACCCCCACTAAACCGCACATCCTCCGGTATGTGCCGGATTGCGAATTTAGTGAGGGATTCCGGGCCATCGGTCACTCGTCATCCTCTCCTGAACTGGCGCTTTAGGCTCCCGGGTTAGGTTATGCTTTGTTCCGTATCTTGAAGGCTTTTATCCGCTTCCCAGCCACCGGAGTCGCTACACGCGTCCCGTCGAGCTCCGCGAGATGATATGTCGCGTTGTCGTTGACACTAGTTACCATGTACGGTCCGAACCAACGCTTCATAAACTTGCGCGTAGACCTATGCTGGTTGTCGAGGCTACTGTCGTAGACCAACACCCAATCACCTTCCTCCATCTTCCTTGGCTGGAGTCAGTGTTTTCGGTCAAACCGGGCTTTGTTTCGGATCCGCGCCTCTTTCACCCTTGCCGTGGCTCGTTCCACGTCTTCTAGTCTTTGCTTGAGTTGCCGGATTCGTGCCACTAGCAGCTCTTCTCTGCTCAGTTCATTAGACCAATCGATTGCCGTCCACGAGGTGATTGTTCTCTCAACGGGCATGATGGGTTTCTGTCCGAACATTAGTTCCACCAGCATGTACCGTATCACCGAACTGTGGGTGGGAGCACATTGGTTTCGACACCGCCGCCCACAATGCATATGAGAGCATCCTCGGCCAGTTGCTGACTCGACCTCTGCACACGCGTACAATGGCTTTTACAATCGGACCGTGGCCCCGTTCAATCTTTCTGTTTGCCTCCGGGTTGTACCCCGTTGTGAGGGACAGTTTCACGCCTAACTGATCGAACAGTTCCTCTGCCTCTTCCGCGTCTAGCTCACCTCGGTTGGCCACGATTTTTCCCACACACCCGTATCGGCATATGACATCCTCGATCAGAAACATACATACTGACGCGGTGGTCTTGTTCATTAGTGCTCGCCCCTCTACCTGGTTGGTTAGGTCCTCTCTAGCCAGCACTAGGTATCGCTTCTGCCCTTCGCCCATCGGCATCGTCACTAAGTCAACCATCCACTTGAAGTGCACGGTCGGAGGATAAGTCAGGTGTAGTTCATCGCGGTGCCGAACCACCGAGTGCATCTGGTAGCTTTCGCACGTAGACACGAAGTCGTGCACGCTGTTGTACATGCCTGGCCACCAGTATTTTTCCTTTAACCTTTCGAATGTAGCCCACGTACCCCGGTGTCTAGACCAAGGGCTCTCGTGGAACTTCGACATTAGCTTCTGTTGGTCATTTGCCTGCGTTATTACCCGGAGCGGCACGTCATTTCGCCTTTTCGGGACTCTCTAGATTTTCCCGTTCCATAGGAAATATCGGTACGCCCTCTTCCGGAGCTGTCCTGAAAGAGGGCGTCTGACGTCACTGTCTTCAGAAATCTCCCATCGTAGCCGTCTTCGTCGAACTCATTCACGGGCAGGGTGCTTTGCTCTTTTATCCTCATCCTTGCCGATTTGAAGAAGTCTACGCCGACTTCTTCATTCTCTGATACCATGCCGTCCTCGTCCTCGAATCTTGCTCTAGAAAGCATGTCGGCCATGGCGTTGTCTTTACCCGAGATGTGTTGTATCTCCGGGTTCAGGGACTTGATGTACGCAATCCACCTGAGCATGGCCAAGTCGGGAGTCGCGCATTCGGAGACCATACCGAGAATCGGCAGGCAGTCCGTTTCTATAATTACTTCCGCCCCGATTAACTAGTCTTTGTCGACCTTAACCGCCGAAACGATACCCCACTGTTCACGCTTGACTTGGGCGTACCCTCGTTGTCGCTCACTCAGTACCTTCGCACCGAACCGGATAGGGAAGCGTGTGCCGTCTTTTTCCTCTTGATTTACGACCCATCCGATCCCGGTCGGGCTGGTGTCCACCGTGATGTAGACTGGAGTACTCAGTGTGTATTCCGCTTTGCGCAAAGCCGGTGCCGCGATAAGCGCTCGCTTTAGCTTCCGGACCGCCTCCGCATGTTCCTTCGTCCATGTCAATCTTCTGCTCTTCTTCAGCAAGCCATAGAGTGGTTCGGCAATGTGCGCATAATGAGGGATCCATATGTGGTAGAAGGTGCACGCTCTTAAGAATTGCCGGACCTCTGTGACGGATCCGCACTCCTCCTTCATTGCCGAGATGGCCTCTACCTTGGTCGGCGATGGCTTCCGGCCGTACGACCCACAAAGGTGGCCAACCACTAATATCTCTTGTTGCCTGAAGGCCGAATTCTCTCCCAAGAAGGTAAGCCGCGTGCCTTCGAGGCTCTGTAGTATCTTTTCGCAGTCGGCAATGTGGTCCGTGACAAACCTTAGGCACCCGTCCGTGCCGATCGACTCATCCTTGGTGTCCTCCGGATACCCCTTGATAGGGATGTCGTCCAAGAAAGGCATGGTGATGTCCGGAATGCAGTCCCTCAGAACTCTGTTCATAGCATTCACCATGTGTGCAACTGAGTTGGTCCCTCCTTGTGGTAAGGTGCACATCCGAACTAGACTGAGAGGGGTTCGCATTGTCATGATGTCCCTGCTTTCCATGACCAATTGGAATTGGTTGTATCCTAAGTAAAGGTCTCCGACCGAGTATATGGACCTTCCAGCGAAGGCTTCCGTGAACTCATCGATCGACGGTCCGACTCCCGTATTGCGGATGGTCACTTTGTTGACCGGTTGTAAGTCCTGGATGAATCGCAGCGTACCGTTCTTCTTCAGTACCGTAAACCACCGGTTAGAATAGGGGGCACTTGACGGTTTGAGGATGCCCAACTCTACTTTCTGTTTAAGGAGCTCCATCAACATCGCCATGTGAGCCCTCGGTACTTGGATTGGCTTGAGGCTCCATGGTACGTGCAGCACCGTAAAGATTACCATTGGCTCAATGATGGTCGGGTCGACGCACCTGATCTCTCCTGGTGAGAATGCGAAGGCCTTCCCATGCCTTTCGAGCATCCTTCTAAACGGATCCTCTTCTGCCGGCAGTAGGAAGCCACCCCCACTGATCTTCAGCTCTCATAGCATTTTATCGGTGAAACGATGCCCTATGCCGGCCGGATCCCGCAAGCTAGGGTCGGTAGTGACCCCCTTTATTCGTTCCCAGCTGCCCTCTAGCAAGGGAGCTGCGACGGGCTTCACCTTCCGGTTCACAATCTTGTATTTCGTGCCTACTCGGGCGATCTGATGCGCCCGGGTTCCTCTTTCGAAGTCCGCAATGACTTCATACATGTCAATCGAGTTGACCGGTATGACTCGGTCTTCGCTTAGACCTCCTTCGACTACCTTCCCGATTTCACCCAGGGTGTCATCGAACGAGACCGCCTCCACGACTTCCCCAATTCCTTCATTGCAGCTCAAGGCTCCGCACGCCTTTAAGCGTATCTCGGCCCGTTTTCTTTCTCGGCCATTGATGCTGACTATGGTACATCCTCCGTTGTCAGAGAACAAAACTTTCCTACCTATTTTACAGGTGTGGAGAGCTTTCCGGTTATCCGGACTATCGCGGCCCCACGCCTTGATAGCCCTCTTTAAAAATTTGGCTTGTTATTAGTTCCGAGGGTGTCCCGATTTCGTTCGTGGTTCTTTCGAACGGTCAAAAATTGAACGGAGTGACAACCGTCCTGACTTTGTACCCTCGCATAGGCTGAACCATTGTCCAACACTTTCGTTTCCATTTTAGCCATCGTGATGTATGGTTCCCCAAGGATGACCGGGTGAGAGGACGTCTCTTGCACGAAAAAGTGTTGGTTTATGTCGATGTCCCCGACGCTCACCCTGACGTTCGGGCAAGCCCCGTGTAGCTCTTCCGTGGCTCTTGTAGCTGCACGTATCTTCCACCCATGTTTGGTATTGATCGGCCAATTCCCCTTTTTGTAAATGTCCATGGACATCAGGTTAATTTCCGACCCGTGGTCGATTAACGCCACCACCGGTTCCTTGACATTCCTGATACGAACCGGGGTTTCTTTAGTAGCTCTTACCCAGAGCGGTTTGGCGTAGTGTCTCTCCGCGAGCTCGTCTTCCAAGGCTTTCTCATCGAGGAGTGCCGCCCTTACCTCAACCGGCTTCTTGGGCTCCGGTTCCATTGCGAGATGCTTCCTCTTCACGAGGTCCACGATGCTGTTGTGGAACTCCCTTCTTGCTATGCAGAGCATTTCCCTAAGCGTGAGTTCTATGCGACTGTCGAGAACTCGTTCCTCTAGAACCTTTTGTAGGTTCGTTGTTTTCTCTATCTCCGAGCTTAAGCGGAAGCTTGGAATCTTGTCCTTCTCCTTCTCCTGGGATCCAGTCGGAGCGGCATCGTGCTTTTTGGTTGCGCTTCATGTGTCATGCCTCCCCGATGGGCCCACTCCCTCGGTTTTTCTTGCTCGCTGTTCGTCGATTAGGGCTTCGTAGTGACCCCCTTCCAAATCATGTCCGACAAAGGAGAAATGCACCAAATGGTCAAATGCTCTACTCCCAATTGGATGATGGAAGAGGATTCGGCTAAGGGTGACATGGTCAGCCGACCTGAGAATGCAACTCCCACCAATGGCAAGATGATTGGAACAATCCTAGGGAGTTCGGCAGAAGGGGGAGCCATCCTATCGGAACGAGCCATCGAAACAACCCGATCGAATGCGGGTATTGTGGAAAGCTCGACCACTATGAAGAGGAGTGCCGAAAGAAACAACAAGAGTTGGCTTTGACCGGTCGACAACTCGCGAATTATGCCACAAATTCTGATTATGACGATCATGGAAGAATGTTCATAATGATGCACAAAGCTCATTCGATGTCGGCATAGGGTACGACAAGCACCTCTTCCTCAAACGATATATGGTTTGTCGACTCAAGAGCATCCAATCACATTACATCTCATGAAGATTGGTTCTGAGAGTTGAGAAAGCCCGATTGACCCGGCTATGTCGAAACCGGAGACGCCACAACTCATTAGATTCGGCAGATCGAAAATGTCCCATTCGGGAATGACAACAAACAAACCTACCTAAAGAATATACGGCATGTCCCAACCATCACAAAAAACCTGGTCTTCTCCCCTACGCGTATGCCGACCAAAGCCGAATAGTGGACGGCTTCGACGTGCCGGGCCACGGCTTCTTCCATTAGCCTCTTCATGCCACCTCGTCTGAAATTTGTGTCGAGCAATCTTCGCATGTCGCTCACATGTACCCTGCCGTTCGAAAGGTAGACTACATTAGTCATGAGCGCTTCTCCGAAGTTAGCGCATTCTCTCCGGGCAAGTCCAGTGCCGTCGCACCATACACACCTCTGATTGGTAGGTGGTCGCCGGTCACGCGGTTGACCTTCGTCGCTTTGTCGGGCTTGGGCGATCTGAAGGTCGCGCACCATCCTTGTCAGTCCTTCTAGTCCGGCGCCATTTGTAGGTCCCACGACTATGTTCGTCGGGGGTGGGCCTAGCTCGAGCCACCTCCTCGTTTCTTCCATTCGGGTCGGCATTGGTTCAGCCCTGATTTCGACAGCCGGTCCGACTGACGAGGACCCCTTTTCTTTCTAGTCCCGACGTTTGTCAATCCTGCTGCATACTTCCTTGACGGTCGCCCAGTGAGTCGTGAAGCCTCGGTTGGTTTCCAGAAGAAGACCCACGCTTTCTCGGACGCGTGAGTCGAATGAAGTGACAAAAAATAGAACCTTGCTCGTTCCGAGCACGGTTCGGTCCAACCTAGAGAGTCGTGCGAACCGTGACTCGAACTCTTGGAGG
The DNA here is from genome assembly GCF_043228905.1 of Azolla caroliniana. Lineage (NCBI taxonomy): Eukaryota > Viridiplantae > Streptophyta > Polypodiopsida > Salviniales > Salviniaceae > Azolla > Azolla caroliniana. The sequence goes on along the minus strand of NW_028230439.1, from coordinate 23,040,189 downwards.
AGCGCAAAAGAGTTCTGACCCTTGTCGGGGCTGTTGACCCAGTCCATAAAATCCTTTCTCGATAGCCAGAGCAAATGATCGTAGCTGTACCTCTCGAGAACTTCCTCTGCGAACTCCGCCCAATCGTGACAGCCCGCTTGTATCCCGACCATCTCTGTATGGATGTGTGGCGTTATGACCCGGGGAAACCCCGCTAGTCGTCTATCTTCGGGTATGTTACTCATCTACATTTCAGATTTCTAGGCCTCTAAGTAGCTCGTGGCCTCCTTTCCGCCTAACCGGCCTATCTTGCCGACTGTTGCCTCTATGGCCCGGTCGAGGGCACTTGCGCCCTCGCGAGCACTAACCAGGCGGTCTACTGCCACCGCCATCGCTTCTGCAAGTTAGCCTTTGCCTCTTTTGCTTCCTAATCCTTGCTTGTTGTCCTCTTTGTATTCCTTAAGTCCATTAAGTTTTGGATCCTCCTCTCGCTGCTTTTTGAATATCTTCATCGTTTTTCCTACCGTAAGTACTACTAACCTTGTTTCATCTAGTTCAAGAAGGTGGTAGGTGGTGTTGTCATTCTCATTGATCACCACATACAACCCAAAACACCACCTTGTGAACTTCCTCATTGAGCTACGTTGATTGCAAGAGCGCTATTGTACGCAATCAACTAGTCTCCTCTTCCATCTTCCTTGGAACTGTAGTTAGTGCCTCTTATGGAATGTTCCCTTGTTCTTAACTGTTGAGAATCGAACTCAACTTCCCCAAATGAAATGGTTTTACACTTGCCAGAGGACATACTAGGCTAGTTTTGTAAATAGTAGAAAGGGCAGTTGCCCTAGACTAGTTGGTATTTAAACCAACCTTTTGTAACTTAGTTACTATTGGATGCATCCTATTTTTTCACCTATATACAACTTCTTGTTTAAGCTCTCTCTCTCTCTCTCTCTCTCTCTCTCTCTCTCTCTCTCCCTCACATCGACTTCCTAGAATTGCGTGGGAAGCAAGCAAAAAGATCCAAGAGACGCATAAAAGTAAAATTTTGTGTTCCGGTTGAATGCAAGATATAGAAAAATGGTTTGGTAGATGGGATGCGAGACACTTGCTTCATGATGCATCATTAGATTCCTCTGTGAATGAGGCATTTTTGCAATGCCAATGTATCATGACATGGGACAAATGTGGAGGCTCACGCTTCACACATTATATTACACATGTTGCACCTAACTACAAAACCATATTCTTTGCGGAACGGGGAAATCGTACACATCCATACATGTTAGAGCCCATACCGTTATCTGCCATTCGAACCATTGCTTCCATGCGACTTAGCTCACATGCATTGCGATGTGAAACAGGGCGTTGGGGTACAAGTGATGAGAGTGGTCGGCTATGCACACTTTGCCCTAAACAAGTTCGCGAGTCTGAGTATCACACTTTGATACAATGCTCTGCCTTTGATCATATTCGACCATGCTTTCCACATCTCTTCGATCGAGCCCAATCTTTGCATGAATTCCTCTCACAACCACAATGTGCACTCTCGATTGCAACATTCATTGATAAAGTTCTTGAAATGTAATATTTTTGGTCTCATAGGTCATATTTGACCTCCGAAGACGATAATATAATCTCTCTCTCTCTCTCTCTCTCTTTGTTGTCCTATAAGTGCACACACACAGTTTACCTCCGTTGCACAACATCACCTACACCTCTCATTCTTTACATGGTATCAGAGCGTGTGGTTTTCTGATCAAGCTTAATTGACTGCGTTGTGTTACACATCAACAATTAACAGAACCAGTTCAACAACAGAGAAGAAATCGACATCATGAATTCTCAAATGGGAAGTGCTCTTCCTACGGAGAAGCTCGATAGGACAAAGTTCGCATCTTGGGAATACAAGATGCATCAATGCCTTGTCAGACAAGGGTATTGGAGCTATATTGAGGGTTTAGGGTTTGCAAACCGTGTGTTGTATTGCCTTGCATCATGCGTTCATGATCACATGCTCAACTATATTTGAGAGTCGAGAACTCCGAAAGAAGCTTGGGGTAATCTCAAGAAGATTTTCATAGCCAACACGGATGCACGTAAGCTCCAACCAACTCCGACACGAGTTAAACAATATCCAACAAAGGGACATATCGATCACTAGCTATACCTTGAAGATCAAGGAGTTATGCGATGCCCTTCGATCGATTAACGTCATCATCGACGATGAAGAAATGGTGGAAATATGCTTCGGCGGATTAGCACCGCAATTCGGCATGATTAGATTGGCCATTCTTGCAAGGGAGAACCCCCCCTCATTTTTCGAGCTTCAATTGATATTATTGGTGGAAGAAAATCATGTCCGACAAAGGAGCAATGTACCAAATGGTCAAATGCTCTACTCCCAATTGGATGATGGAAGAGGATTCGGCTGAGGGCGACATGGTCAGCCGACCTGAGAATGCAACTCCCACCAATGGCAAGATGATTGGAACAATCCTCTTGCCAAATTGTTGAACAAGGCATGCAAGTACGATTCAATAATGAAGGGTGCTTTATTGAGAATGAAGGCCGACTAGTAGCTCACAGTCGAAGAGAAGGCCGAATGTTCATCCTTGAATTGAACGAGGTGAAGTCAGCTATGTTTGCCAAAGGCCTCAAAGTTGAAACCGACTTGAAACTGTGGCACAAGCGAATTGGCCACATCAATCTCCAAAATCTTAAAGGAATGCAGTCGAAAGGCGTCGTAATCAGACCCCCGACATTTACCGAAAAGGAGATAGTTGGTGTATGTGATGCTTGCCAATTCGACAAACAACACCGACAACCATTATTGAAAGAGAGGAATGTGAGCAAAAGGATCCTAGATGTAGTACATTCAGATGTGTGGGGATTAGCCCAGATGGCAACATTCAGTGGTTGCTGATACTATGTCACGTTCATCGACGACTTCTCGAGGCACACTTGGATGTATCGTATGCGATAGAAGAATGAAGTGTTCGGACACTTTCAACGGTTTAAAAACGAAGTTGAAAAAGCCACAAGTCGGCATGTCCGATGCCTTTGATCGGATGGAGGTAAGGAGTATTTCTCGGACGAGTTTACTGTGTACCTCCGAAAGGAAGGAATTCGACGAGAATTCTCGTGCCGACACACACCTCAGCAAAACGGAGTAGCCAAACGAAAGAATTGGCACATAGTAAAGGTAGCAAGGGCCATGCTGAACGAGAAGAACCTGCCAAAATCGTACTGGGCAGAAGCAGATAACACAACCGTCTATCTCATGAACAAATGTACAACCTTCGGGGTACACGACGTAACCCCTCATGAGAAGTTTTTCGGAAAGAGGCCGGATCTATCACATATCCGGATATTAGGCTCAATCGCCTATGTGCATATTCCCAACGAGAAGAGACAAAAGCTCGACCTGAACTCGGAGAAATGTATCCTCGTAGGGTACTCACCCGAACAAAAGGGGCACAAATGTTACAATCCAACCACCCACGAAGTTTGGGTGAGTCGAGACATCATATTCGATGAGTTAGCATCCTGGTACGAACCGGAGATGATTTCGAGTCCGAGCCTAGTCGATCCGGATTCCGCCAAATGAAAGATAGAAGATGAAGATTGACTGAGGCACATGTTCGAAGAAAGTCTGATTACAAAAAGGCTGAGTGGACCACAAGAGCCCTCGAGTGATCAAAGCACATCTTGGCCGAGTCTGAAGGTCAACAAAAGGAAGGCCAAAATGCCAGAATACGAAGATCGGATCAACAACAAGTCAACTCACTCCTGTGACAATGAGTTCGAAGGCCTTGACATCCCAATCATCCGGATGAATGGAGCAAAGAAAGCCCTAGTCTCTGCAAACGAGAAGCTCCGTCGCTCCACTTGAGAGAAAAACCGAGTTAGTCGATTCAGCTAAGATGAGTATATGGCATATCATTATGCCTTTATGATGAAGGTGGCGACAGTCTGAGAACCAGAAACCTTTTCTGAGGCATCCAAGGATCCACGATGGATTGAAGCCATGAATGAAGAAATGGAGGCTTTATGCAAAAACAAGACATGGGATCTCATCCCCCATTCTCCACATAAGAAAGCGATCGGTTGTACGTGGATATATAAAGTAAAATATAATGTTGACAGCTCGTTAAATTGCTTCAAGGCCTGACTCGTAGCGAAGGGATATGCCCAAACGCACAGAGTCGATTACAACGAGACCTTTTCCCAGATAGCAAAAATGACGACTATTCGGGCAGTCATTGCTCTCGTAGCTGCAAAATGGTGGCACCTCCACTAGATGGACATAAAGAACGCCTTCCTACAAGGTGAATTAGAAGAGGAGGTCTTCATGATTCAACCACCCGAGTTCGAATTGAGCAAACAACTGAAAGTAGTTTGCCGACTAAAGAAGCCTATATGGACTCAAGCAAGAACCATGTACTTGGCATCTTCTGAATGTTGAAATCAAACAACTCCCTATACATAAAAAACGAGTCAACCAACCCGATTGTCATCATCCTGTACATGGAAGATCTCGTCATCCGAGGAAAGGATCTTGCCGACATTACTATGGTCAAATCACTCTTATCCGGTAGATTCGAAATGAAAGACATGAATGAAATGAAATGAAAGACATTATGATGTAAGCCTAGGGGCAGATAACTTTTACTTGTAATTTTTAGTACTTCAAGGTCCATTACTTCCTCGGTATCGAAGTAATTCGGACATCAGTTGGGATATTGATCTCTCAATGGCACTGCATTCTCAACTTACTCTACAAGTTTGAGATGACTGAGTGCAAACCTGTGTGTACCCCTCTTGATCGAAATCTCAAGGTCAATGCCGATTCGGGAACGGAAAATTGTGAGCCGACTTAGTATCGTCAATTGATCGGTTGCTTAATCTATCTAACCAACACACAACCCGATCTCAGCTATTCGATCGGTCTACTTAGCCAGTTCATGTAGAACCCTCAAAATGTTCATCTCGATTGTGCTAAGAGAGTACTTAGGTATGTCCGTGGGACGATGGATTTCGGCATCATGTACAAGCCGGATACGATAATTCGACCTGAAGGGTACACAGATGCGTATTGGGTTGGCTATAAGGCCAATAGATGATCGACATCCGGATTTGTCTTCTCCCTCGACATCGGAGCGATATCTTGGAGCAAAAAAAAGCAGCCGACAATCGCACTGTTGAGCACAAGGACCGAATACAGGGGCGCGACAGTCGCCGCATGCAAGGCCTTTTGGCTGAAGCGCATATCGAAGGATCTGGGTGTTCCCATCAAGGATCTGATTCTCCTATACTACGAGAACATGAGCAATATCTATCATGATACTAATTCTCCTTGCCTCTAGTACTATCCCTGAGAATATCTACTTGGCTCGGAACCGTGTGTTCCACACGCAGACTAAGCATATCGAAGTGCACTATCACTTCATTCGAGCTGGAGATGTTAATTTACAACACATCAACACAAATCTTCACGTGGCCGACATCTTCACAAAAGTCTTGGGTATCGACAAGCTGCGACAGTTCGTGATGAACCTTGGTCTCTCCATCATCGACCCGTTGCGCTTGAGGGGGAGCACCGAAAAACAGTAGTAGTTGTCGATGCCGAACAACCACTGATTAGTCGATCAAAACTAACCAGAGGAATCAAAATACAATGATAATCAAGTTGTGTCGACTGACCTTCCGAAAGCCGATTCAACTGAATTGATGATCAAACCGAACCAACTTTTCGGCACCAAGAAGTTGTGTTCGAAGGGGCGTGTTGAGAATGAAATGGTTGCACACTAGCTAGAGGACATACTAGGTTAGTTTTGTAAACAGTAGAAAGTGCAGTTTCCCTACACTAGTTGGTAAACACGTTCGCGTTCACAAGTGGAAGGATCGCGCATAAATGGAAGGATAAGGGAAATTTTAGGGGTTTTTCAATGATTTTACAAAACACATTGATACCAGTATCATACAAGTTCAAACATACTATGAAAAAGGTTAAAAATCCACTATTTTCGTGATTTAGAAGTAACTAAAAAAAGACGAATTTCAAAAACATACATTCTCAATTTATATCACAAACTTTACAACCAATGTTATTTTATAAGAAACGATTTTTTAGAAATCATAAGAATTCAAAACACATGATTTTATATTACTCGATTTGTTACAAGCGGAATGTAGTTACACTTAATAGCCAAATATACATTCATGATCACTCCTTTACGGAGAATCACTACTATAACTAATATACAATGACGATTCCTCCTCATCATCCTCAGATGTACCAATCAGTGCATTATCTTCGTCATAAACCAAATGGTTTAACTCTAGATTATATGTAGCAGATCTCGTTTGCCTTTGACTCGAGCCACCTTGTAGACCTGGTAATTTTTCTTTTATTATATCTATTGTTGACTTCCTTAATCGTCCGGCTTTTGTAAGTGTGAAGTCGTACACGATGATATCCACATCAGCGATATCAAGGGTCGAGGTGTTACGAATGTTTCACTTCCTCTTCCTACCTCCCCTTCTTGTTTGGCATTCAATCATCTCCAATGTATACTTACCTGTAAAAGCATTTGCACTTCTAGTGTTGTACCAATGAACATTTATAGACTTGATCGTGTTTTCTATTTCATGCATTAGCACTTCTAGAATTTTACCAACCCAAAATTGGTGGCCATGTGAGTTCTCATCAGCCGGCGTTGCAATCAACATCCCTGCGGTGAGCTCTTGCAAATTTCCTTGCCATCTAGCTTCGGCTGCTTTCATCATCCTTGGTCCCACATAAATGTCTCTTTGTTGTGGATGGACCAAGCTGTCATTAATCGCATTTACTAGTTGCTCCGGACTTCTATTTACGCGATCATGTTGCAGCGACCATGTGAATGGCGTTTCCAAATTCCAATTATCAACAGATACACAATTGTCTATAATTTCTTTCTGATCACTATAAAATACATCCCACCATGACGTGTCTTGTTGTGCGGCATATTTCTTGGCAGCCTCAATATGCTTTCTTTTTTCTTCTAAGGCTTGGACCCATGACCGTTTTTGTTCTGATACCAAGTCGCTCTGCAACTGTCCTTTCTTCTCAATTGGCATTTGCTTAGCTCCATGGACAATTGTACTTGGCATACAAAGTAATAACTAGCAACCACCTTCAGGTTCCCATGTTGTAGAAGATGAATATTGTTTAGCATACAAAAGTGTAGAACCACTTATTCCATTTTTCTTTATCAAAAAAATGTGATTGAAACTTATATTGTTTAACTGAGCAAGCACTTTAACATTCCCACCACCCCCATCTAATATATATCTCTTAAAGTCATATACCTCCTTCAAGTGTAACACTTTTGGGCGTGGTGTATAAGCATCACAAATGACATCAAATAGTTTAGGTAAAGTGAAAGCATCATGCCGAGACAACTGTCTGGAGAATGTGCTAAACATCTGATCTATATGGTCATGTGTGTGGCCAACCAAAAGGAAATTGACTTTCACTTTCCTAAACAATTCTAGGTTGACCAACATACTTAGATAGCCAAATACAGTTGAATTTTTGTTCTCTCTAGCAGTATTGTCCAATTGAATGTATAGAACAGGGGGGAAAGGTTGTCCCCAAGACATCAAAACTCGGTGAATCACTGTAACTGTTAGGTTAGGTTCATTGTGAACATTGGGGTAAGTAATGAAGACGTGAGGTCGAACAGACCTATTATAAGCCAAGCATCCCACCAAGTGCATTTGAACAAGGCACTCATCATTGACATCTTTGGGGAGCCTCCGCATATGCGGCAAGCATGTCTTCTTCTGGTCCATGCCATCTATCATTAAGCACATGTATTGTTCGGGCCTCTTCAAACACTTCTCTCTATGATGCATCGCCTTCCTTCGTTCTAAGGATTGTGCCTCACGATGCTCTTGTAGTAACTTCTTACTCGTATCCTTTTCCATTGATGTCTTTGCACCTTTAGCCAAACTTTTAAGATTTGCACAAATGGAGCAATACCCCATACGTACTTTACGAGGAATAATAACATTTGAAAACCGAACTCTCCATGGGTCGAAGCATGCTACGGTGTACCAACTTTTGGCCAAAAATTTAGTACTAAATCGAAGAAGAAAATAAACATTAAAAATTGTAAATAAGTTTCAAAAAACAAAAAACAAACTCATTACGTCACACTCGAATGCACAAAGATATTGTACATCACACTCGAAATGTCCCTAGGCCATATTTAATACATTAATTGTTGCCCCAGTCTCCTAGGTAGAGTTGTACGAAAGCACACCTGGAGAAGGTATCCATTGTGACAGTTGGTCAGTCTCAGTATCTCTCTCTCTCTCTCTCTCTCTGGTATGGGTAGTCGAACGTGTCAATTGGTATGTCTCTCTCTCTCACTCACTCACTCACTCTCTCTCTCTCTCTCTCTCTCTTCTGTCTCGAAGTTGTCAGACAGACAGTGGCAGAAAGTTAAAGAAAGACGACATATCTATTACAGGTCTATCTCTCTCTTTCTCTCTCTCACTCCACCTTCAAAGCTCTGTTTCTTTCTTTCTTTCTGTTTCTCTCTCTCACTCCACCTTCGATTCTCTGTTTCCCCGCGTAGCTGTTCTTGTGTTCCCCTCTATGCCAGGTTCGATCTCTGAACGCAGAGATTTTTGTTTCCCCTGCTTGTTGTATGTGTTGTTGATTTTCCTTCCTTGTGTATGCTCGTTTGTTTCCTCGGTCTATGCTCGTTTGTCTCCTCTACAGCAGCCTCGTTTGTCGAAATCAACACGGTGTGGTACCTCTGCAAGTTGTACGACCTCCAGGTATTCTCTGTGTTGCATGCCCAACTGGTATGTTTTCTTTTTCTGAATGTTTCCCGTCTGTCTGTTTTTTATTTGCATGTGTATGGTCATTTTTAGGGTTTGATTATTCATAGTCTATGTGTTGCATGCCCAACTGGTATGTTTTTGTTTTCTCTGTGTTTCTCTATGTTTCTTTTAAAAATGTATGAAAATATTTTGATCGAGGTGGTTGTGTGTTAGACATGTTTGTACATGCAACGTAAATGGAGTTGGCTATGATGAGTTGCTATGTTTTCGTTTTGTTCTTGTTTCCTGTCCATCTGTTTTATTTTGTGTGAGTTTGACATGGATGAGTGTTTTTCCGACTATTTTGGGTTTTTGTGTGTTTGACATGGCTTGTACATGCGATGTGATGGAGTTGGCTATGATGATTTACAATGTTTTCGTTTTCTTTGACTTTCCTATCCGTCTGTTTTTATTGTCTGTGTGTTTGACATGGATGAGTTTTTTTCCGACTATTTAGGGTTATTGTGTGTTTGACATGGTTTGTACATGCAATGTGATGATTTGCTATGTGTTGATGGTAATTGCTTGAGTTTTCTTCTAGTACATGCATATTCATTCCCTGAGAATTGTGTTGACTAGGACAATGACGAGAAGGACACCCATAAAGAAGACATTGATGAAAGAGAAAGTGAAGACACCAGTGAAGGAAGGAAGAAGGACACCCATGAAAGAAAGCAAGAAGACACCCACAAGAGAAAGGGTGATGAATTCATCAACACAGAGAAAGAAGATGTACCACTCCATCAGTCGAGACACACCTCTTGGATGGAATTATTTCCTTCGAGGACGACCTGACGTGTATCCAGAGCTGAGAGAGTGGTTGTTAAAAACCTGGGGGTCAGCACATCCCGACACAAGGCGAGGATTCCACATAAGTGGTTTGAAGAGGGAATACATGAATTTATTGAAGACGAGATACGAACATGTTTATGATACAAATCAAATCACTAACAATGAGGTGGGTACTGTTTTTGCACGTGCTTTTGCATGTGAAGTTCAAGGTGGCATTGACGTAAATTGGGAAGATTTTAATCGGCACCGGTCAGAACATTACAAAGGGTCCTCCAGTACCAACACTGGCTTGAAGTCATCTGGAACCTCTCATGTGGATATTCTAGCTATAACACCTATCCACCAAGTTCTAGAGGCAAAGGTACGGGCCACAATGACTGAAAAGCATGAACAGATGATGGCCGGTTGCATAGCTTCTATGAGCTCAAGAATACAAACACTACTTGCTGATTTGGAAGCAGTTAAATCAGCTGAGATACAGGCAGAAAAGAAATTTTCTTCAATAAAAACTACATATGAATGGATTGCATCGACAATCCAAAATTCAGAAAGTGAGGTGTTGAAAGAGGAGTTGAAGAAAGAGCTAAACAATATGGGCACTCAATTAGGTTCACAGATGAGAGACCTTGATACTTGCAGGAATGCACATGAAGAAATAGATAATAAGTTGTCAGCCTTAAAGTTGCATTCTGAGAACCTTGCATGCTTGATGCAGGATTTAAAACAAAATGGTTTTGATACTTTGTGTCCATCTGTAATTGAGCACCCAAGTGGTATAGAAAGTACCATTATTAGTATAGCTATATCACGGTATTGGCTTTAAAAGTTATTTATTTCTACTTCTCTGGTATAAATAAGTGAGCAACTAATATATTATAACTTGTGTTTGCAATCTTCCAGGTGTATATTTTGTGGCCTCGGATTCAAGCTGGAGGCTATGGATGTTGTGATTACACCATGCTTGCACACATATCATGTGCTATGTGCTAAGTATCATTTTGAGAAAGAGAATACATGTATGGACTGTAAAACTACAATTGCTGCTGAGTGGTACTATGCTTGGGGTTTAAAAGTACACCCGTACGGTATGTGGCTCTACTATTCTATTGTTTGTATTATATGATGTCAATTAACATTTGGACTAGAACTAGTGTATGCCACAATTCATACTTCAAATTTAGTGTAATCTCTAACAACTATTATGTGGAACCCTAATTATGTGGGTTAGTATTGGCAGTACTCTTAATATATAATTGGTATGTGTAGTTGAAGGGATATTTTCCACAATTAGTAGTACTAAAAGGGAACCAGGTACAACATCGTCCAATCTATATTGCAACTTGCCTAGTATTAGTTTAGTAAACACTATACTTATAGTACACTGTTGACTGTTAAGATTGTTTGTGTAACTTGGGAATTAGTACTAGTAATGTAATTTGGGAACAAGGTGTATAGTAAATTGTTGAATAATAGTACAATTATTGTAATTTGGAAATGAGGTGTGTCAAACACATATCACGGTTAGTACTAATACTGTTCAAGATTAATACTGTTGGTGTAATTAGTACAAGTTATGTAACTAGGTGTGTAGAAGACATATCATGTTTAGTATTACTTGTGTGCAAAATACCAATCTACATTTGTTGGATTAGTACTTAGTAAGTACTACATGGTTCATGATTAGTACTAGTTCTGTACTTTGTGAACTAAGTTACCAGTACATTACTCATGATTAATACTAGTTTTGTAATTTGGGAACTGAGTAGTACTTTGTTCCTTATTAGTACTAGTTTTGTACCTTATTAGTACTAGATCAATAATCTAGAAAATAAGTGAGTAGTACATTTTGTAGGATTAGTACTAATTGTGTAATTTGACTAAGTCAGTGGTACATTGTTGAGTAGTACATTGTTCAGGATTAGTACTAATTGTGTAATTTGACTAAGTCAGTGGTACATTGTTCGGGATTAGTACTCCTTGTGTAATTTGCTAACTAAGTGAGTAGTATATTGTGCATGATTAGTACTACTTGTGTAAATTGGGAACTAAGTGAGCATTACATTGTTCGGGATTAGTACTCCTTGTGTAATTTGGTAACTAAGTGAGTAGTATATTGTGCATGATTAGTACTACTTGTGTAAATTGGGAACTAAGTGAGCATTACGTTGTTCGGGATTAGTACTCCTTGTGTAATTTGGTAACTAAGTGAGTAGTATATTGTGCATGATTAGTACTACTTGTGTAAATTGGGAACTAAGTGAGCAGTACATTGTTCGGGATTAGTACTAGTTCAGTGATTTAGGAAATAAGTGAGTAGTACATTGTTCAAGATTAGTACTACTTATTAATTTGACTAAGTCAGTGGTACATTTTTCGGGATTAGTACTTGTGTAATTTGGTAACTAAGTGAGTAGTATATTGTGCATGATTAGTACTACTTGTGTATATTGTGCATGATTAGTACTAATCGTGTAAATTGGGAACTAAGTGAGCAGTACAGTGTTCCTTATTAGTACTAGTTCAGTAATTTAGGAACTATGTGAGTAGTACATTGTTCATGATTGGTACATTGTGTAAAATGGGAAGCAGCTCTTGTGACCTACATTATATATTTTAGATGATGGTACTAACATTCAAGGTTTTTTTGTTTCTTGCAATGAATGTTGTAGTGTCAAGCAACTCCATGCCAGGGAAGGTAATGGAACAACCAACCCCTGTGCCTAAACCCTCAATATCTGCTGCACATTCCAAGGTTCAGGGACCATCATTACCAATAACCTATGATTTTTATGATGAGGATGAATGTATGAGAAGGGCCATTGGAGCAGTGGAACATATGCTTCTACAAACAAATTCCCCAAGCTCCGGTCAACATCAAGAAATAGAGCCCACTAAGAAGAGAAATGCAGTTTCTTTACAAATAGAGCCCAGTAAGAAGAGAAATGTTGCAAGAATGTTGTATGGAAACGGCAAGAAAGGAAAAGTTGAATGCAATGGTGAGTCATATAAGTTCTCACCTGTCTGGAGCATTGTCAACCTAATCCATTGTCTAATACCATGTACTTGTGTTACTAGCTGATGATGAAATGATATTTGGTGACGGAGATACGAGTCCAAAACCTGATCATGAAGACGAATTTATCACACTCCCAGGTACACGTCAAAAGCCAGACTTTGAAAACAATGATTTAGCTCATAACAACCCTATTTTTGTTGTTATTATAGATCATAACAACACTGTTGAGCACCTAGATGTTGTGGAGAAGATGACCGAGCCCACCACTTGCAATGGGGTATCTACGGTTGTACAGTATGACGATGTAACATTAGGTAAAAATGTGGCCCTAAACCCTATGTTCATTGTTTGCAAACTTTTGAGTATGTGAGTTCATACCAATATTCTTTGGAATCCCATTAATTAGGTTTACAAGAGCAGTCTGATTCCCAACTGCAATCAAATGAATCGGGAACTTCATGGAGCACAAGTGCAGAATCAGATTCCCATCAGAGTCAGAATCAAATTAACCTTTGCAAGGAGGCAGACTCTGGAAGCACATCTTCCACACATGAGGATTGTGAGAAAAACGAAGCATTCATATGTGAAGAGCAATTGGCATGTACAAACAACATTATGTTTAAAGAAGCCTATGAGTGTGGAAAGAATATGGCAAGTACTGAAGAGAAGATTGAAGCCCATGAAGAGTGTGGAAAGAATATGGCAAGTACTGAAGAGAAGATTGATTGTACTGATAATGTGGCAAGTGCTAAAGAGAAGACTGATTGTACTGATAACGTGCTAGTACTATCTAAAGATTCCCATGAGGATCATGGAAAGAACATTGCTAGTAATGAAGAGGAGCTTGATTGTACTGAGAATGTGCTAGTAGTGTCTTGTGAAGCCCATGAGGATCGCGGAAAGAACATCGCTTTCCCTGAAGATAAGCCTGATTGTACAGAATCCCATGAGGAGTGTAGAGCGAACAACGTTACTAATGAAGGTGGGCCTGATTGTACTCAGAGCGAACAACGTTGTCTTAAGAATGAGGTGACATCCATTGTACAAGAGGAGTTGACCATGACTACTGCCACGGTCCACATACAGGAGTCTAATAAGAACGAGTGTATAGGCATCGGTGATGATGATAGGGCAATAAAGATCGCTAGGAGTACAAGCATTCAGAAGATGAGTGATAATTTGTCTATCGACAGCACCTTTGTGGATTTGTGTACAAGCATTGCAGTTGCAGAAAACATAGTTGCTCTCTCAAGCTTGCCACCAGTACAAGGTGCCTGCGCATCCACGCCTGTCTCTGATGCCTCTGATGATGAAGTGCCACTTAGTCAGCTCATACCTAAAGGCTTTAAGATAAAGAAGAATGTAAAATCAGAAAAATCTGGCACCAACAACAAGCGCATTACAAGATCGGCCAAGTTACCCTCTAGTGCCTGATTGTCTTTCGATTGTACTTGAACTTTAGTTGTTAGTGATGTCTGAAATTGAACTATTTGGATACCAAAATACTATTTCAATTGCCAATGTAAAAAATCCAGTTCATGAATCTGAAATAGTTATACAAGTGTGAAATCAAGTTCATGTTTAAGGATTGCTTCTATATTTTGCTCATCAACATATATAAAAAACAATGGGAATATACTTTTTGATCTAAGTATTCTTATTTTACAACGTTTTGTTTCTTTTTTGAGATCATCTCCTAATCCTCGCAAAGTCTTTCAATCTATTGTAGATAAAATGCTTGAAAAAGTCTTCTTAGCTTGCTAGGAAAATTTAGGTTTTTAGGTGTTGATGATGAGAAACAGAAAATATCGGGTATCGGGTGTTATTGAAGAACACTTCACATGGATTAAAAGTTACTTAGTACAACATAATACAAACAAAATTAGTATGCATGCATCCATTCACAAGTGCAAGATTCGAATAGTTAGAAACATAATTAGTATGCATCGATGTGACTAGTACTGTTTGTTAATAGTTACAAACATAATTAGTATGCATCCACTAACACAAGATTTACTTCCTTACACATTGCATGATAAGTACTAAACATATGGATTAAAAATTACCTGGCGATAAAGTAGAACGATCGTGCCGCCTTAAACTGCGAGGCAGCACCATCCGACCAAACCCAATGACGGTTAAAGGTTAACCCTAGAGAAAATAAATCTGCATGGTGAAGCTTAAAACAATGTTGAACAAATAGTGTATCATGCTTTTTATCATCTGAAATGTAAAATATTGATTTCTTATGTAACTCACCGTCTTGCCTCCAATAGCAAATATGTACAAGTATTGTACATTGATCATTGTACCAATGCATTGATTGAACCTCATTTTGAACTTTAAATGTATAGTTTTCTGCAAAATCAATAACGGATACAATGACACCCGTTGGTAAGTTATTAATACATTCCTTGAACTGTGAATTTTGCCAATAACTCCTGAAGTTATGTGGAATAAACTCCCCAAGTTGTTTCTTAAATTCTGAGACAAGGGTAGCATCACATGTCTCCTTATATACTTCCTTGATACGCTTAGTTACAACTCCCTTGCCAATATTTTCAGTCACATACTCCAAATATTTCCATTTCACGATATGACTATTTCCCATATCAAGCTCCTGCCTACAAAATAATGGTAGCGGACAAACCTTACATGTTCTTAATAGACATGTACGACGATGCCACTCACATGATGGTTCTTTTTCACAAACACAAGACCTCCATAGCTCAGAAACGGATGCATAAGTCATGTTTCGTGCATTACACCTACTATCCTCCCCATTTGGTCTACAAATCTCACAAGTGCAGACACATAATTCCCCATGTATACCCTTAGAATCAGTACGCATTGCATTCACTGCTAGCCTTAACATGTTCATCTTCACATGGTACACACAACAACATGTATTCCTCTCATTTAATTTTCTAACATAAAATGGTTTCAAACCTTGGAACTTGCGGAATCCGATAGTCAAGCTTGGATGTTGGTCTTTAAAGTTCATGTACAATTCAGCCTACATCAACCAATATATATAGCAAACATTAATATACACTTGGTCAAAACACAAAGTTATGGAATGTGAATTGATATAAAAAAATGGAATACCTCTGTCATCTCCAAGAAGTGTCTAGGGTGAATCTGGTACTTACCCTGACTTATTCGTTGTCTACACACGTCCTTCTTATTTGGTGAGACACGCGTATTTTTGGCCCAAAATGAATCCACTTTCTCAATAATCTCTTGAGATAAGGCATCACATCGTCATCTACGTCCCGACCCCAGCCACTTGAATTTGCTTGAGTGTATATTTCGGCGATGTTTCCTCAAGTTCCTTCTTTGAATACCCAGGGCTAAGGCAACTTTAGTATCACTATATTTTTTTTCTCTCGCACCGTTCACAACCATGTGTAGGGCTGCCCTCTTTGCAACAAGTTTGTCTAAGCTCTCTACACCTTTCACTAAGTCTAGGGATGACTTCATAGACTCCACAATCTCTTCTGAAACACATTGGTCCCTAAATTTTATTCTCTCCATGTCTTCATTCAAACTTTGATGGTGTAACACTCTACAGATAATATCCCTACAATCCTCTTCACTAAATCTCTTCGTTATTTCTACCAAATAACGGACTATGTGAAGAACCACTCGTCTCTTAGTCCTTTCAGATATGCATGAGTTACTTGACAACTCACTCTCGTTAGGAACCCCCATTCGGTCACTAGATTTATCCACAAAAATTAAGTGTCTTGCGAAAGTAGTTAATGTTATATAGACTCAACCAAGAAAACACAATCAAATGTTTTTAAATGTGGCTTGCAAAGTGAGAAATATTTTGTTTCAAACATTAGAATTACATATCAAATATGACAAATGTCAATTCTAAAAATTTAGTACTGAAATATGAAGAAATGAAACATTTTAGTACTGAAAATAAAAAAAATGGATGGAAGGAACCTCCAATGGTGGAGGGAGCGTGGATATATAGACTCAACCAAGAAAACACAATCAAATGTTTTTAAATGTGGCCTGTAAAGTGAGAAATATTTTGTTTCAAACATTAGAATTACATATCAAATATGGCAAATGTCAATTCTAAAAATTTAGTACTGAAATATGAAGAAATGAAACATTTTAGTACTGAAAATAAAAAAATGGATGGAAGGAACCTCCAATGGTGGAGGGAGCGTGGATATATAGACTCAACCAAGAAAACACAATCAAATGTTTTTAAATGTGGCCTGCAAAGTGAGAAATATTTTGTTTCAAACATTAGAATTACATATCAAATATGGCAAATGTCAATTCTAAAAATTTAGTACTGAAATATGAAGAAATGAAACATTTTAGTATTGAAAAAAAAAAAATGGATGGAAGGAACCTCCAATGGTGGAGGGAGCGTTGGATATGCCGCCTCGATTTGGTGGAAGGAACCTCCAATGGTGGAGGGAGCGTGGATATGCAGCCTCGATTTGGTGGAAGGAACCTCCAATGGTGGAGGGAGCGTTGGATATGCCGCCTCGATTTGGTGGAAGGAACCTCCAATGCCGCCTCGATTTGGTGGAAAAAGCCCCAAATCACCACGACATCAACTGCAATCGGTGGAAGTACGAAAGTCGTTGTCGAAGAAGTGACTATTGGCTGCTACCTAAACCCTCAGAACAGTCTTTGTACCTCAACCGAAACCTAACAAAAACAGAAACCCTAAAAAAATCAGAAATCCTCAACTCAAACTCTCCAACCAGACATGGATGTCTGAGATTTAGATTGAAGGAAAATCAGAAACGTGACATGGATGTCTGTGATGAAAAGCTCAGAGGGATAGAGGAAGAACAGTATGAGGGGAATCGCCAAAACGACGTGAGGGGAAGCGCCAAAATCGACGTGAGGGGAAAATAGCCCCCAAAATGGAAGAACATCTCCTCACGTGTTCCCCCCACTCCTTCTACAGTAAATGACACTTGTACTACAGTCACCCCACTCTCCAAAATCGATTTTCTTTTTCTCTAATTTTTTTTCTGAATTATTCAGTACTAACAGTATTGAAAGTACTGACAATTTTTGTGGCCAAAAACAGTACTTTTCTGGTACACCGTAGCGTGCTTCGACCCCCATAATCTTGTGAATTGGCTATAGGTGATAGACTTATTACGTGAGCCCAGCATATCAGATCGATAGACATCATAAACTTCCCGACGTGTATAATTATCAGAAAGATGCATCCTACCTGTAGTGGGCATTACTTCACAATTTAACTGAAAGTAAGTTTTCATCCAGCCAATAGCTAGTCTTCCAATTGCACCTTTCATACTTGGAACCTCTTTACAATTGAGCATCTGATCCCCACTAAGTAGACGTTGTTGTACTCTATGTAGCCGCATGTTACTAACACATAACGCAATTTTGAATGCAACTCTACATATCTGTTGCGCATGGAAGATATAATACTCGAATGATACTTTGATCCCCGTACATTTGTCAGATACTAGTTGCATATGTGACCCGAGGTAAGTGTCTTGCTCATCACCGGTCATCGAAAAATAGTATCGCCTTAATTCTCGCAACTTTGATTTTCCAATCATAGACATACAACCACGGGCACAACATATTTTGTTGACATCAAATCCAATCTGTTTATTTGATGTCACCAAGCTAAATCTAGCCAGACGAATTCTTCGTGGGATTCTTCTAATATGCATAGGGCTCCCAGATTTCTCTTCCTGCATAGAGGTTGGTGTAACCTTGTTACAGTCTAATTCTCTGTTGTGACCATCGCCAATGTTATTCAATGTTTCCTGGGCACTTCCTTCATTCTCGGTATCTTTATTAATATCGTATTCTTCAATAGAGAACTCTTCACATGTGTCATTATTTACATTCCCTGTAGATGAGCTCAGACAATATTCTTCGATAGAATATGGTGAGTCGGTCGACAGACAATATTCTTCAATCGAATATGGTGACTCTGTTGACAAACAATACCCGTTGCGCTTGAGGGGGAGCACCGAAAAACAGTAGTAGTCGTCGATGCCGAACAACCACTGATTAGTCGATCAAAACTAGAGGAATCAAAATACGATGATAATCAAGTTGTGTCGACTGACCTTCCGAAAGCCGATTCAACTAAATCGATGATCAAACCGAACCAACTTTTCGGCACCAAGAAGTTGTGTTCGAAGGGGCATGTTGAGAATGAAATGGTTGCACACTAGCTAGAGGACATACTAGGTTAGTTTTGTAAACAGTAGAAAGGGCAGTTTCCCTACACTAGTTGACCGTATTTAAACCCACCTTTTGTAACTTAGTCACTATTGGATGTATTCAATTTTTTCACCTATATACAACTTCTTGTTTAAGCTCTCTCTCTCTCTCTATCTCTCTCTCTCTCTCTCGTTTCACTCTAGCCATCTTTGTTTACATTCTATAGCTCATTGGAAAGCTCTTTGAGAGATCTTTCTAAGGAATGTTCATTTACTGAATTCCGTTACCGTGGCAAGAAGTTATGAGCATTTTCGTCCGCATCCATCTTTGCTCCACGGCTCCTCAAACGCAAGGTAGATTTTGAAGCCCTAAATCAAGTGAAAAGTACATTTTCTCTCTCCCTCTCTCTCTCTTCTCGTAGGTTTTGGTCCTACAATGATACACACTCGTAAGGCCGCCTCAAAGTTCGGGAGTATGATTGATAATGAACCGGAATCACCAACAAATTTTGATTCCAATGCAATAAACACAATGGACAAAATGCTTATGAGTCACTTGATTTCTCTTCAAGAAACCATAAACAAGCAAGGTGAAGAGATTAGGATGTTAATGAAAGACAATGCTAAGCTCCAAACTATTGCCATTGAGAATGAAATTCTTAAGAAAGTGGTTGCAAAACTTGAAGAAGAGATTCAAGAATGTAAAAGAGCTTCTTTCGAAACAAATGAGCGCCTTAATAAGATTGAGTTAAAGGAAACATTAAAAGAAGAAAAAATAGATACGATGAGGTGGGATGTAAGTGAGATAAAAAATGTATGTACAATGAAAACATGGGCCGATGTATGTGGTGGGGATAGAGTATCAAACTCATCTAATATGCATGTGATGCATCAAGAGAAGAATATAGAAAGCATCACATTGAAATCCCGAGAATTGAAAGAGCGTGAACAAAGATCAAAGAACATTGTTATCCTTGGGATTAAAGAGGAGAGTATGGAAACACCCGCTTCCCTTGGAAAGGCCATTGGTGAATTTTTTAGCATGCATTATTGTAGAAAGTAGCGTGCGGAAGCAAGTATGAAGACAGAACAAAAGGAAGAACACTCAGGTTTAATGGAGAGCGTGAGCTTACGCAGTATACACGGGAGAGACAGAGAGAGTGAGAGAGAGAAAACACAAGAACTATATTAAAATCTCTATTCACCACACTCTATACATATGTGTGTTCCATGAACACTTTTATACAAGTCCTAGAAGGACCGACAGAAGTACTGACAGTACTTCAATGCTCATTAAGAGCTCCTACACTAACTCCCAAATATATTCCTCACGGAATATCTTTCCTAACGGCCTCCCGGTTTACGCACTCGGCCTAACCAATCGGTCCCATCCGGTCCTCGGCTTCTTCAGCCGATCTGGCCGATGTTGAGCTTGTCTCTCAACACTCCCCCTCAAGCTCAACTCGAGGCTCTTCGGGATCCTCGGGCTCACAGCTCCGGTTCCTCCTGGCTTCACGTCTCCCTCGCGCTCCTCGACCTGTTCGACTCCGCGCACTTCGACCCTTCCGGTCGGCTTGTCTTCTTATGTGGCCCTTATCAACTCTTCTGTTGTTGCGGTGTCGACACTTCTTCTGCTGCCTTTTCTTCCGCTTGGGCCTCGGTTGATTCAACGTGTCTGAATCAAACATCCGAACCGACTCGGCTACCTCCGATCGGTTTTCGCTCTCGTCCGAGTTGGCTGTCTCCAACTCGTCTTCGGTCTTCTCGCCCTCGATGGCGTCATCTCCCCCATGCGTGTTGGCTTCGGCTCTCTCCTTCAGCTGCTCCCCTTCTGTCCGCTTCCGGACTTTTTCGCGGGTCCGTCCTCAGCTTCTTCAGCCGATCCGAAGTCGAACTCGACAACCGAGTCAACAGCCGAGTCAAACGACTCGGTGTCGCGGCCTCCACTCCTTTCATGCTGCTTTGCTTGGTCGTTTGGGACTGTTCTTCCCCTCAAGTTTGGCACGTCGAGGTGACGCAATCCGAGCACACCGGAGAATTGCCGCAACTTGTCTAGACCAAGGGGCTTAGTGAAGATGTCGGCAGTCTGCCGATCTGTCCGAACGTACTGAAGTTCCACTTCACCGGAAAGGACACGCTCACGAACGAAATGGTAGTGCACCTCAATGTGCTTGGTCCGTGCGTGGAAAACGGGGTTTTTCGCGAGCTGGATGTTGCTGGGGTTGTCGTAGTAGATCGTCGTCGGATCTGACACCTCCTCTTGCAGGTCCTTAAGTAGCCGCTTCAACCATATGGCTTCGCATGTCGCGACAGCCGCTCCTCGGTACTCAGCTTCGGTGCTCGACAGTGCAACTGTCGGCTGCTTCTTACTACTCCACACGATCGCGACACTCCCGACGGAGAACGCGTATCCGGACGTGGATCGGCGATTGGCGGCGTTGCCAGCCCAATCAGCATCGGTGTAGCCGACTAACTGCGCGGCTGCACCGGTCCGATATAGCAGTCCCCGGTCCTTAGTGTCGTTGACATACCGAAGTATACGTTGTCGTAGTGTAGGTTGCACACTATGTGGAAATTATATTTTTGTCCCTCCGGATAGAGAATGGAGTGCTCGGTGAGAACCGGAAGAAAACGGCATACCGGCAAGGAGGAAAACGGCATACCGGCAAGGAGGAAAAACGGCATACCGGCAAGGAGGAAAACGGCATACCGGCAAGGAAGAGCCGGATAAAGAGACATAAATGTAAAAGGAAAGTAAATACTCACTACTGCGCAAGGCGTGATTCGAACTCTGCACCTCCACGTTGACAAACCCCAACCTTACCATTACATTAACTTATCTTAAGTGTTTTAAATATAGATTTAATACGTATAAGACCTTTATTTATGCATACCTTTATTAAAAGGTAAATTGTGTATTTTTTAATATATGAAAAAGAAAAACACGAGACACTAAAAATAACTCATGCACATCTAGCGTGCATGAGCCCTATACTTAGGAAATAAAAAAGCATCACATGCACATTTAGTGGACATGAACACTTTTTGTAAAAAAAAAAGCATGAAGCCATGCTTAGCTCTTCTTTCCTTATATAAGGAGGAGAGAAATATGTAAAGGGTTGTTGATTATTTGGATTAAGTATTAATCAATACAAAAATTATTCGTGGGATTCACGATTTATACATCTACTTCTCTCTTAACACCCTAAGTACCAATTAATATAGTATACTCGTGTGATTCACGAGTTTCTTATCTTTCTCTTCGCTATTTATTCATAATTAATCTTTATCTCACGAACTTCTTTCTCCTAGTCCAAGACCTCTGTGGTTCCCACCCGACTCACGCAACGATCCGGAGCCGAAAGGCACGACACAGTTGGTGAACCCGACGTGAAAACGGGTGGCAAGGAGATGGAGGCTCAACAAGCTAACAATATGATGGCGATGTTCGAACGGATGCTTCAAGAACAACGCACGATGTCGGAGATTTCGGCATCAGTAGAGCGGCTCGTGCAACGCAACGGGCAATTTAATGGTAAGGATGTGTCGCGATATTTGCAGGACTACAAGGCGGAGATGCTCCGGTGCCGGGCTTCGGAAGGACTGCAAGTGACATCCTTTAACCGGGTGGCGACCGACGGGCTTCAAGGGAGTATCCACGGGTTGCAACAACAAAATCCGACGTGGGAAGCATTCGAAGAGGCGTTAAAGACCACGTTTGCCATCGAGGATTCCTCCAAGGCAACGCGGAGGGGATTCGAGGATTGGGTGGAAACGTCAGGTAAGGGGCTGAAGGTCCTCGAAGTGTTTTCGACATTCGAAAGTCGGTTCGGGAGGTTGTCCGCGAGAGATCAAACTATTCTTGCACCGGACAAAGTCATCATGTTTTTGCGAGCTGTGGACGTCCGGGACCGGAAAGATCTCGGAGTGCTTCTTGAGGACACGACCACCGAAAGCGGCCTCACTGAAACATGGGAAAGCGTGCGGGATATCATCGCGCGGTACATGAAGAGGGGGCAATGGCTTGCCAACGAAGAAAAGAGGGTTTCGGAACCGATTCCAAAACCGAGAACGGGACTGGAAGACCATCAACCGAGGGCTCGGGAGATTACGGCCGAGAAGGGAGTCGACGCGTCTACGGTGGAGCAGCTGCTGAAGGAGATGGAGAATCTAAAGATCGCGATGGTGAAGAAGTCGGATGACCGCCCCACAAGCTCCAAATATACGGATCGACGGTGCATATGGTGCGATAGCGCCGAACACGATCGGAGGGATTGCGACGACCATAAGGAGGCGCTACGACGGGATCTCATCTACTACGAGGGAAACCGGATTCATTCGATGGACTCTCGGAAGCCACTCCGACCGAACTTCCGGAAAGGCGGCATGAAGAT
This sequence comes from Azolla caroliniana, assembly GCF_043228905.1. Classification (NCBI taxonomy): domain Eukaryota; kingdom Viridiplantae; phylum Streptophyta; class Polypodiopsida; order Salviniales; family Salviniaceae; genus Azolla; species Azolla caroliniana. The sequence continues at coordinate 23,016,928 of NW_028230439.1, read as the reverse complement.
GGTGCTCGAGGAGGAGTTAGCGGCAAGAAGCAACTATGCGACAACCGCGGGAATATGTGTCGGGGAGTCATCGGGAGCGAAGGCGTCTTTCTGGCCGGAGGTGCTAGGAAACACCGAGAAAACCGACTCCAACGATATCCGAAACACCGCGGAAGGCGTCCGGGAAGCTACGGGATGAGAGTGCCCTGTCGACAAGAATAGCATATACGCCCTGTGTCAATTACATGAGGTGTATGTGGAGGAGAAACGACGGCGCACGGAGGATGCGGCCGGACCATCGAAGATACCGGAAAGCTGGAACTCCGGAGGTAAGGGAAAAGAAAAGGCGACTCCGGCATTCAAGCTCGCCTCGGACATAGAACAACAAACCGACTTGAAAAGAGTGTTCGAGGAAAGAATCTTGGATAGCCGGGTAGATTTTTCGTTGCGGGAACTACTCGGAATAGCGAAGAAGGAGTTTCACGATCTTCTCGTGGATCTCGTGAAAAGGAAGAGACAAAGTACGGAGGAAAATGCTCCAAGGGTGAATGCAAATACCGTTTCAACGAACGACACCGAAGTGGAAGGCGAAATTCCGAACTCCCACTATACAAGGCCACACTGGGCCCGTGCGACTACGGAGACTCCGGTCCGAATCGGCAACATCAAAGAACCCGTGCTAGCATTGATTGATCACGGATCGGAGATCAACTTGATGTCCAAGGAGTTCTACCAAAAGGGGAAGTGGCCTATAAACACCAACCATGGATGGAAGATTCGGGCAGCCACGAAAACGACAGAAGACCTATTTGCGGCTTGTCCGGATGTGACGGTAAAGATCGGGGATGTCGAAATTGACCAAAATTTCTTTGTGCAGGATGAGGTTTCACATTCTGTCATCCTCGGCCAACCCTTTATCACGGCTTCACGGATGGAGACGAAGGTGTTCGATAGTGGTGCGGCTTTTGCGCGAATTCGGAGCCAAAACGGAGGGAAATCCGTCCAATTCCTAACGGTGCCGGCAAATCACGAAAGGAACAAGAGGGAACTCTTGCCCCAAGTGAGAATGGATTTTTAAAGCGGACTGTTGCGGAGTGGGGAAGTGATAGTCCGAGAAGCCCTGATACCCCACACAGGAAGAAAAGTCTCGGAGCAAAACAAGTACGAATCGGCCCGGATGGGGCATCTACGTACACGGCCGTAACCGGAGGAATGAAGAAACAATACCGACAAGTGGAGGATAAGTTACGGTCGGCATCAATAATAAAAGAAGACGAAGAAATCGTGGGAGTGATCGAGGAAGTGTTCTATGGGAATACACTACAACGGCTTGAAGAGCTTGCGGAAGATAAAAGCCAAGGGAACCGGGTAGTCCCGGTGGAATCGGTCGAGATGTACGAGATCGTTGCGAAAATGGGGCCGGATGCGCTCCGCAAAGAAGAAGCAATGGTAAGTACGAAATACAAGACCGTGGAGAAGAAGGTGAAACCGGCCGCGGGACCACTACCCGCCGATAGCGAACAAAAGAAGAAAGAAGTCTCGGGAGATCCGACACTTCGGAAGTCCGTGGATATCGGACATGCCTTCACAGATGAGACCCGGAAGAAACTTCGGATCGGTGGAGGTGGGTTCCTCTTACAAGAAGAAGAAAAACGGTTTCGAGAGATGTTGGAGCAACACGGCAAAGCATTCGCGTTCACATCGAGGGAGATCGGATGCATTGATCCAAAGATAGTGGAGCCGATGGTGATTTTCACGATTGATCATGTACCGTGGAACCTGAAGCCGATTCCGGTGCCACGGGCGCATATTCCGAAAGTCATCGACTTGCTCAAGGAGAAGGTGGCGATGGGGATTCTAGAGCCATCAAGTGCTCCGTACTCAAATCGATGGTTTACGGTTCCGAAGAAGAATGGGTCACTCCGATTCATCCAAGACTTGCAACCGGTGAACAAGGTCACGATCCGGAACTCGGGAGTCGGTCCGATAGTGGACGAATTCGCGGAAGCTTTTGCCGGACGTGCGATATACTCCATCGGGGACCTATACTCGGGGTATGACCAATTCCAACTAGCCGTGGAGAGCCGAGACATCACTACCATGCGGACACCAATAGGGCTAGTTCGAATGTGCACACTACCACAAGGAGCGACAAACTCGGTTGCACATATGATGAACGCGATGAACAAGGTGCTTCGAGATTGCATCCCGGAGATAACGATGCCGTTTCTAGATGACATTCCGATGAAAGGATGCGCGGTGGAAGAAAAAGATGAGACTATGGATGATCGGGGATGCCGAAAGTTCGTGGTCGACCATATTCATGATTGCGAGAAAGTGTTGCGAAAGCTAGAAGATGTGCACCTAACACTTTCCGGGGAGAAATCGGCATTCGGGCAAGAAGAAATATTGGTGGTCGGACATCTATGTGGACCCTACGGCCGAAGACCGTCACCAACAAAGATCGATGCGATTCAAGCTATGAAGGAAGTATGTGAGTCAACATCGGAAGTCCGAAGGTTTCTGGGTGCGTGTGCATTCTATCACATATGGATTCCGCACTATGCACATATAGCGGACCCGCTCTATCACTTGTTGCGGAAAGGTAAGAAATTCGAGTGGAAACCGGAACACACTAAAGCCATGAGGAAGCTCAAGAAGACACTATGGAGGGCGGAATCACTTAAGAAGCCAAGCTACGAGCGGCCAATCATAGTAACGGTTGATACAAGTCCAACCGGTATCGGGTGGGTCATCAATCAAGCCGACTCGGATGGTTCGCGGTATCCGATCCGATTTGGAGCAAAGGTCCTCAACGAAAGGCAACGCGGATATGCACAAGTCAAAAGAGAATTGTGGGGAGTCGTGTCGGCGATAAAATCGGATCGGGATTATTTGATCGGAGCTGAAGTGGTGATCGAGACGGATTGTCTTCCGATACTCGGGATGATGCGGTGTTGTACGATACCGGATGTGGCTATGCTAAGGTGGATTGCATATGTCAAGTCACTTAATCCGGAGGTTCGACACATCTCGGGGAAGGACAACGCGGTAGCGGACATGTTATCGAGGGCGCGGTTTGAAGACGACATAACCGAATCAGATAATGAAGAAGTTTTCGAAGACTACTTCACGTCAGAACACATATGCCGAGTGAACGTGATCCGAGAATTCCGGGAAGAAGAATACGAGGGGGAAACCTTGATGATCGGGAAGATGCTACAAGAGGTCGAGGATTCAACCAATGATAAAGAAAGGAGAGCCGAGATCCGAAGGAAGAAGAGGCAAGTCCAAAAGTTCTTCTTGGAAAACGGTTTAATATGGAGGACGCCGAAAAGACCGGATGGGATACCACTTCGAGTAGTCGGGACGAAAGAGCAACGAAACCGGATAATGTCCGAGTTCCACGAATCCGATTGGGCTGGACATCGAGGAACATGGGCAACTTTTGTGAAAATCAAGCAAAGATATTGGTGGAAGAACATGTATAAAGATGTCGCGGAGTTCACAGAAAGCTGCGAGAAATGTCAAGTCTACTCCGGGGTCCGACACCGAGATGAGCTGCATCCGACATTCTCACCGACAATCAACTTCAAGTGGATGGTCGACATTGTAGCTATGCCGACCGGGATTGGACAAAAGAAATACTTGGTGTTAGCTCGAGAAGATCTCACAAACCAAGTTGAAGGTCGAGCGCTTCGGAGGAAAACGTGTGCCGCGGTGTGCCAATTTCTTTTGGAAGAAGTGTTTTGTAGGTACGGCTGCGTAGGACAAGTGATTGCGGACCGGGGAGAACTCGACTCGGACAAAGCTAGGGGATTCTTCGCCAAACATGGAGTTCGGTTAACGTTGACAACGGCCTACAATCCAGAGGCCAACGGGAAGATCGAACGAGGACATAGTCCGATCGTGAAAGCACTTGCGAAGGCATGCGACGGAAGGGTGAAGGATTGGCCACAAATGCTTCCGTATGCACTATGGGCGGATCGGACGACGCATAGCTCCGTGACCGGTTACATGCCGGCAGAACTCATGACCGGACAAGCACCGGTAATGCCAACGGAAACCGCAATCGCGACATGGACAATACTACCGTGGAAGGAAGAGATGAGCCGGGAAGAACTACTAGCGGTCCGGATACGACAACTGGAGGGAAGACCGAAAGATGTAGCGGAAGCGTCACGCCGACAACAAGAAGCACGGTTCCGGAACAAAAGCCGGTTCGACACAAAGCACCGACTACGACCGAGGAGGATTGAAGAAGGAGATTGGGTGATCGTCTATGATAGTAGCTTGGACCATCAACATACAACGATGCGGAAATTCGCGAAAAGGTGGTTCGGGCCGTACGAGGTTCGGAAGGTCTTCGACAACGGGACGTACCGACTGTCCGAGTTGGATGGAACAATACTTCGAGTGCCTATAGCCGGGAAGCAGGTGAAGATTTTCAAGAAGCGGACCGACGACAAACCTTATGTGATCCAAGTCGAGGCCGACAACGAGGAGCAATCGGACGAAGACCACAATGATGCGGGAAGCGAAGAAAGTGGATTACAACTCATAGTTGACATAAGGGGAGAATCGGAGGAAGCTTCGGATGAAGACGGATACGAAGAATCAAGAACTTCGGCACATACCGGAGGATGTGCGGGTTTGGAGGGGGCGAGTGTCGTAGTGTAGGTTGCACACTATGTGGAAATTATATTTTTGTCCCTCCGGATAGAGAATGGAGTGCTCGGTGAGAACCGGAAGAAAACGGCATACCGGCAAGGAGGAAAACGGCATACCGGCAAGGAGGAAAAACGGCATACCGGCAAGGAGGAAAACGGCATACCGGCAAGGAAGAGCCGGATAAAGAGACATAAATGTAAAAGGAAAGTAAATACTCACTACTGCGCAAGGCGTGATTCGAACTCTGCACCTCCACGTTGACAAACCCCAACCTTACCATTACATTAACTTATCTTAAGTGTTTTAAATATAGATTTAATACGTATAAGACCTTTATTTATGCATACCTTTATTAAAAGGTAAATTGTGTATTTTTTAATATATGAAAAAGAAAAACACGAGACACTAAAAATAACTCATGCACATCTAGCGTGCATGAGCCCTATACTTAGGAAATAAAAAAGCATCACATGCACATTTAGTGGACATGAACACTTTTTGTAAAAAAAAAGCATGAAGCCATGCTTAGCTCTTCTTTCCTTATATAAGGAGGAGAGAAATATGTAAAGGGTTGTTGATTATTTGGATTAAGTATTAATCAATACAAAAATTATTCGTGGGATTCACGATTTATACATCTACTTCTCTCTTAACACCCTAAGTACCAATTAATATAGTATACTCGTGTGATTCACGAGTTTCTTATCTTTCTCTTCGCTATTTATTCATAATTAATCTTTATCTCACGAACTTCTTTCTCCTAGTCCAAGACCTCTGTGGTTCCCACCCGACTCACGCAACGATCCGGAGCCGAAAGGCACGACAACGTTGCGCACACTAAAGGTGCTCCTCGGTAGGTCGCGCCATGAATTGACTGATCACTCCGACCGGATAACTGAGGTCGGGTCGGGTGATGGTCAAGTATACATGAGGCTTCCGACAATTTGTCGGAACCTCGTCGGGTCACATACCGTTCCCGTATCGGGACGAAGCTTGACGGTTCCGTCCAGAGGAGTCGAGACTGACTTACAGTCGGCCATCCCGAATTTGAAGAGCATACTCAGCACGTAGTGATGTTGGCTGATCAATATGCCTTCGGGGGTATGGATCACTTCGATCCCGAGGAAGTAATGAAGGTCCCCCAGATCCTTCATGTCGAACGATGCCGCAAGCTAGAGCTTCACGAGGTCGATTTCACGTAGGTCGGCGTCGGTGATGACCAAGTCATCAACATATAGTAAAATACTAACCGGTCCGAGTCGACCTTTCCGGATGAACAGGGAAGAGTCCGATTTTGACGTGACGAAGCCCATCCGACGTAGTTGTTGCGTGATCTTCGCGTTCCAAGCACGCGGGGCTTGCTTCAGTCCATAAAGGGACTTCTTCAGTCAGCATACTGCCGAGGAGTTCGTTCCAGAATGAAATCCGGGGGGTTGTACCATGTACACCTGTTCCTCAAGGTCACCTTGCAAGAACACATTCTTTACATCCATCTGATGTAAGTGCCACCCCTTCACCGCAGCTACAGCGAGCAAAACACGTACGGTCGTCATTTTCGCGACCGGCGCAAACGTCTCATCGTAGTCGATGCCGTGTTTCTGCGCGTAGCCCTTTACCACTAGCCAAGCCTTATACCGGTTGACCGAGCCATCGGTGTTGTACTTGACCTTGTACACCCACCTACACCCGATCGGTTTTACCCCTCTTGGTGCGTCAACCAGGTCCCAGGTCTCGTTCTCCGCCAATGCATGCATCTCTTCCTCCATCGCGGCACGCCAAGTCGCGTCTTTAGCCGCTTCTACGTAGCTCTCCGGCTCATGCACTTCCGCTACATGGGTCATGTACGCATAATGATGCGCCATGTACTCGTTGTATCCGAACCACAAAACAGGATTCTTCTAGCGGGTAGATCGTCGTAATCTCGCATTAGCCGATGTCGAGGCCTTCTTGGTCGACGCGGACTTCACCTTTAAAGACCCGTCACCGGTTCCTTCGGAGTTGGACTCGCGTCGGTCTGACTCGTTCCTATCCATGCCGGAATCCGACACCTTCTTCTTCCCTTTCTCTTTGCGCGTAAGCCATCTCCTCGGCTTCCTGTGTGGAGAATGCACAGCTGAGTCTCCACTACTCGCCGGCTCTTCATCGGACTGGTCGTACCGACTCAGTCGTCCAATCGGTCCACTTAACCGGAATGAAATCGGACTCTCTTCGCGGGTCTCCATTTCGGGCTCATCTGAAGGCATCTCGGCCTCGCTCACCTCATCGTCAGAGCTCGGATTGGGGGCAGGGTTCGGAGTCGGGGGCAGGTACCAGGACGCTGACTCGTCAAACACAACGTCGCGGCTGACACGCGCTTGTTTGGTGCGAGGGTTATAGCACTTATAACCCTTCTGCTCGTCCAAGTAACCAACCAAGATGCATTTCTCGGTCTTTGCGTCCAGCTTCCTCCTTTTCTCCTTCGGTATATGCACATACGCAATGCTACTGAACACCCTCAAGTGTCGCAAGTTCGGCTTCGTTCCGAAATACAGCTCGTGCAACGACACTTTGTCTCCGATTCGGTTTTGGATGTATATTGCGGTCCTTACCGCCTCGGCCCAGTAGAACTTGGGCAAGCTCTTCTCCTCCAACATTGCCCGTGCCGCTTCCACAACGAACCGATTCTTCCTCTCGGCCACGCCATTCTGCTCTGGCGTGTATCTACAACTGAATTCGCGCCGGATTCCCATTTGTTGTAGATAACCGTTGAATTGACCAGAAAAGTACTCTTTCCTGCCATCCGACCGCAGGCACTTGATCTTTCGTCCTGTTTCCGTTTCCACGAACCCTTTGAGGTCCCGGAAACAGTCGAAGACTTCGCTCTTCCTCTCAATGAGGTAGATCCACGTATGCCGCGTATGGTCGTCGATGAAGGAGACGAAATATCGGCTCTCGCCAAGACTAACGTTTTGTGCCGGCCCCCATACATCGGAGTGTGTAAGGTCGAGCTTATTCCGGCTCCGGTTTTGCTCATTGGGGAAAGGAAGTCTGTGTTGCTTCCCGCGCTGGCAGGCTTCACAAATTTGTGCCTTTCGGCCACTAAATTTGGGCAATCCGAACACTACCTGTTTCGATTGCAGATCTTGAAGCCGCTGGTAGTTGACGTGGCCTATCCACTTGTGCCACAAGTCGATGTCCGACTCGGTTTTTCTTCTCTTCGCGAACATTGCGGTGCCGCCGTCAGTGGAGTCGAGGATGAACATCCTCCCGTCTCTGCGCCCTTGCGCAATCACACGGCCTTCTTCCTCAATGAAGCACCCGAGGTGTGTAAACCGAACCTCCATCCCTTGGTCGACGATCTGTCCGACCGAGACCAAGTTTTTCGTGATTGTCGGAACGTGCAGCACGTTCATGAGTTTCCCTTTCTGCCCGACATGGCTAAGGGGAACTTCTCCGACATTCGCGATCGGATGCGGAGTGTCGTCTCCAGTTGCGACTACTCCAGGTTGTATCGGTTTTTCAAGGTACGAGAACCACTCCTTATGGCTCGTCATGTGGTTTGACGTGCCGAAGTCTACGTACCACACCTCGTCCGATCTCGGGGTGCTCTGTTTCATTGAGTTTGCTTCGTGTCTCGTCACGAAAGCAGACCCTTCTCCGGCTCTCCCGGAGTCTTCGGCGTAGTGCGATCGCTGCCGATTTCCCTTGTCGGTATGTCCGGAGCCGTTTCCGGAACCGGTTCTCTCCGAATCGGCGCGCTTCTTCCAGCACTCACTTTCCCTGTGGCCTTTCTTGCCACGGTACCAACACTCTGCGATGGCCTTCCCTTGCCGGTTCTCATCGCTTCGACTCCCCCTGTTTCCGGAGGGTCCGGAGTTGCTGTCGGCATCACTTCGGTGCCTTCTTCCTTGATCATGTCGGCCGCCTCCATTGCACGCCGACTCGCCTCATCCTCCACGTCCACGGGACCTATCTCCCTCCGTGTACAGCATTCTGCCGTCGGCGTGCGTGCTTGTAGACACACCCGCGTGGTTCTCCTCTACCAGGAGCATTGACTGTAAGTCGAAAAAGGACGGCGTATTCTCCCGGATACACACAGCCGTTCGGAACGCTCCGAACTTCGACGCCAAACCTCCGAGACAGATTTGGACCATCTCACTCTCCTCGATGTTCACCTCTATGGAGGCGAGGGAGTCGCAGATATCCTTGATCTTCGAGGTATAGTCTGCCACCGACAAGTCGCGTTGTCGTAGGTTGCTCAACTCCTGTCGGAGCTGAAGCTTCCTAGCTGTGGTGCTCGCGGCAAAAATCTTCTTCAGATTTTCCCACGCACCCTTCGGCGTCTTTGCATCCCGAACATAGCTCAATAGTTGTTCGCCCACACACGACGCGAAGCAGTATAATACCCTGCTCGCCGATTGCTCCCACGACGGGAAGTCTCTGTGTGTCGATTCGGGTGCCGCGTTATTAGCTCCTTCGACATAACTCCAGTAGCCGTGCCCGAGCAAGTATTGGTGCATCTTGTAGGACCAAGACGCGTAGTTGGTTCTGTCGAGCTTCTCTGTTGGAAGCAAGCTCGCCATGCCTCTATCCATCGTTCTTCTCGTTCTTCTTCGTCAAGCTCTGTCGGCTGCAGAGAGGTTCTCAACCCTCGCGCTCTGATACCATGTAGAAAGTAGCGTGCGGAAGCAAGTATGAAGACAGAACAGAAGGAAGAACACTCAGGTTTAATGGAGAGCTTGAGCTTACGCAGTATACATGGGAGAGACAGAGAGAGTGAGAGAGAGAAAACACAAGAACTATATTAAAATCTCTATTCACCACACTCTATACATATGTGTGTTCCATGAACACTTTTATACAAGTCCTAGAAGGACCGACAGAAGTACTAACAGTACTTCAATGCTCATTAAGAGCTCCTACACTAACTCCCAAATATATTCCTCACGGAATATCTTTCCTAATGGCCTCCCGGTTTACGCACTCGGCCTAACCGATCGGTCCCAACCGATCCGGTCCTCGGCTTCTTCAGCCGATCCGGCCAATGTTGAGCTTGTCTCTCAACAATTATGGATGTCGGATGTGAATGTATATGGGGCACACCGAGTTGGGAAACATGGTGTTACTCGCTTATGAGAAAGGCCCATTGTATGCACAATGACGGATGATACAAAGCGGTGGATCATACTCGAAAATAGTTGGGTATACCTCAAAGGTACGCAATGCTTTGTGAGTGAAGATCGTACTATCTCACAACAAAATGCCCATTGTAAAGCATATGAAGAAAGATTGAAAAATAAGGTTAAGGATGTGCTTAAAGATGGAAATGTAGGCAAATAGGGACACGTGACCTATGAGACTAAACCACGTCTTTTACGACTATGTTTTTAGAATTGCAATGGATACCCATGGAATGCGGGATTCGACATAGAGGAGTTAATTGATGAATCGGATATCACACTTCTTGTGGAAACATGGGAGCATGATACTCAAAGGATTCAAGGTTTAGGAAACTATAATGTACACTCTTTGATATGGGAGAAAAATCCAAGACAAAGAAGAGGACAAGGAGGGGTGACATGTTTGATTAAGAAGGAAATAGAGAAATATGTGTCAATCGTAAAAAATGATGAACAAAAATGCTACATATGGCTCAAAATAGAAACACCTAATGATTTGCCCACTTTTGTCGTTGGATGTTACATTCCTCATCAAGATTCTAACTTCTATGCTTGTTTGGATAAAGATCAACGTTTTGCAAATCTAGAAGATGATATTGCTTATTTCAAATCCAAAGGGGAAGTTATTGTCTTTGGTGACATGAATACTTGTACAAGAAGTTTCCAACTTGATCCACAAGAATCTTTCATGCCATATATCTCAAGGATATTGAAATTCCGTGCTCGGCCACAACCGAGGAACAGGATCGATTCACAGAAAACGGGAAATACAACAATGCACGAAAGACAATAGAGAGAAAGGTACACTGGATGTTTTACGTGGAAAACCCTAAATGGGAAAAAACCACGGGAGTCCTCAAACTCCAACTATCACTATGAACAGGGATGTACACTGGTGAAGCTACAAGGCAACAACCTTGAGCTCACTGTCTTCGCCACAGGCGGCGGCAATACACAGAGGCAACGACCTCTTCGTCTCTCTCTCTCTCTCTCGGCTGCTCTCACCTCGCATGAAAATTAAGCAACAACCTCATAAAACTGTTTGCCCTAAGTCATATTTATACATATATGACTTTCGGGATATTTACAAATATAGCCCTGCATCCGGATCTCTCTCTCCGGGTACATTCGTCATCCGGCTCCGTAGCCGGGGTCTTCATCATCCGGATCCGTATCCGGGTACTCTTCATCCGGCTTCATGCCGGGTACTCTTCATCCGGTTCCGTAACCGCAACCGGGCTTGCCGTCATTCATCTCCGGACATCCCATCCGGAGGGACCGTAATCCCAACAAACTCCCCCTTCACTTCGGCATGGGATGTCTCTCCAATCCGATCCTCTTCCGGCATGCTTCCAGCTTGTCGGGTGTGAGCACCTTGGTCAGCATATCCGACCCGTTCTCGTCAGTGTGGATCTTCGTCAGCACGAACTCCTCGTCTTCTATCCTCTCCCGGATCCAGTGGTATCTCCGCTGGATGTGTTTCGTCCGGGAATGGTAGGCCGCGTTCTTCGCAAGGTGGATGGCACTCTGACTGTCGCAGTAGAGTCGGTACTCCTCCTGTTGGATACCGAGCTCTCTAATGAAGTCCTTCATCCATATTATTTCCTTGCCGGCTTCTACAGCTGCCATGTACTCCGCCTCCGTGGTTGACAACGCAACCGTCTTCTGCAGCCTCGACTGCCACGAAACGGCTCCCCCTGCATACGTCATCACATACCCTGATGTGGACCGGCTGGTATCTGCATCAGCCGACATATCCGAATCGGTGAAGCCGTCGAGTTCGGGCTTACCGGAGCCGAATCGGAGGCACACGTTTGCCGTGCCCTTCAGGTATCGGAGTATCCACTTGGCCGCGTTCCAATGCTCTTTGCCGGGATTGCTCATGTACCGGCTCACAACTCCGACTGCATATCCGATGTCCGGTCTCGTACACACCATGGCGTACATCAAGCTCCCGACGGCTGAGGCATACGGCACTTTCATCATATCCTTCTTTTCAGCCTTTGTCTTGGGACTTTGCTTGCTGGACAGCTTGCAGTTTGTCGGGAGGGTCGATCCGACTGGTCTTGCTTCCGACATGTTGAACCGGTGAAGCACCTTCGTCACGTACTTCTCCTGTGACAGCCACAACTGCTTCTTCTTCCGGTCCCGGATGATGTGCATCCCTAATATTTGCCTCGCCGGACCCAGGTCCTTCATTGAGAAGGTTCGGTGAAGAGCCTTCTTCAGCATCCGTATCTTGACCTGGTCCCGTCCGACGATCAACATGTCGTCCACGTACAGGAGGAGTATTAGAGAGTCTCCTCCTTCGAACTTCTTCACAAACACGCAGTGGTCGGACTGCGTTTTGAGGTACCCTTCGTCGGTCATGAAGGAGTCGAACTTCCGGTACCATTGCCGGGGAGCCTGCTTCAGTCCGTAAAGGCTCTTCTTCAACCGGCATACCAGGTGCTCCTTCCCTTTCTTCTCGAATCCTTCCGGTTGCTGCATGTAGATCTCTTCTTCGAGGTCACCGTGAAGGAATGCCGTCTTCACGTCCATCTGTTCTACCTCGAGGTCCATGCTTGCCGCTATGCTCAGCACCGTCCGGATGGAGGTCATCTTCACTACCGGGGCAAATATCTCGTCGAAGTCGACGCCCTTCTTCTGCTGAAACCCCTTCACCACGATCCTGGCTTTGTATCTCGGGGGGTTTCCGGCATCTCCCGGTTTCAGCTTGAACACCCACTTGTTTCGAAGTGCCCGCTTTCCTTTCGGCAACTCCACAAGTTCATATGTGTGGTTCTCATGCAGGGAATCCATCTCCTCCTGCATGGCACTTAACCACCTGCGGCTCTGGGTGTCGTGCTTTGCTTCTTCAAAGCTCTCTGGCTCCCCCTCGTCGGTTAGCAGCACGTGCTCTGGTTCCGGAAATCTCCGGGGGGCCCTTCTCTCTCTTAGAGGATATCTCCGTTCGGGAGCTTCGGTAACCGGTTCTTCCGATTCTTCTTCTTCATCCGAATCCATTTCGGGATCGGGGCCGGTTCCGGTATCATTTTCATCTTCTTCGGCCGGTTCTGTTTCTTCACCGTCTTCGGCCGGGTCTTCGAGTGTTAACCGGTCCCTTGCCGGTCGGGACTGCTCCTCGTAGAGTTTATCCTCACCGGTCGACTTGGAGCTCTTCATCTTCTTCTCCGACTCCCAGTCGGCGAGCGTCTTGTCCTCCATGAAGATGATGTCTCGACTCCTGAATATCTTCTTGTCGACCGGGTCCCATACTCGGTAGCCGAACTCGTCGTCGCCGTAACCGAGGAATATGCATGGCCGGGTCTTCGGATCTAGCTTTCCTCTCCGGTCCTTTGCCACATGCACGTATGCGAGACACCCGAACACCTTCAGATGCCGGTAGGACACTTCCTTACCGGTCCACACTTTCTGTGGCGTGTCTCCGTCCAAAGGTACTGAGGGTGATCTATTTATCACGTACGTCGCCGTCGACATTGCCTCAGCCCAAAACCCCTTGGGTAGTTTCGCATGTGCCAGCATACTCCGGACCCTCTCCATTATGGTCCGGTTCATCCTCTCGGCCAGCCCGTTCAGTTCCGGCGTCTTCGGCACAGTAAACTCGAGTCGGATTCCCTTCGAGCGACAGTACTCCTGGAACTGCCCTCGGTATTCCCCTCCGTTATCCGCTCGTATGGCTTTCAGCTTCTTGCCGGATTCCCTTTCCACTCTCGCGTGGAGTTCTTTGAAGACGGACAACACTTGGTCCTTTGTCTTCAACAGTGCCGTCCACAGTCTTCGGCTGTGATCATCTATGAATGTTACGAAGTACTGGGCTCCGCCATGTGACTTCGTTTCTACCTGACACACGTCGGTGTGCACCAACTCCAATGGTGCGCTACGTCTCGTCGGTGGCCTTGAGTGGAAGGAGGTTCAGTTCTGCTTACCGGCCAGGCAGTCGGTGCACTTCTCCAGGTGCACATGCTTCACTGGAATAAGGTTGTCTTCTGCAAGCCTCTTCATCCCCTTCTCACTCATGTGGCACAGTCTTTTGTGCCACAGCTCACCGACAGTGTCGGCTGCCACATTCAGCTCTTCCGGACATAACCGGGCATTCATCAGGTACAGTGTGTTGACTTTCCGGGCCCGAGCCACTATCAGGCTCCCCTTGCTGAACTTCATTACGCCGTTCCGGATGCTACCTGTGTAGCCTTCATCGTCTAGCCTCCCGGCCGAAATCAGGTTCAATCGAACCTCCGGAACGTGTCGAACATCCTTCAGCAGCATTTTGCATCCGGTCGAGGTTGTCAACCACACGTCTCCGATGCCGGCTATCCGGCACGTACCTTCATTTCCCATCCGAACACAGCCATGCTCGCCGGCTGTGTAGGATGAGAAGTATTTCTTCTCCGGGGTCAGGTGGAACGACGCTCCGGAATCGACCACCCAGGTCATCTCTACGCCGGCAAGGTTCAGCTCCCTCTCTTCGGTAATGAGCATTATCTCTTCTTCACTTGCCGCGAGTGCCGTCGTTCCTTTCCGGTCCTGCCCTCGCCGATCCGGACCTCTCCGGTCCGTGGCTCCCCGGTATGCACCGTTTCTCTCCGGTGACTTCTTCGAATCGGTGTCGTCGGCTCCGTTGTCCTTTCGGTAATGCCGACAATTCTTCCGGAAGTGCCCCGGCTTCCCACAGTGGAAGCAGATGGGTCTTCCTCTTGACTGCGACCGGGTCCCCGACTTCTCCCGTCTTTGCGGACTCCGGTTCCAGTGTCTTCCCCGTTCCGATTCGGTAAGCAGCGCCTTCGAGTCGGAGGCCGGTTCTTTATCTCTCCGACGCGCTTCTTCATTTAGGATACTTGTCTTTACCGTTTGTAGGGACAAGTTGTCTTCCGTGCAGGAGGTGCTGAGAGTCACCACCAAGTTCTCCCAGCTGTCCGGCAATGTACACATCAGGATGATGGCTTGCATTGCATCCTCCAACGGGAACTTGATCGCCGCAAGCTGGTTCACGAATCCCATGAACGTGCTTACGTGTTCCACCATACTCTCGCCGTCCCGGTACTTGAGGTTCACTATCTTTCTCATCAGGGAGGTCCGGTTCAACGCATTCTTCCTCTCATAGAGGCCCGACAGCTTCTTCCACATCTCATAGGCGTTCGTATCGTTCGCCACATGTTGCAGGACACTTACATCGACATATTGCCGGATCGTCGCTACTGCTTTCCGGTTCAGGAGCTTCCACTCCGACTCAAGTACTCCCTTCGGTATTTCCGACCTGTCAATCGGTTCGTACAGGTCCCGAACAATCAGAAGATCCTCCATCTTGATCTTCCAGTCGGCGTAATTCTGCGCATTCAGCACCATCATTCCCGGCTGCCCGCTACCGCCGCCTTCCATCTTCTGTGTTACCGTTGCTCTGATACCACTTTATTGAAATTCCGTGCTCGGCCACAACCGAGGAACAGGATCGATTCACAGAAAACGGGAAATACAACAATGCACGAAAGACAATAGAGAGAAAGGTACACTGGATGTTTTACGTGGAAAACCCTAAATGGGAAAAAACCACGGGAGTCCTCAAACTCCAACTATCACTATGAACAGGGATGTACACTGGTGAAGCTACAAGGCAACAACCTTGAGCTCACTGTCTTCGCCACAGGCGGCGGCAATACACAGAGGCAACGACCTCTTCGTCTCTCTCTCTCTCTCTCGGCTGCTCTCACCTCGCATGAAAATTAAGCAACAACCTCATAAAACTGTTTGCCCTAAGTCATATTTATACATATATGACTTTCGGGATATTTACAAATATAGCCCTGCATCCGGATCTCTCTCTCCGGGTACATTCGTCATCCGGCTCCGTAGCCGGGGTCTTCATCATCCGGATCCGTATCCGGGTACTCTTCATCCGGCTTCATGCCGGGTACTCTTCATCCGGTTCCGTAACCGCAACCGGGCTTGCCGTCATTCATCTCCGGACATCCCATCCGGAGGGACCGTAATCCCAACAAAGGATCCAAGAGGATATGCAAATGTATAGTTGATCTTCTAGCGATGAAAAAGATCCGGACCAATTTGGGAAACTACTCCTACAAATGTGCAATAGTACCGGATTGCTTATTGCAAATGGTGTTTCCTTATGGCCCAATACGGCTTTACATGTAGAAAACACAATGGAAATAGTGTGATTGACTATGTGCTACTCTCCGAAGGTATTTTGGATCGTATACATAAATTCTCACTAGGGGAATGGACACCGGAATCCGATCATAGGAATTTATGTATTGATCTCAAATGTATGCATAGGTTTGATTGCGAGAAGATCATTGAATATAGTAAACAAACACACTTGAGCATGAATCTTAAGCGAGCGCCCATGTATTCCAACATGGTTGAGGATATGTTACAAATGACAAAGACACAACATGGTGCCACACTAGAATGCAAATGGGAAGCTTTTAAGAATGTCATTCTCTCTCGTACAAACAAATGTTTTTCGACCAACCGCACATCATGGAAATGCACCAAGAAATGTAAGAAAAAATGGTTTGATATAGAATGTCATGAAGCTTGAAAGTGCCTTATGGTTTTGGATGTAGTTAATGATAAAGAAAATTACCAAAAGCATTTGCATGACTATAAAAGGCTTATTCAAAGAAAGAGATGAATATGGGAAGTTACTCAACAACTTCCAAACGCAAGAGAAAGCACATGCATATGCTAAATTTTGGGGAAATCTAAAGGGGAAACGTGTTGAGAGTTATGGTGATTTAACTCTTCATGACTTGTCTATGCATTGTAAGAATTTATATGAGTTATCTCTTGCCGGAAAGGTGATGTGTTATGGTTCTCTTTCACTTATGTCTCCCTTCTTTACAATTGAAGATATATGCATAGGACTTAAGAAATTGGCCTCTCGAAAGGCAAGCGATCTTCAATGTATAAAAGCTGAAATGCTCAAATGGACAGGAAAGGAAGCACATATATGGATATGCGATATGTTTAATGATGCATTGCAACATGGTATGCCATATGATTGGACTACAAATTGGATCAAACCTTTACATAAAGGCGGAGATGTAAATAATGTAAACAACTATCGAACCATCATGGTTGGCTCATTAATGACAAAACTATTTGGATGTATAATGGAATCAAAGATAAGTGTATGGGCAGAAAAAAATGGTAAGAGAGCTTATGGACAAGCTGGTTTTTGAAAACACCATAGCACCATTGATCATCTTGTCACTCTTCGAGTATTAATGGAGGAAAGTTGCCTTAGAGGTAAAGGTTTATATTGTTGCTTTGTAAACTTCAAGAAAGCTTTTGATATGGTACCTCGTGAGCATCTTTGGAGGCGGATGGAAGAACTTGAGGTGCCAAGTGAATATATGCTTACAATTTCCCGAATATATGAGAAGGTTATATGTTGTGTGCATATGAGAGATAGAATTTTAAATTTTTTCAATAACACTATTGGTGTTAAGCAAGGATGCCTACTCTCACTAACATTATTTGGTCTATGCATTGACGAATTAGAAGAAATGGTTACCAAGTTTGTAAAGGAAGAATGTGTTGAAGAAGTTGCCATTGGGAATGTTGTGATTATGCTTTTGTTATATGCGGATGATGTAGTGCTTTTTGCAAATACTTCAAGAGATGGACAATAGCTTATAAAGGCATTGGAAAAATTTTGCATGCATACTAGATTAAGTGTCAATAGCTCTAAAACAGAGATTATGCTTGTGAAGAGTCAAAAAAGAGACAAACCATGCATTATGTACAACAATGAGCCACTTGAATGTGTGGAAAGCTTCAAATATGTTGGCATTGAAGTTCCGTCAAATCATAAATGGAATGAATGTGCTACATGCTGCTTAGAGGCGGGTAAGCAAGCATATTATGCATTTGAGAACACATGCAATCTTGGAGATATTAAGTGTTGGGTCCTCAAGAAATATCTTTTTGACACTTTGGTGACCCCAATTCTTCTCTATGGGGTGGAAGTATGGGGCAGTAATATCCCTAAATTTACGTGGAAAGAGTTTAAAAATGTCCAAAAACATTTTCTTACAAAGTTTCTACAAGTTAAGAAACAAACGCCCTACACCCTCCTCCTCCTTGAGACAAGATCGCTTCCCATTGAGATCATGGCCATGGAAAGGGTTGTTGAATACATGCTTAAGGTTCAAAAAAGCCCCTCACATTGACTTCCTAGAATTGCATGGGAAGCAAGCAAAAAGATCCAAAAGATGCAAAAAGCAAAATTTTGTGTTCCAGTTGGATGCAAGATTTAGAAAAATGGTTTGGTAGATGGGATGCAAGACACTTGCTTCATGATGCGTCATTAGATTCCTCTGTAAATGAGGCCTTTTTGCAACGCCAATGTATCATGACATGGGACAAATGTAGCGGCTCACGCCTCACACATTATACTATAAATGTTGCACCTAACTACAAAACCATATTCTTCGCGGAACGGGGAAGCCGTACACATCGATACATGTTAGAGCCCATCCCGATATCTGCCATTTGAACCATTACTTCCATGCGACTTAGCTCGCACACATTGAGATGTGACACGGGGCGTTGGGGCACAAGTGATGAGAGTGGTCGACTATGCACACTTTGCCCTAAACAAGTTCGAGAGTCTGAGTATCACACTTTGATACAATTCTCTACCTTTGATCATATTCGACGATGCTTTCCACATCTCTTTGATCGAGCCCAATCCTTGCACGAATTTCTCTCACAACCACGATGTGCACTCTCGATTGCAACATTCATTGGTAAAGTTCTTGAACATTGAGAGTCGCTACTCACCTTCACACGTATCACGTGAAATGTAATATTTTTGGTCTCATAGGTCATATTTGACCTACGAAGATGATAATATAATCTATCTATCTATCTATCTCTCTTGTCCTACGAGTGCACACACACAGTTCACCTACACTGCACAACATCACCTACACCTCTCATTCTTTACATTAACCCTACCAACATTTAGCCAATCCAATTCCAAAGTCTTACGACTACCTCTGAAGTTATCTCATCCTCATGGCAAGCATCTCTTCTCTGTTCATCACATTTTCCCATGGCATTACTGATGTAATTATATCTTCTATGGGCATTAAATTGACTGTACATAAGCTTGAATAACATGAACTTGCATGTTGTTGTCCTAGTTTTGCTACTTAGAGCCCTTCTTCGACATGGTTTGTGAGGTCTTCCCTTTACAGTACTAGATATTTCATTTGTCCCACTCCCATCGGCCTGGACACCACGAAAGAAGGAATCTATTATGATAACAATGTGTTATGCAACATCTTTATATATCCTTGGCCACTAATACTTCTCCTTCAAGATATATACACTTCAAGATGAAGAAGTCTATAGTGTTATCACAACAATATATGACAAGAATGTGTTTTGCGACATCCTTGTATATCCTTGACCACCAATACTTCTCCTCAGCTTCGTGAAAGTTGTCCATGTAGCTTAATGGCTAGCCCAAGGACTCTCATGGAACTTAGACACTAAAGTCACATGTTTCTCACGAAACTAAATGGCATTCCTGTCCTTTTCTTTGGGTGCTTCAAGAGATACCCTCATTGCAGGAAGTACTTGTATACCTTCTTTTGGATTTTTTGTACTTCTTCCTTGAACCACCAAATTACATCTGTTTTCCTTTAGTTTAGGAATCTACCTATATTCTCTTTTGTTGAAGGCGTTGACCACTTGCATGGTTTTCTTTTCAATAGTTGCATGGGTGACCTTAAGAAAATAAAGAGAAACCTCTTCATCTTTTGACATCATGCCGCTTTCGCCTTCATATCGCACACTTGATAGCATAGTTGCCATAACATTTTCCTTGGTCAAGATGTGATAGACCTCCGTAATCATTGACTTAACATACGCAATCCCAAAAGAACAAAGAATGAAATCTTATGAGCTAACAAAAAAACCCAAAATACATTAGAAAAACCCTCAATCATTATCTTTAATCTAAAACTTGCCTTCTCAAAAGAATCTCTACATGCATAAAACCTTATGAAATAGCAAAATTATAATGATACAAAACCCTAAATATCAAAGAAATCCTAAAAGAAAAAACCCTAAATTGTTGAGGATCAAACTCAACTTCTCTAGTGTGGGAACACACTTTCGTATAGTCAAGTGTGTGAACACCCCACCGCCTAGTATAGTAACTAGCGTGTCATAGAACTTTAAGGTTCTATGAAACATATTTAATAGATAGTTAAGTCTCCACCTGTTTTGCAAATGGTGGTTGTAGTGAGAGAACATAGAGAGAAGCGACTTGGTGGGGCATCAATATTGAATCTATATGAGCATATGGTGGCTCGTCGATTTACTTTCATTCGATTCATGTTTGAAGGTGTACAACCTTGGACAGAAATGGTGGCATACTTTATAGAGAAGAACGGAATAAAGCTTGGAAACATGAAGGTTGATGCGAATTCGTGGAATGTAATTAATTCTGACAGGGATGTCAAATGTACAGGATCTATGATAGTTAATCATTTGTTGTCATCTTGGCAAAGTATGTTGGATTTTGTGGAATGGCATCCCCCACAAGATAGGGGATGTGTCAATTCATTACAAATGGAGGTTTTGGCAACATCAAGGTTGTTTGAGGTGGGAAGGTAAACAAATTCTTAACCTTCAATTTAATCAGATGGCTAGATTGGGTTTGGTAACAGTTAAGGATGCTATGTTGGCTTCACAAAGAAGAGTTATGGCTTTTCGAACAATAAGATCAACATTTCGTATTCCAAAAGGTTATAACTTTATTTGGGATAAGTTGCAACAAATACTATCTTCGCATGAGCCAATTCCTGATTTAGATGGGCGATCTCAAGGGCTTGATTGGAGGTTTGTTGGAAATAAGAGATTGACTATGATCTCAACGATTGTTGCTTATCACAAGTTGATTGACAAACATAAGTGGTTGGAAGAAAGGGTTATAAAGATATGGGGTTTTCATAAGCCCATTACTTGGTGGTTTCATGTGATCAAGGTAGGTTGGTGTTCTCGATTGATGCTACGAGCCAAGGTATTTATTTGGAGAGTTATGGTTGGAGCTTTACCATTAGGGGATGCATTAAAAAAAAGAAACATTACTAAAGGTTTGTGTTTCTTTTGTTCGGTGGAATTGGAACACAGTAGGCATCATTTTATTTCATGCTCGATGGCAAGGATGGTTTGGAGGTGTATCAGTTTATTGTGGATGTCTCTAACATGAGTAAGTCTATCTTCTTTCAGTTGGGTTTTTGCACATATGGAGAACAATGAACCAATGCCTCATTTTCAAATTATTTTAGAGTTCTTAAGGTATTGGGGGCTATGGTTCAATTGGAATATGCGGAATGCCTTCATTTTTTATTCGCAAGTTGGGGTGAGAAAATATGTTCTAAAGTTAAAAGGACTTCTTTTGTGGCAATTGACAGTGCTAGAGAAGTCACGAAATCTCAACCAAGAAGAGAGAGAACTCTACAAGGTCACATATAATCATACTCGCCATTTGAATTGGTGTGTAGGGTGGCATTGAGTTTGGTGTCGTAGTATTCTTTAGATCCCTAGATAGAAGGGTTCTATACTTTGAAGTAAGTTAGTCATGGTGGTGTTTTTTTCTTTCGTAATGAAAGCCATTATTTACGAAAAAAAAAAGAACATAGAGAGAAGGTGACTATATAAGCACCATCTCCTCCTCTTTGTAATTGTTGATTGTCTTATTCTCTTGTTAATACAATTTGTTGGTTTTCTGTACAACTCTATGTCCTATTTGTCTCTCTCTCTCTCTCTTACACACACACATACACACACCTTCCGTTGCACAGAATCACTCTCGATTAATTATCATCTCTAATGCAAAGAAGCCTTCTCAAAGCGTCATGTACATCACAAAGTGAAAAGGAGGAAAAGTTAAAAATGGTAATTTGCGTTTAGTGTGAGGGGGAAATAGCCCCAAATTGTAATAAGCTTTTAAACTGTTTCGCCCCCATTTTCTCTCTTTAATGCTCATTGTACTACTCCCATGTGACTCTAATAAAGTATTCTTTTTATTTGAATGTAATTTTTCCCATTTGATTAGTATTAATAGTATAAAAATTTGCCAATTTTCTTTTGGCCAAAAACAATACTTTTTGGATATATTGTAACTTGTTTTCACCTAAGACATGTTGTATATAGCTTGGGATAATATAAAAATCGCTCTTGATAGAGCTCTCTTTTATGCTAACCAGCACTGACAACCCAATGATTTTCTCCTTGCATAGAAAGTGTTTTTATGTATGCCTCATGACTCTACAACATTGTCTATGGGTAAGTCTGCTAAATTAGCCCTAGCATTTTGTGGACCTTTCACAATCCTCAAGCATATTGGTTAATCAACCTATCACCTTGACCTTCTCGTTGGCATCAAAGTCCATCATAACTTTCATGTTAGTCGTCTAGAAGAGCTCTTGGGTTCTTACGATAATTCAATTTCTATTAAAACATTGGTTACTCTTGATGATTTGTCATTCAAACCTCATAAGCTAGAAAGAATTCTCAAATAAAAAACTAAACATTTATATTCTAAGCATATTCGAGTGTTTAGAATTAAATGGATGGATGGTTCTATTCAAGGTATTACTTAGGAGAGAGAATATGCTCTTAAAACAAAATCCTCCTACTTTTCATTACAAGTCTCAATCTTTTCTCAGAGGGGGTGCATGTTATGAGCATAATCATGATTCATAACCATAGTTATGGGCCAATTTATAAGGAATGAAGGGTGAGGATTGAGTTATCTCAGTCCTACGATGGGAGATAACTTTAGAGTTTTTAATTAGTTGGTAACAATCGACAACGGTTCAGTTCGGTTTGAGAGGGTCCAAATCGAACTGTTTAAAATTTTTTGAAACTGTTAAACCGAACTGTTAAACATTTTTCAAACCATTAAACCTAACCGTTAAACATTTTTCAAAACATTAAACCGTAAAAACCGCAATTTCGTAGTTCGGTTTCGGTTTTCAACATAGGTCAAATTTTTAATTTTTTAAAATTTATAATATTTCATTATTTAGAATTTTTAAAATTTTTAAGATGTTCCTAAAATGTGAGAATAAGGTGTAAAAATGAAAAGATTGTTTATGATGCAAAATTTTTAAATTTTTAAATTAAAATTAGAAACCATTAAACCATTGACCTGTGGTTTTTGACTGTTGAAACCAAACCGAACCGTTTAAAAAAACCTAAACCTGAACCGAGCCAAACCAAACCAAACCGTTAAACCGTTAAACCGTGGTTTCGCAGTTCGGTTCGGTTCAAACCGAACCATTGCTGATTGTTATCAGTTGGCTACTTTTTATGAAAAAAACAACCAAGGGTGAAACATACACAAGGGCCCAAGGTATTGAGCGTTTATAAGAAGGCTAGCTACCTTCATGAAGAGGGGGATCTCTTTTCTCGATTGTTTTGAGATACAAACATTGACAATGTGGCAAAGCTCTAGTTTCATACACGAGTGCCTCCTTCTTCAAACCCAAGGTACGACCCACGTCCAAATACGGTGGTATGGGACATCAGTAGGGGGACTTAGATCCGTATCTTACCTTCGCTAGGGGGTGATCAAGTGCACCGTCACCCTTTTTTACCCTATTCTTCTCTTTAATTTTGCTTAACGTTAATTAACATTGCCCTTTTTCGCCTTATTTTTCTCTTTAATTTTGCTTAACGTTAATTAATATTCTAACAATGTGACAAAAAAATGTAATGTGCATTTAACATCTCATGTGAATTGGCATAATATTCCCTGATTGACATAACCCTAAGTTTGAATTCTAATGTAAATCCAAGTTTTTGTCCCACTCCATATATGTACATTCAGGTTTACCAAAATCAACTCATTTGCTTTATTGATTGACATTATCAAATGACAAATAAATCATGTTGATTCAATGAGCACTTTTACCTCTGGTTGTCAATGAATCATTGGATTATGCATTCTAAGCCCATCTTTTTGATTCTTGTTTTTGCTCACTTTGAGGCTCTATCTTGTCTGTCATGCCGTGGATCTGCAATATGCACATTGGGGGATGTACATGTAACCTAATGCAGTAGATATGAATGACACTAGCATGCCAAAGATGCACTCTGCAGGAAAT
Source organism: Azolla caroliniana (assembly GCF_043228905.1). NCBI lineage: Eukaryota > Viridiplantae > Streptophyta > Polypodiopsida > Salviniales > Salviniaceae > Azolla > Azolla caroliniana. Next base: position 22,992,963 of record NW_028230439.1, on the reverse strand, counting down.
GGAAATAAGGATGCTTGAGATTGTGGTCTCGCCAGGAGAAAACATGATCCTGAATGCTGAGGTTAATAGGCTGAAATCTTCCTCCTTCATATGCAAAATTTTGGGAGGCATGCCTAGCAAAGGCATGTGAAGGGACATGCTATAGATAGCTTTGCAGGAGTTGATGCCAAAAATCCAAATAGTAAGTGCCATGGGCTTGGGTTTTTTCCACACAGAACTGGAATCTCAATCGGATATTCAGGCGAATTTTGAGAGTGGAGGCAGGCCTAGCAAAGGCATGTTAAGGGACATGTTGTAGACAACTTTGTAGGAGTTGATGCCAAAAATTCAAACAGTCAGTGCCATGGGCTTGGGAATTTTTCCACATAGAATTGGAATCTCAATCGGATATTCGGGCGATTTTGAATGCAAGCCTGATTGAGCTAAATATGGAAAATGCATTCTGCTGCAATGGTCCACCTCCTTCTCTACAGTGGACGAAAACAAACGACTAGGCAATCCCAAGATCATCTCGGTATATTCTTCGAATTTGGCGAAACATTTGCAGCCACTGATTCCGACACTTCGCAACAAAATAGGCGATCTATGCCCACACAAGAAATTCATGTCTGAGGTGGTAAAAGATGTTCCTAAAGCTAGGACACTGGTCAATAATACAACCAATCTTCCCCCCAAAATAAGAGTGTGCACAAGCGATCTTGGCTGGATACATGTGGATGCCGAATACTATGGCCGCCTAGGGCAATGTTATGTATGCAAGGAAATTGGGCACTTGGCTAAGAACTGGCCTCGAAGCTAGGATGTCCCTAAAGTTTAGCCAAGAACCACCCAGAATAAGAGTGTGCATGAGTGATCGTGGTTAGATAGATGTGGATGCCAAATACTATGGCCGCCCAGGGCAATGTTATGTATGTAAGGAAATTGAACACTTGGCCAAGAACTGCCCCAAAAAAATATCAGCAGTCATGCAAATACAAAGAAAGTAAATGGGAAATAGAATGAGGATGTAAATCACATAGAAAACCAAGATGCCAATGCACTTTGCGGGAGTCGAAGGCGCATGCTTATTCAGGGGCTCTGGAAAATGTCAAGACTAAATGGGTTGTGAAAGATAACGGTTCAAATGTAGGAAAGGAAATGACAAGCAAATTTTTCTTGCACAACCCCATTGCAGTTGTGAATTATTTCAGTGTGCTTTACTGTCGGGAAGATGACGAGATTGACATGGAGTGATCTTATCTAATCCAAATAATCTAATATTGAAAAATGCAACCCAATACTGTGCATGTAGCCCTAATGAAAAGCTGTCAGAGCTGTGGAAGGTCAAAACATGGCTGAGAACCAAACACCACAATGAAGGAAATAAGGAACATGTGGTTTTGCAAATAAGTTCAGCCAGGTGACTGGGCTTTGGCAAAATGTATCCTAAAATTGTGTTTAAGAAGATTCCGCAAGGAGAAGGAGACGATGCTGGCAGTGTTGTTCAAAACTTCGGTGTGGATAGCAATGGGAAAAAGGAGAATAGGGATCAATGGGTGAAGCTGCTCAGAGAATAGCAAGAAATGCCCCTCACCCCCTGTCAAAAATCAGAATAATTGTGATACTCACGAAACAAGATCAAGGGGATGCCCCAAAGGGTTTGCCTTTACTCTAAATCACAACGGGGAAAATTTGGACACGATTGATTCATTTAGCAGAGTGTTGCAAATGCAGGTGGAGAGGAATGTTATACTTGTGGGACTGCATATGGTGGAGAAGGGCGGTCACTTGATTGGCCTCCCAGGCATGCAAAGATTGAGACGGAAAATGGATCATCAAAAGTGCTACAGGTGATACTAAATTTCCAAACTGATTGTGGGAGGCTGGAAGAATGTGTGCACATACATGCAGAAATGCTAACTCCTAAAAGGGAGCTCAAAGTAATTCAGGCATGGGCATGCCTTGATGAAAACAGACCTGGGTTGTCAGAGTGCGACCTGCTCATGGAGCAGTGGAAAAAAACAAACCAACTGTTGACCTGATTAGTTATTGACGAATCTGTTAATGTGGAATGTACAGGGAATGGTAGAAAATGACTACATGAAAGAATGCAGAAGGTTCCAACAGGAACTTGACTTCATCTTGGAATCGTACAAAAAGGATTCATTTTGATTCAGGAACATCATCTAAATGCTGCGAGAATAAATAAAGTAAATTTATTGTTGAATAAGGAATGGATATGCCATTGGTCGGAAGCCGTTGGCGAACCCGGAATACGAGATGGGGTAGCAATACTAAAAAGAAGACTTTGCCCTATGCAAATCATAGAACTGATCAGAGGGTGAGCGATTTACATGATTACTTGGCGGAAAAAATCCAGATAGGTGTTGTCAACATATATGCACTTAATCAGCCAAACTAGAGATCAGAGTTCGCTGTTATGGCACCCCAACTTCAGGGATGTCAATGGCAGCATGCTGGGACAGTTTGTGGGTCTACTGTGGGCTGATATTGACAAAAACCTAGCCCTTCATGTTGGCATCTTGGAATGAACAGAAGGAGCTTTTTAATGCAGTAGTTACAGAAAAAGGGTAACTATGTTGAATATGATCTTGAACACTATGAGATTGTATGAGGGAATAAGGGACAACATGGATGGCACAAATGTAGGGTATCAGTGGGCAAGCTGGTTTGACACAACAAATGAGTTGCATGAGGCCAAGCATGTGGTGCACCCTGATGTACGGATACAGGGCAACAACGATGTAAACAGATCACAAGAGGGATGCTGGAAGTCAGTACGGTTAATTACTACTAATGGTAAAAACTAGGAAATCGACCCAGGTGCCCATAACCTGCGTGATGCGTCTCGGGTCTAGATCCAGGAAGGTTGGAGCTAAAGAAAGTTACCTGAGACCCATCAGAATTTGTATGGGAGGCAGGAAAAAAGGAAAAAAAAAACTGTTTCAGTATGCAACGAAAATTGGCCGAAATATCATTCAGCAGCATGGAATTCACAAAGATGCACTTGGTAGTAAATGAAGGGAAGAGGGCTTAGATGAAACTTGCATGCAGGCTTATTGGAGAAAATTATAGGCAGCTGACTTGCTTGAAAAATGCAAATCCTTTCTCTGGATTATCAGCCATAAAGCCCTCCCGGTTGGTAAATGGCTACAACGGAGAGGCAAAGATGGCCCTGTAGGAGTTGCAACTATGATTCAGAATTGATTGAACATTGCTTGTGGTCCTGCACATACACAAATATGATTGAACATTCTTGCAGCATGTGGCATGGAACGCTTGATTTCATTTGGTTATGCTATATGGTGGTCTCGACAAAAGAATGCATGGATGTGTGGAGTCCAAGACTCCTCCTTAGTTCTCATAGTGCACCGAACCCATTGGACATGGACAACGATTTGATGCACCCAAATTTGGGGATCATGAAATCTGCTGGAAGCATGGTCAACTGTGGCATCAATCAGTCTCTGAACATTTAGAAATTGAGATGTCTCTAATGGTACTCAGTGGAAAGACACACAATTGGAAATGCCATCACAGTTATCTGGACTGATCTACTGGTATCCTTGCGTGCACAATTCAAAACCCTGTAGGGAGATTCAGAGTCTCAATAGTTGGCACGAGCACAATTTATCTCACTTTGGGAAACCACATCATTGGTGGACTTCACATCATGACATCTGAAATGGTGCCACCAGCCGCCTCACTGGCTCTACCTCCCCTGGTGAGCAAATCGCCCATATTGCCTTCGGTGATATCAATGTCTAGCTACATTCAGAAGCTTGTTAGCTATGTTTTGATGTTTGTTGAAAAAATACAGGTTTTGTCATGCAGCCGTTTACTGTTATCTGGACAACGATTGCCCCTTTTTTTATCTAAGGTGTCACACAACGATAGCCAAATATATATGAAAGTGACCTGTAAATAGTAGAGTATCTATAGATACTTAGAGTGTACATAGCCTGATTTGTATATGTGATTCACCTAACTAATGGGATGCAATTTTTTCTCGGAAAAAGAAAAGAATGAGTTGGAAATTTGTCTATTTTTCTGTTGTTGATTCATGGAGCTATACAATTGGTGAGTGAATAAAAGGTGCAAATGTAGATAGTCTATGTCATTTTTGTATGCATCCAATGGAGATTGCTAAACATTGTTCGCAGAGTTATGATTTCACAATGGGAGTATGGAAAACAGTCTTAATAGTATATTCTCGAGCAGTTTATATGTGGGCAATTGTACAAGGGCAACCAATATTGTATGAGAAGGGGAATGTTGTAGATGTTATTTCTCTAAGACATAAGCTAGTGCACTCTTGAATTCAAACATAGCATCTGATTTCAATCCAAAAATGTTGTATGAGAAGGGGGATGTTGCAGATGTTATTTCTCTAAGACATAGTTTGATGCACCCTTGAATACAAAAACAGTATGATGCAGTATGGCAATTGATAAGTAGTGTTATGATTTTGGGATCTTTAGATGGCAAGGTGCTTGATGATATTCCAAAATGCAACAAAAGGACTTGTGTAGACAAATTATTGGAATTTGGACAGTGATTGTGTATAATCTAAGAGTGTTTTGGATAATATAGACAATGACCCCTAACATGTAGAAGAATTTGATGTTCCATGCCATATGGGACAAAGATATTTATAGGTGGTTTTTTTTATAAGGTGAGGTGGTTTTACACTACATTGAAACATTTATTGAATCTAATCACCAGATCTTTAAACATGGGGAGGTAGGTAACATGTATGTAAAGTGATTTTTTATACAACCTCAAATTATTTTTTTAATATTAATCTAGTATTTTTCCTTAAATAAGTAAATAAATAAATTTTTTTCTTAATACTGATGTAAAAAATAAAATAAAAAATAACCTTCAAACATGGTCTAATAATCTAATTTAATGTCAATTTTGAATCTGTCATTGAGTTTTCCCCTTGCTAATGGTTGTTTCATAAACTTATATGTATATTATGAATATAATTCTTCATTCTTTTTTTAGTATTTTTGTCATGTTGCTTATTACATATTCTTCCTTACATTTTCCATGAACCCAACCTTTAGATATTGAAGGTGTTAGTTAATTGGGATCATAGTGATTAGGTATTGTAATGGCTAATGCAATATGCACATTATAATAGACTATTATAACATGTATTCATAATCATTTATATAGTAGCGTATGACATGAACCAACCAAAGTGTTTAACAATGCCACTTTTGGTCTTCATTATTGCCAACTCGACATCAACACTTTATGACATTGATGAAGATGATGACTTTTAAGACCTTCATGTGCTAAAACCAAGGAAAACTAATAGGCTTTCTTAAATTATCAATAGATATTTACTTTGAACAATGATTGCAATGAAACATGTTCGTTGGAGAAAACAATATTGCAATGAAACATGTTCGTTGGAGAAAACAATATTGCAAATCTGAACACGAGAATTTGTTGTTTTCAATTATTACGCATCTGTTCTGAAATTGAAAACAATTTTTAAGCTTTTGTTGTTTGTTTGTCAAAGTCAAAGAAGCTCCACCAACGAATTGTTCGTCAAAACAATTTTCAAGGAAAGTCATGACATTTTAGTATCATGACTAATTAAGTATTTCTTACTCACTCCCAAACCAGTCCTTAAACTTGACATTTCCTATCCTTTTATTAGTGTGATTCTAGGAAAGAGAAGAAATAGACCACAATTACAAGATGCCCTTTTTGGTAATGTTGTGCTTGTTATTCATATAATTGAAGAGCACTAGGGATCCTTTATTACCAAGTCGATGCCAATATATTGAAGTGAAGTATCATTTGAAAGCATTGCCCTTTTGCATCAAATAAGAAACCATAGACATCAATATACATTTTTCTATATGGAATCATTAGATTATATTAAAAGTAACTTGTGGTTTGAACTTTGGAGTGTTAAGGTTATGGCTTCAAGTTCTTAAAAATGCAGTTGATCATTCAATGGAAATGATAGACAACATTCCTAATAAATGACAATATTGTACTATTCTAACCTTAGGAAATAGAGATATTTCAATAATAGTAATATAATACCTTTCCCAATATGCTCTATTTTAATAAAGCATCAAACAATTCAATACATAGTTCTTTGAAAATTAATTCGATTTTGACAAAACTATTCAATGTGGCATCAATTGTTGACAAGTGTCACACACAATATCATAAAATGCTTCCAAGAGTGCACACCTATGCTAAAGTTTTTCATATTTGGAAGAAGAATGTGTAGTGTGGGTTCATTTTCCATTCCAATCTAAGACACGTATTCGAAGTAAAGATATCTTTCAGTATTATAAAAAGAGGATTTTGTTCTTAATGAGTCTATGTTGCACTCATAATAAAAAGACATTTGCTTTGATTTGGATTTTAAAAAACTATTTGCACGTTGATAGAACTTTCAGTAAAATAATACTTATGTGTGATGTGTATAACCAAGAGAGCTTATGATTTTATAAATAAACTTCTATGTCAATATGTGAGGATGTCATGACACCCAAATTCCATAAAATTGGTAGTGTTTGAACACAAAAGGAGGCAATATAGTGATTATATGTTGAAACAATTGTGAGAATTGCTAGTAGGTATGGGCATGGTTTTGGTTCTTGGCCCGAAAACTATATTGAGCCAAAACCAAACCGTTCATACATAACAAAAACCAAACCAAACTGTTTTAGAACTATCAAGCCATTTAAACCAAATTGCTTATGGAGAAGTTGAAACCAATTTGAACCATTTCATCACAAATCTAAACCTAACCACTTAAGCCAAATTAATTAAACAATTAGATAATAATAGAATACTAAAACAAAACTATTAAATTAATTAAACTATTAAACCATTATGGGAAATAAAAAAGATTAAGCAAAAATTCGATAAACCATTACAAAGGACCACTTAAATTGATAAACCCATGTTTTCTTACTGAATTGAACCGAAACCAAAACATTTTAATGATAATTGAAATCAAACCAAACAATTTAATGGGATTTGAAAACCAAAAACAGACGTTTAATTGTATTCAAACTGGCAAACCATTAAACATGGCTTAATGGTTATGTTCGGTTGAGCTGAAACCAAGCCCATATCTATTTTCTATTACCATTTTGTTTCTCTAGGACACATAAAAATTGGAATCAAAAGGCATATTGTTCCTCCAAAATACCAACCACCACCTCAAGAACTCTAGCCTAAATAGTACGTAGTATCTACGTTTAAAAATGTTTGTTTACTATGTTTCGATGGTTGTTCATAGACATATTTTGATTAACCGCAATCATAAGAATATCTAACAAGTTTCATAAAGTAGGGACGCACTGAGAATTGGGATCAAACACTATTTTGATGTGAAAGAATATATGTTTAAATATGAAAGGCTAGTTCCTAATTCCTTCTAAATATGAAATATCCAAACTTGTTTAGAAATTTACACATTCCTTTACCCATGCATATTTTTTAATATGATGGAATAATAGAAGAGTGCAAAATGAAGGACGATCAATGTTGTATTGAAATTCTTACCATTGAAAGAATGATTTCTGAAAACCTATTGTTAATGTTTAAGAATGATAAGATTTTTGGTATCTAGAAGGTTAAGAATGCAATGAATAACATTTGGACGGTTTCCCCATCAGCCCACGACCCGATACAGGTACTGGAGGAAAATATTATCAATTCTTCTTTGGTTCTTCAGAAGGTGGCTAGGGAGGAGCTGGTAAGGTGTCAATACCGTCTCAATCGCCCGAGGAAGGTAGTCATCTCAGCTCAAAAGCTCATGCAAGTGGACCCATGTTGTGATTGGCCGAAAGATAGGTTGCAGGAGGCCATTAGGTTGCTTCAGGAGGTTAGACAGTAACATGAGCAATTCCTCTTCAGAAAGTCGGCAGCATGGTGGGCTGTCAAGGGAGACAAAGTCAACAAGGAGTTTTTTCTCACCAAGACTCCAAAACGGAGAGGAAAGCATATTCACAATCTCATACGGGAGGATGATTCGATGACGTTTGATCAAGAGGAAATCTTGCAAATTGCGACTAATTACTATAGAGACCTTCTAGCTCCTACGTTGACACACGACTAGGTTCCGAGTAACCTGATACATGATGTAATTACATGCTTGAAGACCAAGATTGGAGAGGCAGTTAAAGCGCAGTTGTCAAAAGCCATAGAGGAGGGAGAGATTGTAGCAGGGCTAGACAAGATACAGAGTATGGCTTGTCCTGGTGCTGACGGCCTTCCCAAAGCCTTCTTCAAGTAGTTTTGGGAGCAAATTTTTCCAAGTTTGGAAGCTGGACTGCAAGAGATGTGGAGAATAGGACGGATGACGAGCAGCTTCAATGAAGGCTTGATCTACTTGATTCCGAAATCGGAGACTACGTTGCACAAGATTAGACAATGGAGGCCCATTACAATTTTAAATCTAATTTATAAAAATTTTGCTAACATACTAGTGCAGAGAATCAAGCCCTTCCTAGGAGATATCATCCAGTCCAATCAAACCGGTTTCATGGAGCATCGTTCTATTATGGGCAACATGATTTTGTTTTGGGAGGTTGTTGCAATGGTAGGGGAGACCAATCAAAACTTAGCCTGTCTGATGCTCGACTTCGAGAAAGCCTTCGATCGAGTGCAATGGTCTTTCTTGGAAGAAGTGATAAAGGTCATTGAGCTACCATTGGAGTGGAGGTGTGCTGCCGAAGCCTTATATAGGAATGGCTCGAGTAAGGTGTTGATTGCAGGGAGGAAAGGAGCTCGAATCTTTCTAACTCGATCCATCAGGCAAGGTTGTCCTCTTGCCCCCTTTCTATTCCTTTTTATTACTGAAGCAATGTCTGCCTTTTTTAATAGTCAAGGGGCAAATCTTCATGGTCTTTCGATCCCTAACTCAAGGAAGTCCCTACTGGACTCGGAGTTCGTGGACGATATGATGTTATACCTCCAAGGAAATGAAGCGAATCTTGAGAGGGCACAGAGTGCTATTGATCTCTTTTGCAAAGCATCAGGAGTGTCCATCAATTGGAATAAGTCCAAGGGTTTCTAGATCAGCTCGGAGTCCGAGCCTTTTTGGAAGCCAAATGCTGAATTCAAATGGATTGCAAACAGGGAAGCCACTAGGTATCTGGGAACGTGGATTGGGGTAGATATCGACAAAGGAATTCAGTTGCAACAAATTCAAAGCAAAATCTGTGACAAAAATCGCAATTGGTCAGGGATGAACTTATCATTGGCTGGCAGGATCATAGTAGCTAAACATGTGCTCTTGTCTACGTTATGGCATGCAGTTTAAGTGTGGATGTTTGACAAGCAAGCTATTCGTACTGTTAAAGTGTGTATTAGGGGATTCCTATGGGCTGGGATGAGGAAAGACAACGCGGCAGCCAAAGTATCATGGTCTACGTTGGTTCTTCCCAAGAGTAAGGGGGGTTTAGGATTGATTGACCCTGGATTGCAAAGTTGGGCATTGTTATGTAAGGTATTGGTAAGGAGCTTGCTACCCGGTAACGAGTTATGGAAAACATTGATACATAATAGGAGCATTCTCTGAGGTCCAAGACTGGGTGGGCAATGGAACTCACACAAAGCATGACCTTTTTGTATGAACTTAGAGTTGAGGAAATCTAACCGGTTGGCTGATCGTCGTACTTGTATGTCAGTGATGCAAGCGTGGAGTATGCTCCGTGGGCATCTAAGTCGAAATCGTCCAAGTACTAGTGCTAAATGGATGCGCCAACCCCTATTGTGGAACGAGACCATACAATCGCCAAAAGGAACGATGCTTGGACAAAGCAAGCGTATGTCGTGGGCGGTATTGTATTGTCTAGGGATTCACTCAGTGGCAGATTGGAGGTGGTTGGCCGGCAGTAATCGTGATAAATTATTTGAAGATGTGGGAAAGGTCAGAAATGGTAGAAAAATGCCTGACCTAGTTAATACAGTTGTCTCCTCTTTCCTATTGGTAATGAGGAAGAGGGTGAATGGTCCGGACAATGTGATGATACCAGAAAAATTATTAATGTCAGGGGTCTAGGAAAGAATGGGAAGATCATCCAGATGGGATTAATAAATGAAAGTGCATGTTGGTACCTGATTAGAATTGTGAATCCACTAGTCGAAGAGGCTGAGGAGGATTGGATCTTGTATGTGGTTGAAGGCAAGCCTCTCGAGTGCTTAGAATGGGATCCCACTGAATATACGTGGAAGGGAGAACAAGATAAATCATTAGGTTTCTTCGAATACTCGACGCGCTTGGGGAGAAAGTTAGGTTCGTATCGTGCGAAATGTGCCAACAAGTGGGTCCATGTAGCTGTCGATTCAGTCTTCGTGGATAGAACCAGGCGTAGGATATGGAACTCATCCCTTCCCGAGCGGATCAAAGTGTTTTTCTGGTTAATCACCCATCGGGCTGTCCCAACAGGAGAGTGGCTTGGGAAAAGAGGCGGCATGAGTGGTTGCAAGACCTGTAGTGCGAGCTTGGAGGACATCGCTCATTGTTTGTGGTGCTACCCACGAGCGCAAGAAATTTGGTTCAGGGGCTGAAGAATCTTGGCTCGGTTCGGGGTTGACGTCCATGTATCGAGCGCAACAATCACTTGGTTGGCCATTGAATCGGCTTCGTGGTTTCAAGGGTGGAATGGAAATAGTCCTTTTAAAGGTGATGCAAGGATCTGTGCAACCAGCGCAAGGAGGTTCATTCGTCTTACAAGAACGCTACGTGGACATATGGTTATTAGTGGTCGGCCTTACGGTCTGGCAAGTATGGGTATCTAGGTGCAAGGAGACTTTTGCAGGTAAGTGAACCCCACCGACTGAGAATTTAATGATGATTTGGTTTAATCTTATTTCTATGTTACAAGGAGAGTTTGAAAGTCTTCAAGGGCCCTCTGACGCAAGTGAAGAAGCTAGAGCTCGTTTCCTTCTGAAATGGAGCGGTTCGTCGATGCTGCAAATGGTGGATGCTAAAGCGAAGTGGGAATTATCAACCACCATGGTTGCTGTTCCCCCCGAGTGTACCTAACATCTAGATGGGTCCTGCCATGAGAAGCGAATGGAGGACATCTATGCTGAATTCTGTTTTGTAGAGTATGTGTTCAGGTAATGCTATGCACATCAAGTGTTGTGGTGTTTTGGAGTTGTTCTTTTGTTGTTTCATCTACACATATTATTTTCTTTTGACATGCAAGATGGCTTGTAAGATATTGGTTGTAAATTATCCCTTGTACATTGCCTTAACTAATGGAAGTAGTTTTTTTTGGAAAAAAAAAATTCCCCAAAGTGTGTCTAGAATGTCTTGCTAACATCTTGGTAAATGTTAAATGTGTAAACATCTTCTATAATAAAATATTGTTTGGTGGTTCTACTTGTGTTATTAATCGTATCACAAAAATACATTTAAGAAAAGGATGTAAAGTAGCCCACATCATAATTAAGGATTCCATGAGATACCAAATTGTGAAACATAAAATTATGTTAATAGTTTTTCTACCTAACGTGGTTTTAAATATATTGCTTTCCATTTCAAGCACCCGTTGTTGTGATGTGGGGAAGGCACATAAGGAAATATGTTAAACTAAGAATATCCAAATGGTTAAATGATAGATCAAGGGTGAGGGTGGTAGATCAAGGGTTTGAGTAGATTAAGTAGATGAACACTAGCATGTCATGGTTTTAAGTTTGGCCATGCAAGATTAAAAATTTTAATAGACGAACAATGCAAAGGTAGACATTATGCTTAGTATTAATTTTTGTTTAGGGTGTTGGAGGGAAACGTAGAGCATGCAAGTAGATTTTTTTGGGGGAAAAGTAGAGCATGCAAGTAGAATTTTTTTTTGTGGTGTATGCTAAAATAAAAAAGCAAACCATGGCTTAACGGTTCGGTTTGGTTTGAGTTGAAACCGGGCCCATTGCTAATTAAATAGACAAACAATGCAAAGGTAGACATTATGCTTCGTATTAGTTTTTTTTTAAGCATCGGGTGCTAGAGGGAAAAGTAGAGCATGCAAGTAGAATTTTTTGTGTGTGGTGTATGCTAAAATAAAAAAGCATCCACTAATTTTATTTGTGATGAAGCCTCTCTAATCCCATAAAAGGGTAAAGAGACCTCTTTGTTTAGGGGGAGAAAGGTACAAGGTAGAAACGTTGTTGAGATCTAGAGAAAGATCAACGTTGCAAATCAAGAGGGCATGTGAGATCAATGATGACAAAAGGCAACATGGTCGTTCTCTGTGGAGAAATTGTACTAAAACTTGAGGATCTCCCCTTGAAGTTCTACTCATGATGTTATCTTTCATGTATACTCCTATTGACCTATCCTTCTTTTGTCTCTTGATCACTTCATGTAATGGAGACGAGAATCTTCTCATTGTACATACGCACCCTAATAAACTTACTATAGCTAATACACACTTATTAATTTCTTACTATAGCTTATAATTTTATTAATATAATATATATTTCTTTTACTTTGTGAAAATCCTAGTTTGAGTTTCAGGTTGCAAAGGCTTCACAATGAAAGCCACATAGGAGTTTCCGGCTCGAGATTCTAAGCTCGAGGGACAAAGTTAAATGAATTTTTGTGAAATTGGAGAATAACAAATCATTGAACTGCCTCGCAGGAAACATGTCACGTCAATATGAAGGCCTCCTCAGATTTTAATTCTGACCTCCGACCACAAAGTAGCATCCTATTGTAAAAGTTTTGGGCAGCGTAAGTCACTGGCCAGAGTCAACCTCCCAACCACTAGACGGTCCTTGAGGATAGGCCAACAATTATCAAAACTTGTCAAACATTATTGAATTACCTTTCGTAGCTGACCCACAAGGCCATAAATATAAATATATAAAGCAATTTAAACTAATCTATTTTATTTATTTATTTTTCCTCCCCTCGCATGAGGCTATAATTCAGGGGCATGAAAGGTAATTAAGGGAAAAGGTTAAAGACCCTCGTTTGACTCAAAACATTTGACTCAAAGGCTCGAATTGAATGCTTGGGTCTTTGGCAAAACTGCCATATGTTGTTGTCGCCATTGTTGTTTGTTGCCGTTTGTCAATTGTAATTGTTGTTGTCAACCACTTTCCTCCTCTACCATTGTTGTCGCCATGCTTGTATGACTTCCATCATTGTCATCGCCATCCGCTTGACCACCCAATACCCTAAATAAATATATAGAAGAATATTAATAAACAAAAAAAATAATAAGATAAATAAATAAATAAATATCAATAAATAAAATTAAAAATAATAGTAATAACATTAATAAACAAATAATTGAATAAAGTAAAATAGACAATATAATATTACAATAAATATAAATTAAATTATTAATACGTAAAATACATGAATCAATAACATAATTAACTAATAAATAATATACAAATATTAATTTTAATAGTAAAATTAAGTAAATAACAAAGTAAATATAAAAACTAAAACAATAAATTAGGTAGTATTTGTTAGGAAATAGGTCCCTCCGGATGGGCAGGAGAATGTGAGTCGGAGAGAAGAGTAAATTGAATCGGTCGACCGATTCCCGATTCGGTTAAGGCCGAAAATTGGGTAATAATCGATTAAGCTAATAGCAGAATTGATCAACGTCGACTCAGGGCTATAATTGTAAATAGCCTCAATGTGCCTTTAGTGGGCTTTATTTGTAAATAGCTCATATTGTGTAAATGAGTATAAATATAGTTAGGGCAAGTAGTTAAGGATTATCATCATTATTGTTGTAAGAGGACATAGAGGGTTGTTGCCACTGTAACTGAGTGTGAGAAAGAGAGTTAGTGAGACTTGTAACTCTATAACCGTTGGTAGATGAAGAAGAGCTTGTGGTAGGTGCCTTAGAGCCTCTTGTTGTATTCCTCTCGATTTAGTGATTCTGTTCGGAGTCAGTGGGTTCCCGTGGTTTTTCCCGTTTGGGTTTTCCATGTAAAATATTGAGTCTCTGTGTTTTGTACTTTGATTTCTTGTCGTCCATTATTTCTATCATTCTAATCTTTGCACCCGCGTAAGCACGTGTATCAACCGGTTGTGGCCGGTAGTATCCTCTTTAGTATTAACTATAATTTGATAGCAATAATCAAAAGTTTATCTAAGAAAATTGAAGAAATATTTTAATAGTGAAAATTAAAATAAATAATAATAGTTAGTTAAAAATGAAAATAATTATATAAATAAGAAAAAATTAATAATAATCATAATAAATAGATAAATAATAATAAATAAATAAATAAACTAGGACAAAATAAATTTAATAAAATATTAAGGTTAAAAAGTTAAATTATACTAACTTCTCCCTCTGACAAATACCTACACACCTTAAAATCCACCTACATTTTGAACACTCGCATACTTTAAAACTATTCTAGACATCGTGATCCTTGTACATTGAACTTAGAAGACTCGAGTCAACCCATCCTCTCTAGTTCACACCCCTCGTGGTTCCACTCAGATTTCACACTCCATTATTTTCAATATAAATTATGATTGAATAAAGGAGTTTTTGGTCAATTTCATCCATAGGGGTTCCTTTTGTTATAATTCTCCAGGTGTGCCAAATGCACCACGACAATACTATCTGAGAACACGTTTTGATCCACATTTTACTTTCGCCCTCAATTTTGGTTGGTTCCATCAATTGATGTTAATTGATTATCGTGAATGGTTTTCTCTTGCTTTGAGACCATTTCAGGATAGGGAAAAAACGAATTTGATTCTCAAAGACACGTTTTGGCTTCATAGAGTCTCAAACAACATTTTTTTATCTTTACCCACAAACCACCTTACACTTTTAGAAACAAATATTTTGTCTCATCAAAATCTCAATCAAACTGTTATCAACCTTTATCCCAAGATCGATATAAAATACAAAAGTGATAAACCATATCCTAAATAGTATCTCTAATATGTTGTGTGTTATCAACAAGACGATTGGATTCTTTGGGGTTTTTGTGTACACAACATTAAAACACTTCTATGTATCAATGGATTTTTATTTCAACTTTGATATTTTGGACCTTCGTTTAGCCTATTAGTAGCGAAATGGGTGAGAGTAGTTCTCACACTCACTCTTGCGTTAACTCTCCCTCTCAACAGATATCATAATTAGATATTTATGTAGATAAGACAAGTCTAGAAGAAAGTCGACCACCACTTCTATTATAAAGAAAGTATATAATGCATATAAGAGGTAGAGTGATTAGGGTTTGGTTACTTAGCCTTGAACCTTAATCACTCTAAAACTCAAGTGAAAGATTGAGGAGATCAAGTTAGAGCCCTAAAGAAGACTATGTGAAACGAGACAAACCAAGAAGGAAGAAGACCTACCAAAGTCACCAAAAGGTAACTTTTATAGTTTTTTATAATAACATTGGGCCTCTTTCACATGCGAGTGACTATTTTCTCTCTAGTTTTGGGTGAGATTTACTCTAGTGTTCCCTTGAGCTTTTTATGTATTCTCATGTCGATTCTTTGTGGTTCTTGTCTTGGATGGTAGGTACTTAAGATATTCATATCTTATTACTCTTTAAGTTCACCTACAATAACATCAAGCACATATTTATTCTTGGGAAATTATATCCATTGTTCAAATTTGATGTCCTTGTGGGCTAAATAAATCTTTCTTCAGAAGAATGAGCATAAAAACCTGAGGTCCATCTAGACTCGGTGTTTATGTGATTGACACATGATTGGCTATTGTGAAAAACACAAAGATGAGGCTAATCTTTGGCAAACGATCTCCCTATATGTCATAATTGAAGATAAGGTTTAACCTCTCTACCACAATGTTATAAAAAATCTTCCTTTTGTCAAGTTGGACTATAAGTGTCTGCCCTATTGAGTATTGTAGCGAGATTTAACCCATGGGACTTTCTAACTCAACCTCCTTATGAATTTTGGCATCCAAAAAATCTTCTACAAATGATCTTGGAAACTCACCATGACTCCTCAATTCATGGCAACCACATTGAGTGGTTTCCCCCAATCGAGCTTGAGGTTGGAAGTGAGTACAATATCAAAGATGTTATGGGTTCAAAAAGTCAATGACGCAAAAGATTAAGGATTCAAAAAATTATGGATGCAAGGAAGAAATCTTGAAATTCCATCTTTGATACCATTACGAATTGTCTCCTCTCGGGAGTTGTTATTGAAACGATGATGTTGCCACCACTACCAACAATTTGTTTCCTTCCCCAAGACATATCATAAGCGGATAAAGTTTGGATTTGATGGTCTTGAATATGATTTGGCTCCATAGGTTTCTTGTTGACATCACCAATTATGGACTATAGTTCGTCTTGCATTTTCAGAAGTGTTTGCATCAGATCCTCAAAACTTTGGTCAAGATTTCAATAACATTTCATCTACAAACTATCGTGGTTATATCGAATATTTTATCAATACCAATCTATTGTAGTACAACATTGTGCATTATTCAATTGGAGGGTGAACACTACAATAGAGGAACAAGTGCTTACACTCGAGGAAATCAAGAAGCAAAGAAACATCAAGGTGTTTTGATAAAACCTTACTATCCATTTTTGGATCCATGAAGTATTCCATAAAACTATTGGAAGTGTACCATGAAATGATGATTTAAAGATAGTAATAGGGATATGCCCTAATGGAGCATCAAGATGTACTAGAGTATGGGATCAAAGATTTCTTGGATTCAAAAAGCTTAAAAGGAAACGTGCATGTAGTCCCATGAAAGGGTTCAAAACACTAATTGGGAAATAATTAAACATTTTGACAATGGTTTTGTTCATTACATAAAGTTTAGTTGTTAACAACTTCATCTTGTTGAAATTCTTCCAATCTTCATCAATCATGCCCAGGGATCTCTTCCAATCAGCCAACTTCCATTCCCTTCTTTTAAAATGAGATAATCCTAGATATTATTACTTAAACGGGAGGAGTTTGTGTTGTCAAATTTCAAGACTTTTGGGCCTGCTCTACCTAAAAATATGAATGCCCTTGGGAGATTCCTATGTGTGGTGTGCAACTTCTTGATGTGTGCAACAACATCAATACCATGCAAACTATCTATCTATGATTAAGCTCCAACGTCATCCAAATTCTTACCTTCTTCTTGCAATAGATCATTGATATATTATTCCTCTTCTTGCAAGCATGGTAAATTCCACCAAATCTCTTCCCTCAGCATGTTCTAGATAAGCTTCGCTTTCAAACCACTATTTACATTCTAGAGTAACCCAAATTTGAATGAATCCTCTTCTTGCAAGCATGGTAAATTCCACCAAATCTCTTCCCTCAGCATGTTCTAGATAAGCTTCGCTTTCAAACCACTATTTACATTCTAGAGTAACCCAAATTTGAATGAATCCTTCAAAACCTAAAGATCTTATACCATGACCCTAGAAAACAAGAAGAGCAATGGTTAAATTAGCAAAATGGCACGACACTAAAAGACCTAATGAAATAGCACAAATTCAATCCATAATGTTGGAGATGGAAATTTAAGTAATCACAATAGTGAGTAAAAGATCATGTACAAGAGTTATCTCTCACGCAATCTACAAGACAATAAGTGACAAAAGGATCTACTTAAGAAATATGTTCCTTGTATAAATACTCGGGTTTGGAAACGTCACATTAGATTGGTTCAATTCACCTTTCCATCTAACACATCCTAAGAGATTAAGGAATGCATAGGTTTGTCATTTATCATAGTATATGTTAATGCATTGTGGAATCAAGAAGAATAATATGCTACATTAGATCTTTCCCTTTACTAATGATTACTTTGAAATGAAACTCCCAAAAGAGTCACTATCAAGCACAATATTCGCATTGTAGAACAAGTTTTATTATTATAGTATGAAAGAGGTTTCTGGTTTACATTGAAAACAAACTGACAAGCTAGTAAGTATTGTCTAAGCATATTGATAGCATAAATCATTATTAAGGCGTCTCCTTTTATAGTTGATTGTGGATCCTACTAACAACGTACAATAAATCTCATTCTTTACTTAATAAAGTTTTTTTTATAATATATACTTCTTAAAAAGAAGAACATGCTCCTCTCACATTCCATGTAATTACATTTTTGTTCAATTGACAAATTTATGTATTCCCTTGCTTCTCCAAAGTAATTTCAAATGTCATGAAACTAGTCAATGTACATCCATAGTGCCCTAAAAAGAACGTTTTGTTTAGATCCTCCAACTTGAGAAAACCCTCAAGGATACAATGAGTTTATAATCTAACTCTATGAATCAAATTGAAGTTGAAAGGGCAATGCCTTATTAAGTAGTATTTTGAGTTGAAATAATAAAAACTTGCAAAGCCAGTCTTTTTTTCAAATTGACCCAGAGAAGGGAGCTCTAGGAAACCCTAATGTGAAAATCTTGATTCCTCTCCTTACAAATTATGGGTGAAGATGAGAGAGAGAGAGAGAGAGAGAGAGCCCAATTGGTAAGGTTGGCCAATGGAGACCAAGCGGGTGTTAGTATTGTAACAACTTGCCACTAGGGTAAACTAATTATGATAAGAAAAGAAAGAGAAAGAGAAAGAGAGACAGTGAGAGAGAGAGAGAGAGAGGGTAAGTTAGTTAATTAGTTAGCTAACCCAAAGGAGACCATGAGGTCATGGGTTCAACCCCTACATTCCATAGTGGCATCTAGTGAATTAAGAGATATGTATGGAGTAATAGAGAGATGAGAAATTGGGTTCCGACCTAAGATGTAGTGCTTGTAGTGGAACAACTTACTACTAGGGTAAGCTAATTACAATAAGAGAGAGAGAGAGAGAGAGAGAGAGAGAGAGTGTGTGTGTGTGTGTGTGTGTGTGTGTTAACTATATTAATTTTCGTACATTATCAAAACATTTGCCAAATCATAGCAAGAATTAAACTAATGGCACCATGATGCCTGAAACGAATATATGCAAAATTATCGAGAGCAGGCCATTGATATGGCACAATGCAAGAGCATATGTATTCAAATAGGATATAGACTTTGACATGTGTAAAGAAGATGCTTGTATAGGCAGTTCAGAAATAATAACGACCTTTTTTCCTAGTTTACCTAAGCAATGGGAGTCCTTTCTCCCGGGCATTGGCAAAAGTATGGGAGGGCAATGCTTGGAAAAAACATTAGCAGAGAGAATAAGTGAAACACCGAGGATGAAATTAGTTTTCTCTGATGTAAAGGCCCTACCGCAATCGATTTTGCTTAGCAACAAACTAATGCCCGACCATGTACAACTAGTGGAATATGACGGACTCCAAGGGCAATGCTTTGTATGTAGACAGATGGGGCATATGGTTCGAGAATGCCCTAGAGGTAAGGAGACCATGCATCCTATAAATGGGAAGCAAGGATGGAAAAGCCCAACAAGTCTGACACAACAGAACAATATGAGAATAAACCATGCAATTCGTATGAATGAAGATGCATGGAAGTATATAAACAGTAAAGGAAAGCAAAAAATTATGGTTGGACAAGAATGGCTTCCACTTAGCAACAAATATGAACTTTTAACCTTAGAGGAAAATGAAAGCATAGCTAATGACAGGGAAGCCAGATTAAAAGCAAATTCGGAGAGCAACTATGTGAGAGCTATTAATGATACACAGAAATAGCAGTAGGAAGACATCTTGTTAGTGGCTGAAACTGATTAGATGCATCAAGAATGTATGGATGAGGTTGGAGAAATAAGAATTGGAAAGGTTGTAAGCCCCTTGAAAGAGCAAGATAAGTCATTGGTGACAACCCAACATATTAAGGGGATAGTAAAAATGAAAAGGCACATGCGTGCTAGAAAAGAGGAAGAGAATGGGATGGAGAAAAATAAAGGTATGTGTAAATGGCCAAGAGTGAAATGGAATCCTCAATACAAAGTGACCCCGCTATTGAATACTGGGCGACAGATCAAACTGAAACTAATAGGAAAAAAGTGGTTCAGGGAAATGTGTGGAACTGAGATGAAGAAGGACAACATGTGTAGAATCAATATCTATGGTAATTGTGATGATGAAGGTCAGATCGTTGGACTGTCCTATATGTTGGTCACTGGAAATAAGGAACCCCACAACAGAGAAGAAGCACTCGGATGGTTGGAACAACAAATGGGTGCTCATGTAGACTCAACATATGGTACTGCAATAGGTCTGAAAATGAAAAAACAATGGAAAGATGCCATGATATGGAGCTCGGGCAAGGCGAATGAGCAAGGCATATGCTATATAAATGTGAAATTTAGGAAGCTCCCTACAATGATCACGGAGTTCATGGTATACCATCTTGAAATCGTGACATTAGAAGAGGATAATCTCCAAGACAACATCTTAACGAACTAGGCTAGTGGAAGCTAAAAATGCATTGGCCGGGCCACAAAAGATGCAGGGTATATGTTGAAATGAATCTTAGCTTGCTAACATAGAATATACAAGGACTTGGTGGCACCCAATTCCAAATGAAGAAGAATGTATTAGTTGCTAAAATTCAGTGATGCACTGAGGCAATGGTGCTTGATGTTATCGTGGTGCAAGAGCACCATCTAGATGGGGATAAGATTGACAAAATTGGAAACATTTTGCCTTGGAGTTGGACCAATACATGGGGGAGTACTTATAACTATGAAAGCTAAGTATAATGCAACATACACATGCAAGGGGTGTTTAATAGAGGGTCGTGCTATCTATATAAGGATAAAACACAGATATGTGCACTTGGGCATACTAAACATATATGCCCCAAATTCAGCTGCTTAAAGAAAGGAATTTTGGGTTCAACTAGTGGACAAGAAACCGATGCAGAGTTGTGGATCATTGGAGGAGATTTTAATATGGTGGAGCAACAAGAAGATAGAAGTGGAAATGCAAATGGCACAGTGCAAGGGGAGGAAAAATATGCATGGGATAAGTTTTGTTTAGCATATAATTTGATAGACAGTTGGAATGCACCTAACTTTCAGATGCAAAAAGAAAACCCTCTTCTATAGTCTAGAGTAGGAGGAAGCGTGCATGGGAGGACAATTTCCAAGTTGGACAGATGGTATTTGGACCCTCGGCTCATCGATAGGAAAGGCAAATGTATAATTGATCCTAGAACGATGTTCTCAGACCATGCACCAGTTCTATTGCATATAAAAGAAAACAATCGATGCAGGCCACATAATGTGAAGGTGAGCAAGGAATTGGTTATGGACAATAAATGGACTGATGATATAAGAAGAATATGTTCTAATGTCAAATGGATGTATCATGATCCCGCTCATAGGCTGGCTGGGAAAATTGAGGAATGTGCATGCTTCTTTCGGAAGAAAGTAACTGAAATTTGAAAAGAGATGAGGGAGAAACTACAGAGAATGCAATGGACACTTGCTTTTATGCAGCGACTAAGAGAACAATACCCGAAGAATGTATGGATTGAGGCCCGATTAGAGGAGGCAAAATGCAAACTGGATATGTATCAGAAACTAAGGACTACCGAAGTAAAGCATCAATCTAGATGAGGGTAGGAGACCATGTTACGAAAGGTATTTTTGAAGTTGTCAAATGCAGAGGCTCTGGGACTCAACCTTCATGTTTGAAAAAGACAGATGGCACAATGACCACGTGCGAGGAGGAAATGCTTGAAATGGCCAATAGCTATTATATGCAACTACTAAATGTATGCCAAGAGGAACAGATTGATTAGGATGCCTTTAGAAATATAATAAACATGATACCGAACAGAGTTACTGCTCAGATGATGAATCGGCTAAATACCCCTATATGTATGCAGGAATTGTGGGATGCAATTGCAGATGGGTGAAAGCATGCGACTGGAAACAATTAAGGACATAGCTAATTAGCTATGCAAAAAGCTACCATTGATAAATAGTCATTTTTGCAAAAAGCTACCATTGATAAATAAGCTATATGCAAAAAGCTACCATTGAAAATAGTAGAGAGTTTTAATTATATAGATGAGCACCATAAATGTGCAACATAAACGCGCGACATAAATTGATATGTGCACCAAAATTATATACCAAATTCCTAGGTCCATTATGCATGATCCTTTCCCACATCACGTGGGCCATCTCTGGTTGAGTATTCTGGCTTAGATTACTACCACTGTTGCTAAACCCTATTGAGTCCACTCCTCCATTGCTGCCATTCTACACTCAGTTATCGACATTGTGTGGTCCAAGTATCATCATCTGCCACTGTTCAATCCGACGGAGTTCACTCCTCCATTGGCGCCATTCTACACTTAGTTGCCACCATTGTTCAGTCCAAGCATCATTTGCCAAGTTCACTCCTCCATTGCCGCCACTCTACACTCAGTTGTCGCTACTGTGAAGGTCGTATATTGCTGCCACTTTTTGATCCGACGGAGTTAACTCCTTCTCCACTGCATCCATTCTACTCTCAATTGCCATCACTGTGCGTTCCAAGCATCGTCTGCCACAGTTCAATCTAACGGAATTCACTCCTCCATTGCCATCATTTTACAGTCAGTTGCCGCTACTATTCGGTCCTGGATTGTTGCCACTTTTCGATTTGACGGAGTTCACTCATCCATTGCCATCATTCTACACTTAGTTGCCACTATTGTTCAGTCGTGTATTGCTGCCACTTTTCAATCTGAGGGAGTTCACTCCTTCTCCACTACCGCCATTGTACTCTCAGTTGTCGTCACTGTGCGTTCCAAGCATCATTTGCCACTGTTCGATCTGATGGAGTTCACTCCTCCATTGCCATCATTCTACACTTAGTTGCCACTATTGTTCGGTCGTGGATTGATGCCACTTTTCGATTTGATGGAGTTCACTCATTCATTGCCATCATTCTACACTTAGTTTCCGCTACTGTTCGGTCGTGTACTGCTGACACTTTTCGATCCGAAGGAGTTCACTCCTTCTCCACTGTTGCCATTCTACTCTCAGTTGTCGTCACTGTGCGTTCCAAGCATCATCTGCCACTATTCAATCCGACAGAATTCACTCCTCCAAGGCCATCATTCTACACTCAGTTGCCACCATTGTTCAGTCCTGGATTGTCAAAATTGTTCGATCAAACGGAGTTCACTCCTCCACTGCCGCCAGCAGCCATTCTACACTCAGTTGCCTCCACTATTCAACCCTGGATTACCGCCACTGTTTGGTCTTGGATTTGAATAACTATTCTGTCTATTGATTATCTTGTGTATTGTTGTGTATAATCTTGTGTATTGCGGAATATTTTTGTGTATTGTTGTTGCCTATAGCCATCTTTAATATGTGTCTTTTTTTCGGGAAAATTAGGGTTTAAACCCGTCAAGCCAAATGGAAGAGGAAGGAGGGTGTTTAGAATTACCCCTCAATGATCATCAGGATAGGGATGACGCTATCAAGACACAACAAGCGATACGAAAGTATTGGGCAGGAAAAAAAAAGAAAACATTGTCAATTGTTGAAGGATACGAAAGCCACACTCACTAAAGGTAAAGATAGTATTGGTTGCGATATAGGTCTAAATATCACTGAGAGTGGAAGTAATGAGACTACTATCATAGAGAGAAAGGTTGTAGACTATTTCAATGTTCAAACCAACCACATTAGCAATGAAGACAAGATGGTAGTACTTTATGGAATATTAAATGATCCACATCGATAAAGGAGTTAGTTGATTATGATGGTCTTAATGCAAACATAACATTTTTACTAGTAAATAATCTCCGTAATAGTTTTGTATCCATGAGCAGGTAAGAAGATGATCTTGTCTTAAAAAGGTCTAGTCTAATGATGTTACTTAATAGTAATGTTGATGATATTAACATCAATGTGCTATCTAAGGTAATTGGTGTTAGTAGAAAAAGTGTATACAATACATTGAACCGGATAGTTTCCTCGGGTGAACGAACTAGTTTGCTAAAGCTAACAACAAGATGTAAGCCAATGACACCCATAACATCAGAAATCAAGGATATAATCACAATATTTTGGACTAATGAGAGTAGGGTTTCACCCAATAAGAAGGATTTATGTAGGAAACGTGTTGGAAGGAGTCAATACGAGGAGCATCCCATTCATCTTCTTGACATACCTCAAGTATTTACATTTATCTCAACATTTGTTTTGACTTTTGAGCTTAGTTAGTTAGGTTATTAGCTATCTCCGAATATGACCATACCCGAATAGCTAATTACCTACCTCAGAATATGACCATAGCTAACTAACTACTAATAATAGCTAATTACCTACCTCAAAATATGACCATAGCTAACTAGCTACCAGTAATAGCTAATTACCTACCTCAAAATATGACCATAGCTAGCTAGCTACCAATAATAGCTAATTAGCTACTAGAATAGCTAATTAGCTCCCTAAGAATATCGAACATAGCTAATTAGCTACCTAAGAATATCGAACATAGCTAATTAGCTACCAGAATAGCTAATTAGCTACCATTCATAGCTATTTAGCTACCACAATAGCTAATTAGCTACTTATGACTATATCTAATTAGTTACCAGAATTGTTAATCCCCTACTAGAATAGCTATTGTACTAAACTATGGTAGTAGCTAATTAGCTATTGTAGTAAACTATGGTAGTAGCTAATTAGCTACCACTTACATAATTAGCTACTCAGCTAAAGTATGGTAATAGCTAATTAGCAAAGTAGTAGCTAATTAGCTATTGTACTAAACTATGGTAGTAGCTAATTATGTACCACTTAGCTAATTAACTATTGTACTAAACTATAGTAGTGGTAGTAGCTAATTAGTTATTGTACTAAACTATGATAGTAACTAATTAGCTATTGTATTAAACTATGGTAGTAGTTAATTAGCTACCACTTAGCAAATTAGCTACTCGGCTAACGTATAGTAGTGCTAATTAGCTACTGTACTAAACTATGGTAGTAGCTAATTAGCTTCCACTTAGCTAATTAGCTACTCAACTGAAGTATGGTAGTAGCTAACTAGCTACGACTAAGCTAATTAGCTACTGTACTAAACTATGGTAGTAGCTAAATAGCTACCACTTAGCTAATTAGCTACTATACTAAACTATGGTAGTAGCTAATTAGCTACTGAGCTAAAGTATTGTAGTAGCTAATTAGCTACTGAGCTAAAGTATTGTAGTAGCTAATTAGCTACCACTTAGCTAATTAGTTACTCAACTAAATTGTGGTAGTAGCTAATTAGCTACTGTACTAAACTATGGTAGCAGCTAATTGGCTACCACTTAGCTAATTAGCAACTCAGCTAAAGTATGGTAGTAGCTAATTAGCTACCACTTAGCTAATTAACTACATGGTACTACACTACAACCATAACAACTAAATAGTTTCCACACTTTATACAGCTTACCTAATTAGCAAAGATGGAACTAATTAGCTACACTATGGTCATAAGCAGCAATTATACAAGTTATTTTCATGTACAAGTTATTTATAACATATTACATACTAGCAAAACAATAGGTACCTGAATCTTATTTCTGATTGTTGTAACTACCAAAGTGACTTTGCTCTCCATCGCAACAACCAATGTTGCTTTCTCTAAATCAGTCTTAAAAAACTCCAATGTCTCACAGGCTTCATGCACATTTTTTAGCATATAGCTAATCAATGTCTCACCTGTATCATCGACATTGGCTTTCATTGTGTGTCGGTGTGGTGTATACTTGCGGGTTTGTTGGGAGTTGGTAGTTGCATCATCAACTGCCATGCTCCAAAATCTTGCCATTTTTTGTTGCAAGCTCCCCATCTTCCGACATCTTTCTACCGATGCCTCACCATAAATTGCCCAAGCTACCATGTACATTTCAAGGTCACGAGATTCCTTCGTTGTTTTGCAATACTCATATGCAAAAGCTCTGGCAAATGAAACAGACAACTCGTTGTTGACCGGGATCTCTTGATGTACTTTCTAGTGTAGTCTCCTGCAGTCTTCATATAGGTCCGGTCGTACATGCTTGACCTTGACCTTGCCTTTTAGTCAATGCACTTTACATACTGACATCCAGTCTACATCACTAATCGATCTATTTGTTAGAATAGCAACGTCAATACCCTCGAGCGACAGACCATATATGTTGTGAAAGTCCTCCTTTGTCTTGCAAAATTTTGCGAAGTTTGGCACTTTAGGATAGGGAGGAACGAACCACCGGAATAGAAAATCAGTAATCAGAATTGGTGCAAAAGCAAAAATTTTAATGTGAATTTGGTGCAAAATTACAACACTTTGAGACAGTAATCTAAAATTTGTAATCTATCCTTTTCAACGTGTATTAGAAATCAACCACTTAAAAAATCAGAAACCCTAATCAAAATTTGTCATGAGAATTGGTGCAAAATTACAACAGATTGCCACAGTAATCTGAAATTTGTAATCAGAAACCCTAAACCACTTAAGGGAAACACAAACCCTAATCATCACTAAAGGCAGAAATCAACCATACTACGAAATTCTGTCAATCAGAAACACACCTGCTGCTACACCCTGATCTTCGAGACATCCTTGTTTGGGACTCCAACAACTTCACTCTATTCAATTTTTGGGAAAGATGAACAGGCACCAAAGTTACAAACAGTTATCAAAAAGGAAAAAAAAAAGTTTTTTAAATATGTAACTGATACATACCTGGACGAGGATCGACTTGCTCATGTGTTGTAGCTCTGAAGGTGCAATGTCAATCTCAGAGTTTTTGTGCTACTACGGGAGCATCGTCTACATTCATGCTCAGAGTACTCCATCTGTTTGGAGTTCGAACTCGAACTCAAGATTATCAAGAATTTGATGACATTCAAGTCGACCTTAGATGATAGCATTATTCCCCATGTTCCACTACGTCAGAAACCAAATTTCAAATATTTGAGTATTCTCATAAATTAAATGACCTGTATTTAACTAATGAAACATAAAATTTCATAAACCATCCTTATGATTTTCCCACAAAAAACTAGCTAAACAAATAGCTAATTAGTTGTGGCCATTTTAGTAGCTAATTAGCTATAATAGTGTTTCCACTCGCATGCTTTTACCCAGATATAAACAAACAAAGTTGTGTAGGCATTGATGGACTCCCTCTATATTTTTACACCAAACATTGGGATCTAATTAAGGATGACATGTTGGTAGGGATGCAATACATTATGACAAAAGGTTTAATGCCTCCAACAATGTGCAAAGGAATTATTTATCTAATTCCCAAGGATGGAAAAGATCTAACAATACTCAATAATTGGCGACCATTGACGATTGAAAAGGGTACTAGGGGACATTATACATACAACGCAAATTGGTTTCCTAGAAAACCAGAGCATTGTTAACAATCTGATAACTTTCTGGGAGACTTATTCAACATGGGTGGAGGAGTAAGAAGTGGACCTAGCAGTAATATTACTCGAGTTCGAAAAAGCATATGACAGGATCTCATGGGAATTCCTAGAAGTAGTGATGGAGGCCCTAGGCTTCGAGCAACAATGGATCCTTGGAATGACTGCCTTTTACAAGGATGCTTCCAGCTAGGTTTTAATGGCTAGAAGCTTGGGAAAGAGCTTTAGGATGTCACGATCAGTACGCCAAGGATGCCCATTGGCCCCGTACCTATTCATTATTGCAGCAAAAGCTTTGCATTATTAGATTGCTGATAGATATTGGCAAATACAAGGCCTTCCCCTGCCCGAGGATGCAAGAATGATGCTTGATACAGAATATGTTGATGACACAGCAACTTACGTTAAGGGAGATGCAAACTTGGACAGACTGCAAAGTGCAATAAATGAGTTTTGTAGGGGATCAGGTGCTAAAATAAACTAGAATAAATTAGTGGGCATTTGGATGAGTAATAAGCTTGTGGTAAATTGGGCTCCAGACCCCAATTTCAGATGGTTGAGGAGAGGAGAAGTAGATACTTGGGTTTCAAAATCAGTATGGACATAGATCGATTAGAACACTACAATCTACTCGTGGACAAAATAAAAGCGAAGCTAATATGGTGGAATGCAAGAAAACTATCCTTTGCAGGCAAGTTTGTGATTGCAAATGAGGTTCTAATGGCCACTATATGGCATACTACCGCATGTTGGATAATCGCACCCAAGTCAATGAAAGTGATAAAAAGGCTTATCAGAAATTCCTTATGGGGGGGCACAGAGGAAAAACATGCTCGTGCAAAGGTTGCATGGACCACATTTAT
The DNA here is from genome assembly GCF_043228905.1 of Azolla caroliniana. Lineage (NCBI taxonomy): Eukaryota > Viridiplantae > Streptophyta > Polypodiopsida > Salviniales > Salviniaceae > Azolla > Azolla caroliniana. Next base: position 22,964,793 of record NW_028230439.1, on the reverse strand, counting down.
AAAAGAAAAAAGTGAAGGTGGGGTGGGACTAATAGATCCTGTGGTGCAAACGAAGGCCTTGCTAGGCAAATTGGTGGTCATGAGCTTGCAACCACCTGAGGCACCTTGGAAAATTCTTTAGAGACGTAGATGGAAGATGTGGTTGCCAAGACAAGGTGGAAGTTGGCCAAGTAGCTCTTTTTGGGGTTTTGTGCCAGAAATGTGACCCAAATGCCGGGGATGTACACAGAGTATATGTGTTGTTGGAATTATGAAGGCATGGCAAGGAATCAAAAAGGGAATCGTTTGTAGGTGGAGAAATGATGCAGATGCCCGAATGTACATGCTTATTGTTTGGAACCCACTGATAAGAGATGTGGATGGGCTGATGATAGGACAAAAAATAGGCTTCAATGAGCCAATTTAATCAATGCCCACGGGAATGCGTTGGCAGATTTGAAGAGATTTGAGCCTTGCTAGTAGGGATGTGGGCTAAAGGCCCCAATGTAGACCCTAGATGTATTGCATGTGGACAGTTAGAAAGCATTTCCCATTGTCTATGGGAATGTCACGAGGCAACGACTGTATGGAGAACGACATTACGATTGCTATGCCATGACTCTAATTCATTTACCCTCAAATGGGGACATGCTTCTTGGAACTATCTTGATGATGATGTGGAGAAATTGGATAGCACATGCAAAGCAATTTACAGAGGTAGAGAATGGAACTATTCGATTGATCACTGATAACAGGGCACCTATAGTTAATGCCCAGAAGCAAAAAATTGGAGATCTATGGATGTTGCTTGCACCCATTATCATATGGAGCATATGGACAACAAGATGTACTAGGGTATTTTCAGCAAACAAACGACCTCCAACACAATCTATTAAGCTAATATGGCACACATTAATAACTACATTGAGCGTCCAATATGAGCGGATTGATGGAACAAATGATGCTTCCGAACTAATGAGGCTGAATTTCAGAAAACGATGGTGTACTACACTGATGGCGGCAGAAATTGGAATGGATATACATTGGCAGTACGTAGTACCCAAATGGTTGTTCCCCCCTCCCATTAGATGAAAGAGGGGCGTGAATGACATGAGACACATAGAGAACAAACATGTGGGCTATTGAGTGTAAGATAAATAATTGATGACGCCCATATGGAATTAGGTAATGACTATCCGATAAAGGGACTAAAGTTGTGCACTAAATGACATTTTAATTAATGGAGCATATTCTTATTTGATAAAAAAAAGGAATTAAACTAATGGGATGTTTTAGATCCCTTATTTCTTGATACAAAAATCCATATAGTTTGTCCTATTAATTGTATTTTCACTATTTGCAGTTCCACTTGATAATAGATATATCACTTCAAGATTTAGCAAAGAGAGATTTGAATGGTTAGAAGAAATATAAAGAATTGTGCTTCATTATTTGTTTCAAATTGGATAAGTCAAATTTATATATCTCCAATGTAACTTAGATGTCCATATCAATCACATTTTATGAATAGTGAATTTAAACCATCTTCATAATGATTGGCCCTCAAAAAATAATAAATTTGATTTATTTTATCGATTGGTATCAGTTTAGAAATATTTACCTCGTGTATAAAATGGTCTTATCAATCTAGATTGATGTGTGATGAAAGCTATGAGAACCAAACAAATATTTATTATCTCAATTAAAATCTAGTAGCTTCAAGCATAGTACGTAAAATTCATGTTTGTCTAGCATAACATTCGTTTTCCTACGTTAGAAAACAAATGCGAATGTTATTCAAACATTCTTGTGTTTTGTTTTTTGTTTTTTCCCCCTTTTTTTAAGTTTTTTTTTGTTTTTCCCCTTTTTTTAGGTTTATTTACCTCATAATAAATAGTTAATCCAAAAGTATGGTATTTACCATACTTTGAGAGTGTTTACCATACTCGAATGATTGAAACATTCACGAGTGTGAATGCATGTATGGGACGTATGGTTCATACTATGACTTCGAGCGATCTCGAATCCGATCAGAAGCCATTCATGTGAGATTCTCCTTGTTGTTTGGGGAGTAGTTTTTATGAAACATTACTAGGTTTGTGCTCGATGTTGACATACATTAAAAGTGAATGTATCAAGTGGCTAACAATGTTGTTACATTGTTTGGAACAAAAATATCCAAGTAAATTTTAGTGGATGCAATAATGAGAATGGATCAACTTTGGAAAATTCAAAACTTTGAAAGGCATTTCAAGTACTCCAACATGGTTATAAGTTCAAAAGAAATGCAAGAAAACCTTTGTGAAGGAAAGTCTTCACTCCAACACCTCCCAAAAATTTAGGGAATAGACTGTTATGACTTTTTTACCGCTTATTTAGTATAAGCCTAAGTGTATGTTACAGGAGAGTAATCTTGCAAATGTAAAAGTGAAGTTAAAACATCAATGCTCGATAATGACTAAGGGCATGGCATTGCTTGTTATTTGCCAAGTACAACAGAGTTATAGATTCTTAGCAATGATGACTAGATCATGCTTAGCTTTTAGAAGCCAGACAAGGTGAGATGCTTAATAATGTCATGGTCAATGCTCAACTTTTGTATTTAGGAGGAGTGTGGATGCTCCATTATGACAAGCCAAGATTTGATGGTCAAAATTAGGATAAATAATATATTTGAGACTAACTACTTGATGAATATGTCTAATATTGATGATGTTCTATAGGTTCATTATTTGATATATTGACAAGTATGCATTTGCCTGTTGTCTCAAAGGTGGTCATGATACGTAAATCATCTCCATCATATATGATGAATAACTACTAAAAACAACTATCACATTTTTCGTAAAATTAGCAACCCTAAATTTTTTTTAGAAGAAAACCCACATTCCTATTGGTTTGACTAAAATTCCAAGAATTGTTTCCAAAATTTGCCTAATTATGTAGACAAAAAGCTATGTCGTTGAATAGACAAAACCTAGAATATTTCAGGTCGTTCAATTATCTTTAATTAGTTTAATCTTAGTAGGCTAACTAACACTACTCTATCCAATAAAGTAGTTGAAAAGATTTTGTTGTCAGTAAGGTAAAGTGTACATATTCCTTCAATGTGTTCTAACTTCTATGCATAAGTGGTCGAGTTTATATCTTATTTTCGAGAATTTGGTTTCAAAAGTTATGGACACATATGTGACAAAAGTTATTGATTTGTGCGATTTATGAGAATCCGACTCTACTACACCTAGAAAATGTAGAGTTTCTAAGTTCCTAAATCTGAAAATGGTGACAGCGGGATAAGAATAGATTGACACTCTGGGACCAGGAGACTACAAACACATGGACTTCAACAAATTATGAACCATCAATTGGAGTGCCCACCAACCCTCCCTCCCTCCCCCCAAAACAAATGATTGGTTGTGCTCCATCAAAAGCCACGATGAGAACACAAACACGTAGCGATTGTGTCCAGTCTACCAATGGTGGAGGCCTTACTAGTCGTTCGGTGTTTGATGGGGGGGGGGGGTGGAGCCGCGAAAGGAGGGGCACTGGGAAACCGAGGCCACGAATTGGTATATGGATCTAGAGCAAAGAAATGTGTGGGAATTGAGGTGGTGATGATTATGATGATGATGATCTGTATGTGTATGAGTATGTGTAAATGTGTATGTGTATGGATGGGGTGATGGTCATATATGTACATATAGCACACATACAAAAAAGGTAAGAAAAATGCTCATGCCACCATCCAGCATCACATCCTCTCTCTAGCCCATATATCTCTATGATCTATCTATGCGTCCCTCTCTCTCTCTCTCTCCTCCCCTGACACAGAATTTAGGTCATTTTTGTAGTAAACAAATCAACATTTGCTCCCTCTCTCTTTCTCTCTCCTCCCCTGACACGGAATTGAGGTCATTTTTGTAATAAACAAGTCATCATTTGTTCTCTCTGTCTCTCTGTCTCTCTCTCCTCCCCCCATAGTTACCTCCCTCTTTGTATACATATAAATAACACTCCTTCCTCCTCCCTCTTCCTCCTCCTTGTCACATGCAAATTGATCCATCAACTAATCTCTTGATTTGGGTCCTGTTTTGTTCAGATTAAGATTAAATTGATCATCAGGGAGCTTGGTGTGATTGGAGAACATTAAAATATAGACTAATCAATTTGGGTGATGAAGGAATCTTTGAAGATGCTGATCCGGAGGCGGGCGCACTCCGCCACCGATTCCGATCCTCTCTTCCGAGCTTTCTTACCGCTCATGAGCTCCTGCTCCAGACCTTCGACTGGTGGTGTCAAGGACAGCCTCATTTTACCTCCTAGGAAGGTAAAATTGAGCTGATTTTTTGCTTAATTAAGTTAAGAGCCTTGTTAGAGATTGGATCGAAATTGCAAGATTTAATTTATAGTAATTATTTTTTTGGGCGGAGATTTGATGATGGATTGAACCAAAAAAAACAGAGGGTTTTTTTGCCCCCCCCCACCCCCCCTTTTTCAAAAAAGATTTGCCTAGAAATAATCCCCTGTGCTTTATAATCATTCATATTGGAGCATATCATTGAATCCATTATTTTATTAAATTTTTGGGGCAATGTTAAAATTTGGATGGAATAGAATGAATTGAGCCCAAATTTTAAACAAATTCAGCCATTGAAATAAAAATCTAATGGAAAAGGGATCAAAACTCCATATTGCTTGATTTTTGGGTTTTTTATGTTTCTTCTTTTTCTGAGGGGGGTTTGCTACTTACAAATTTAACTCATTAATTAACTATGGATAGAAATGGGAATTGGTGATAGGCGAACACAGTATTAGATCATCAGCATGAGGAGGAAGGAATACCAGTACCTCCACCAAATGCAGAGGAAGAAGAAACAGATCATCAGATAAATTTAGTAGAAGTTGTGAGTAGTATGCAACAACACCCACCTGAACCTTTGGAAATTGATGAGCCCATAAGATGTCCTCCCCCTGAACCTAGCATCATCCAGGTAAAATCTACATCCCTCTCTCTCTCAATTCTATCTAATTTGCACACAAATTCATTCAATTATTCGTGATCTAGATTATGCATAACAACCTTTACTCAGTTTGGATTACATTCCATACTTATATTCTACATATTGTCATTTTTCTCTTTGATTGAACATTCTTGTAATGCTTCATTCCACACATGGATCTATGTATTTCCAACATTCAATACTACATGTCTGCGCACGTTTTCACACTTGTCCGATCTTTCGTAGACGATAACACCAACGTCTTCTTTACATTGAACTCTAGATCACATCTCCCGACACTAGTTGGATTTTGTCCATACATTGTGGTATTATGCGTCTCTTCGGAGGCACGCACTGTCATGGTGGGGATTTCAATATATCTAGCCATTGTCCACTAGTTGGATTTTGTCCATACATTGTGGTATTATGTGTCTCTTTAGGAGGCACCATAGTGATGGTGATGAGTTCAATATATCTAACCATTGTTCAGGTATGGGAAGGATCATTGCCATGAGAAGCTCATAATGTTTACACACACTAGGGGCAAAATGCAAAATGGAAACTAAGTATCAAATCCCACATGAAGATAATTTGTACAACTTAAGCCATGGGATTAGAAATTAGAAAAACTAAAAGACTTGGTATTCTTTCGGCCATATGCGAAGCGACTTAACTGATGGGAAACATTTCTACAAACATGACACTTGTGAAAGATGTCTACGAATTTAAAGAGTGGGGGAAATGGTTTAAACGTTTTGTAACCTAGGTATCCCGATGGCCTCATTTCCCTTGGCATGTAGAAACTTGTGTGGAGTTAGAACACACTAGGGAAGTGGGCTACTCCTTTCCATCTTTGAAAACTATCTAAATATTTTTGGTCACCTTCAAAAAAACACGAGGGGATGTAGCCCATGTGCAAAATGTCTAACTCCTTACATAAGTATTTCATCTTTCCTAAATGTATTGCTCTTGTGGTATTATAGGTACATATGATTTGTAAAAGTGACACATGTATTCCTTCTTTTTTGAATATAATTTCTTTCGAAACTTCAAGGATACATATTAATGATCAAGTATTGACAATGATTATTGCTTCATTATGGTTCATGTACAGGATAATCGAGCATTGCGTGGACAGAGGAGGTTGAGTACGGAACGAAGTGGACAATTAAGGTTTTTGTCAGAAAATGAAGTTGAAAGTCTTCATGAAACAAGTAAACATGCAATAGGAGATCCTATAGTTCTCGTTTAATTCTATTCTAGTAAACATGTTAGTGATTCTTAATCGACCATGAATTTAGTGGAATAGTTGTATGAAAACTTGAAAATTCTATCCATCGTACACTAGGAGATGAGAATGTGTGAAGGAAGGTTGCATGAACATGGTTGACCTTTTTAAAACGAGAGTTGTATAATCACATCCAATGTGTGCAAGATGTCCTCTTGGTCCGACCATGGATTGTTATCTTAGATTCAATGTAAGTCTCACTTCGTGTCTTACTGACTTCTTCGAAAGCAAAGCATAACATGTATAATGTGATGACCTCAATATAAATAAATGATAACTAGTAAATTGACCATGTCAAGATTATCACTAATGTAATCCCTAATTGGTAAACATCATACTAAAAAGAGTGACTTATAGTGGGATATTATTTTAGACTACAAATGTAGCTGGTTGAGTAATGAGATAAGTCTCTAATATACATGGATTGTGATCATGTTGTTCATGTCAATGAAGTGACAATATTCTAGTTGTTTTATCAAATTTGTGTGGCATCGTGATTATGTTGGTGCTCATGTCCAATGATAATAGAGTTGTTTTATCGAATTGGGGGGGGGGGGAATGTTTGGGAAGAACCGTGTGGTATGAAGTCACAAAGAATAAATATGAGGTATCGCAAGTCTATGGAAGCATGAGAAGGTGGTACCATTTCAATGGTTGGGCTACCAACTACCAATATGTTTTTGTTGTTGGGCCCTATCCAAGTTAGTAAATTTAACCTATCACGTGCTATAGCAAGAGAAAAAGGTTCATCATTTATTGATCGAGTAAAACTGGCATTACCTAAATTTTTAGCTATAGGAACAAAGAGATGTAAAATTGTCATTACCTATATTTTTAAGGACATGAACAAAGAGATGTAAAATTATCATTACTTAGATTTTAGGGATATGAGCATAGGATATAAATTTGTCACTACCCTTTCTTGTTGACATTACCTTTAAGGCAATGGTATCATATTATCTACCCTGTGTTGTGGAAAGTGATTTGTAATACCATCTTTTGAAGACTCAAGAAACAAATTAATTATTATATTTTCTACCCTTGTCTTCTTAGCATTACCTTTTAAAGCCAATGGTACTATCTTTTCAACTTTTCAGGAGGCAAGTGGAGAGTTTGGTTTGAAAAGCCTGAGCGCATGTTCTCAAACTTAATTTGTAAAGTGACCTCTTTAGGATTAAAGTGGGAAGTGATGTGTAAAATCCAAAGTTCGTGTTTAGAACTTAGATATGGGCATTTTCAATGTTGAGTCCTTGCTTAACACATGAACCCAATACTTATGACATTTTCTAAGTTTGCACACAACAAGTTTTAACACAACCATCATCATTTTCTTATATTTAACTACTTGGATTTTCGTAAGGTAGAAAAGAAAATACCTTCTTAAAGGCAATGCTTTCACATTGTGCTTTAACATGTAATAATTTGACGGTTAGCATGGATGAGTAAATCAAAGGCAATGCTTTTAATTGTGTTTTAACATGAAATATCCTTTATCCTTGTTTCCAAGCATATTGTCCCATGCTTTAGTATGTACATATAATAAATCATGCGATTATCACCAAGGAAAAAAATATCTTCAATTACCATAGTTGTTATCATCCTCAAATAATATGTTTGACAGGTTCTCATTTGAGTCACCTTACCATGTTTCAACATTTTGTTAGTGGTCATTCACAACTACACAAGAAATGTAAAGAAAGAACGATGTTAATATAGTTGTTGGGCTGCAATGATCAATAGAACTACCTCATGCCATATTGCTATCTTCACACCTAGCTTATGTGAGTGAGTATGAAGAAGCGTACTTAAGCCTCTCTAAGAGCCAAGGCTCATGGGGGTAGTAAAAGGCGGATGTACAAGTTTTGACATTTTTATCTTGTTTTTGAGCTCAACATTGAGGGTTAATATTTGCAATGTGATATTACAATATTGACATTGCTTATGTGAGTGAGTGAATATGAAGAAGTGTACTTAAGCCTCTCTAAGAGCCAAGGCTCATGGGGTAGTCGTATGCGGTTGTATAAGTTTTGACATTTTTCTCTTGTTTTGAGCTCAACATTGAGGGTTAATATTTGCAATCTGATATTACAACATTGACATTTTAGCATCTTGTCACTTCATTCTTAGTGTCTCTAGTAATCTATCCTCAATGATCACATACTTAATGGGATCACCCCAGAACTCCAATAGATATTTTACTCCCCATCCTTTAAACCATTTCATGATGTCAAACACCCAAACACATGAGAGGATTTTGCTCTTATTATTATTTGGTACTTTGCATCCTCTTTCCAAGCTTGTTTTGTCAATTTGTGACCCCGAGCATATTCTTGTATACCCTTTGCATGGCTAGTACACTTGAGGACTATATGGGTATAAGGTTCAATACTCACGTCGAAACATATGTTTAAAAGAAATTTGCATAAATATAAAGCCACAAGAGTTCCTGACAAGATTCACCAATGATAAAGCTTCCTTACATTCTACTTCCATATAAAGCCACAACGGTTTCTTACAAGCTAAATCACCAATTGCAACATACTCCACTTCTATTGTTGGTGCTTCCAATTATGATATATTATAAACCCATTGATGGTCAACACCCTACTCACCTCTAGGCATGCTACTATTGCCAATACAACTCTCTTCTCAATTTGAAAAATATAAGATGAAGAAAAATCCATGTATGTCAATGTTTATGGAGTGCTAAAGGCATAGATAACAATGACATTGGTTCCATTTAATATGGCCCGAAACGTGTAATTACAACACAAGGTTGGCATTATGATGTGTATAATAGCTAATTGTTGAAACTATGGCTATTAGCTTTGGAGCTCGACCTTGTATTGCACCATGAAGGTATATCGTTCTTTCACTTCTTCTAGATCTCCTCTTCTTCTTAGGTGGTCTTCATGGGCTCCATCATCACCAAGCTCGTTACATGTGGTAAGCTTCAAAGAACTCACACACCGGTCACGGAAGGGGAGCACAACGTGGCCAAGAACCCTACTTCAACTCGAAGGTTGTTGCCATTGAACGTAGGTGAGGTCTCCAAAGCCCACTTCACTCGTACCTTCACCGGATCCCACCGCCTCTTTTTTTAGCTTAGCAACTAACTTGTAATCATCTCCCATTTTCTATTTTGGTTAACTATTTTCCTAGTAAAAGCCATCAAAATTGTGGTGCCCATTATTTTGGTAAAGCCAACTTCGCATATGTAACAAAACTCATTGTCTAATAGTATGTTTTAGCATTACCACTTCGTGTTATCCTTTCACGGATTCTCCTTTGTTGAATGGAGAGCCTTTGTGCATTCCTTTCTTGGATTCATTTTATGGATTGGCCTTTGTGTAATGGAGTGCTCATGGATTCAAAGTTGTGTAATGGATGGGCACCCGTGGATTGAAATGACTCATGTAGTGAAGGGGCACTCTTGTAGTGAATGTACACTTGTGGATTAAACTCTTCTTTGTGCTTTCGCCTCTTCCATGCGAAAGCACTCTTTCATGTTAGGAACCCCCCTCCATGGTTCTTGCTTGCCACTTTGTTTAGGAGACGCTCACAACCCGAATTGTGATTACTTCCACAACCCAATGTCTACGATAACATCTTAATTCGATTCAACCATTGACACTTAGATGCAAGACAATTTGGCTGAAATAGACTTCATTCCAACAATATCATTAGGTTATCAAATTAATACAAGTTAACCCTCTTAAAATAGGACGGAATAATGACACAAGATTATTTTAATGCAAAATGGAAATCATGTTTGGGAGGGTCAAGCTCACAAATGACTATTGTATTGCCTTTTTGCCATCTTGTCTTTCCATGCACTCATACCTCTCTTCATGTACACCTTCACTTCCGCCTCTCATGCTCCTTGGGCCAAAACCAAGTTGCCTCCTAAGGAAAATCTTTTCACCCTTGAAAACTGTATTAGTTATTAAAAATGAAAGAGGAAGTAGAAGGGTAGATGAAGGACAAAAATGGAGAAGTAAAGGAAGAAGAAGCTCCAAGAGAGAAAGCCAAAACCTAAAAATCCTAAAAATTGACAACACCCCTTTGTCTCTTCCCCTCCCTTTTTATAGTGAGAGAGAGGCAAGTCACCTACAATAATAAAATTATGGCCACTTATGCCATTTTCCATGGTATAAAAAAGGCAAATTCTTTCCTTGCATGTGCTTTGTAGGATAAAAGTGTACAAGAAGGAGGCATAACTCAATTGGTGAGGGTTTATGCTAGGAATGAGAGGCCAAGCGTTTTGAGTCCTACTTCTACTATAAGAGATTAAACAAACATGGATGGGATAACAAGATAAATCTAAATGGATGGACATGGAAATTAGCATTTGAGGAAAATAAGTGAAGGTGAAGGTCCATGCAAAGAGAAGAAATATTATTTTTATTTCCATGAGAAGCTCTAAAGAAGATCTATAAAAGGGAGGGGAGAGCTCTTTCCTAAATTTTTTTTCTATTCTCTCTTCTCCCATCTAATCATGTGTTTAGTTTATATGTCTTTTTTTTTCATTAAGTCAAAGATGTTGTAGTGGTCTTTAATTGATTATCTAAAACGTTTACATATGTGCATGAGGTCAATACCTCGTTTGACATATTAATAATATGTGATGAGTGTCGTATGCGTACGAGGTTAATACCTCAATTACGTATTACGTTCACGAACATATGTTACGTTTGCATATGAGTTTAATACCTTGATTTGTTGTAAACGATATGCGGTTGGTCTCGTATGCGTAAGAGGTCAATACCTCAATTGCGTATTACGATGATCTCTTATTTGTGGATGTTTCGTGTGCGTAGAGGTATATACCTCGATTACGTATCTCGATCACATCATTTGTGGCTATTTAATATAACGATATGTTTAATATAGGCATATGTGGTCACATATATACGTATTTGATCGTATATATGTGATAAGTAAACATATGTGTATATTCGTTATTACGTGATTATATCGAAAGTTGTCCTTGTCGGGAAAAGGATGTTGGTGGCCGTCCTCACATTTTTGTGAGAATGGCGTTGTCACCATCCCTTTTTCAACAATTTTTTATTGTTGATAACCCCGTTGATGACCTCGATTTCGTTACGTAAAGAAACGCCAATAGCCATAATGATGTTGAGTACGTAGGGTTTGACCCACTTCAAGTGAGGTCGCTCCAATGACGCATGTATCCAACATCCCTCCCTCGTTACATGGATACGATGCCACCATGAGCTCGTTCTTACGAGAGGCATTCGTAATGACGTGACCATGTGATGGCCCACGTGAGCCTACTACGAAACGAGGGCTCATTTGGCTTGACCATTAGGTTGCACTTTGGCGTATGCCATCGTAATTACGAGACTTGAGGTTAGGTAACGTACCAACATAGTTTTGGTAAATGAGGGCGAAATAAGGACCCTTGACATATATGTTCTTTTAAAAAAAAACATATATGATCAATTGCCTCGCATATCTCTTATACACATCAAACATTAAGCATTCGAGAAGAGCAACTTACTTGGTTGGCTCAAGTGTTTAATGTATTTGTTCTCGAGGTCTCGAGTTCAAATATGACCAAGACCATACAACATCCTTGATACATATGACTATAACACATGTTTAGACTTAAGGTCTAAGTGCACCTCAGGGTCCTCGTAATAGGACTTAAAGAGCCGAAACCACATATGTGGGCACCGAAACATAGTTTATTGTTAACATTTTTTTCGTGTATAAACTATTCATGACGCGAACATACATGGTTGAGCCTCGGGGAGCCACCATGAAAAAATCGATATAGAGATCAGGGAAAGACATTTATTTGTCACCCCCATGGTTTTTAAAACACCTTTGTATTACCATAGTAACCTGATCTTGAACCTCATCTCATACGTCTAGAGGGGTATTGACGTGAGATCATGATATCGATTAATGTTTGCCCATGATATGTTTACATCACGACATGATGTTATGACTATCTCTCTGACCTTATCCTATTTCTTTTCCAGAAATAATCTTTAATGGCTCAAATTAACGACCCGATGTCATCCGCTCAAGCGGAAGGAACTCAAGGGAATCCTCCTGGACAAATGTCCACTAAGATGTATTTGGCACAAATAACCCAATACCTTAGTTTCACCGCTCAACAGATGACCGAACTTCGACAATCTCAAAGTGCTCTCGAGGCACGTGTCATTAGTCTACAACGTGAGACTAATAGACCTGATGAGCGACAAGGTGAACCATCATTTGTCGTTAAGCCATTTACGGGAGACAAAAAGGAAAGAACCGAAGAAGCAATCTGCACATGGCTGGGACGATCATGGGAGTCTCATTTTGAGCTCTATCCCACGCCAGATAGTACGAAGATTGCATATGTCCGCTGAGAACTCGGGGGTAAGGCCGCCGCCTGGTGGCGTGGGCTCCGTACTATGGGGAAATTGCCCGATACCTGGACAGATTTTGTCACGGTTTTTAAGGGCCAATTTCTGCAACCTCCCTCTCGAACCGAGGCAACACAAGCTTTAATGAACCTCTCTAGCAGGAAATTTTCCTCGCTAGAAGACTATGTTCACCATGCTAGAACCCAAATCCAAAAATCGGGTCTAGAAGGGGACAATTGGTTGATAGCTTGTTTTGTCAATGGCATCCCCAATTCGGACTATCACTGGATAGTGCATGATAAGGATCCAAAATCCTTCGAAGAGGCCGTTGAAATAGTTCTTCGCTATCAACGCACTTCGAAGAAGGACCATAACAAACCCAACGAAGTGCCTGGGACTAAGCAGTCGCAATTTGTTGGGAAACGCAAGACACCCAACGAATTCCTAGATCGCGATTGTAAGCGACAACATCCTTTTTGGGTATTCTGCAAAAAGAAGGGTCATACAAAAGATCAATGTCAAAAGCTCCAACGGAAAGAGCACGCCAACAAAGCTAAAGCTGCAGACCATAAAGGTCAGATTCCTAATGTCCTTCAGGTCTATACACATCATTTAAGTAATTGTCAATGTTCTTTCCCTCACTATGTATTGGGTCCCAATGATTTACTACGTGCAAACGGGTATATCAATGGATCTCCCGTACAATTTTTATTTGATTCGGGAAGCTCACACAATTTTGTGAATGATCGTTTGGTTCAGATATGGGGAATCCAACCCACCGTAAGTGATCACACCTACACGGTGCACTTGGCTGATGGAAGAGTACAATACATCAACGGGGCGATTCATTCATTAAGAATTTCTATTGATACTTATATAGAGGAAGTAGACTTCCATGTAATGAATCTTTGTACCACCGATGTAATACTGGGTTATCCCTGGTTTTATAATAAAAACTCTTCTTTATTTATTGATTGGGTTCGTCATTCCATTTCTTTTGTACTAAACGATTGTATGCATTTTATTCAATGTGTAAAAAAACAATCCCTCTCGATTGTTTCCTCGTGTCCATCAATATCCGAGTTGTCTTGTTGTACATTATTTTATTGTGTACTTGATCCGGACATTCACATTTACAATATCGATAATGTCCCGGTTTAATTAACATATTTTGAACAACAACAACTTGATGAAATCTTAAATGATTTTCATGATGTTTTTCCAAGTGAACTACCTGATGGGTTACCTCCTAAACGTAATATAGACCATCGTATAGATATTGTACCTAGTGTTGCACCAATAAGTATACCTCCGTATCGCTTAAGTTGATCCGAAGAAGATGAGGTATCTAAGCAACTCAAGGACTATTTACGAATGGGTTATATACGTTATAGAAATCTCCATGGGGTGCACCAGTTCTCTTGGTTAAAAAGAAAGAGGGCACATGGCGTATGTGTATTAATTACCGACGCTTGAATAAAGTGACGATCAAGAATTCGTACCCATTGCCCCGGGCTGATGATCTAATTGACCGTCTCTAAGGAGCTCAGTATTTTATGAAACTTGATCTCCGTACTGGCTACCATCAAATACGAATAAGTGAGGACGATGTTCCTAAAACGACATTTCGTACGCGCTATGGCCATTATGAGTTTTTGGTTATGCCTTTTGGTTTGACCAATGCTCCGGCTACTTTTCAACAAGAAATGAATGACATTTTCCGAGAACAACTTGGAAAATTTGTCGTTATTTTCTTGGATGATATTTTAGTTTATAGCCGTACATTACAAGAACATGCTAGACATGTCCGCTTTGTTTTACAAACATTGCGTGACAAACAGTTTTATGCAAAGATCTCAAAATGTGAGTTCTTCAAGAAATCAATTACTTATCTAGGACATCTCATAACCGAACGAGGAGTTGAAATTGATCCTTCTCGCATTGAGAAAATCAAGCTTTGGCCCACTCTTCGGAATATTCGAGAAGTTCGATCATTCCTTGGTTTTGTCGGGTTTTTGCGAAAGTCTCTTCGTAATTACTCCCAATTGACGACACCGTTTACTGATCTTTTAAAAGGTCAAACGCGTAAGTCTACAAAACCTATTGTGTGGAATGCTACACTAGACCTCGCCTTTAAGGAACTCAAGGACCTGGTTTGCAAGGCTCCTTCACTTCTTTTACCTGATCCTTCAAAACCTTTTGAGGTTGAAACCGATGCAAGCGATTATGCTATAGGTGCTATCTTGTATCAAGATGGTAAACCAATAGCATTCGAGAGTAAGAAACTTGATTCTACTCAATGTCGGTATACCGTTCAAGAAAAGGAATTATTTGCAGTTATACATGCGCTCAAAACATGGCGCCATTATCTTTATGGAAATCGCTTTGTGGTAACTACGGACCACGAGTCCTTGAAATATTTTTTTGACCAACAAGACCTGAAAGGTCGTAAGGCACGATGGGCTGATCTCATCCAAGACTTTGATTTTTCCATACGATATCGTAAAGGTTCCATGAACACTGTCGCTGATGCACTAAGTCGCATCCGTGAAGTTAACATGCTTAGCTTCACTGAAATAACATCATATCTTTATGATCACCTTCGAGGAAAGTATCGTGATGACAGTTATTTTGCAAAATACTGGGCAAGAGTTGAGTCTGGAACAGACACCACCACATCCTCGAAGGAATACTTCCACATTGCTAACGGTTTGCTCTACCGTAATGGGAAGGTTTGTGTTCCAGATTTACCCGAGGTCAAAAAGAGGATTCTTTTTTAATGCCATGATGCACCCTCTGCAGGGCACCCTGGAATACATTGTACACTCGTTCTCATCTCCACTCAATTTTATTGGCCTAAGATGCGTCCTGACATACATAGCTATGTGACTAAATGTCACCAGTGTCAGGTTAACAAAGCCGAACGACTTAAAGCCGCAAGACTTTTACATCCCTTGGACATTCCCAATAATAAGTGGGAAAGTATATCCATGGATTTTATTGTTAGCCTTCCTCGCACCCAAAAAGGTCATGATGCCATCTGGGTTGTCGTTGATCGACTAACTAAAATGGCCAGATTTATTGCTACTAAAACCACGGTAACAGCTCCTGAATTGGCTTACCAATTCGTTGACGAATTGTTTCATTTTTATGGGTTACCGATGGATATTGTGAGTGATCGAGATCCAAAATTTACTAGTGACTTCTGGACGCAAGTCTTTAAGAAGTTAGAAACTACGTTGAGCATGAGCTCCACAGATCATCCTCAATCCGATGGAGAGACAGAACGAGTAAATCAAATTATTGAGGACATGCTTCGAGCATACGTTGGTGCAAAACCAACAAAATGGGAATGTTATCTCCCAATTTTGGAGTTTGCTTATAACAACTCCAAGCATACGTCGACGGGATATAGTCCTTTTATGTTGATGTATGGTTTTCAGCCACGAGACCCAATTGATGTTAATATACATCATGATGAGTTGCGAAGTACGCAAAATTTTCTTCGGGATATGCAAGATATGTTGCATATTGCACGAGATAATATAAAAAGAACTCAAGATAGAGCGCGTTTTTATGCCGATCATCATAGGCAACCTCGTGTATTCAACCCTGGACAGAAGGTATTTTTACGTGTACCTCACAATTCTAAGACATTGTCTACGGGTAAGTGCGCTAAGTTAGCCCCATGGTTTTGTGGACCTTTTACAGTCCTCAAACGCATTGGGTCATCAACCTATCGTCTCGCTCTTCCCGATGGTGTCGGAATTCATCCAGTCTTTCATGTGAGTCGTCTAAAAGAACTTCTAGGTTCTGGCGACAATACAGTTACAACTGAAACTCTGGTTACTTCTGAAGAATTATCTTCTAAACCACATGTACCAGAAAGAATTCTCGATGTTAAAACAAAAAAATTACGTACTAAAGAAATCCGAGAATTTAAAATAAAATGGATGGATAAATCAATAAAAGATGCCACATGGGAATGCGAAAATACTCTCAGAACTAATTTCCCTAACTTTCCATTGCAAGAGTGCAATGTTTTAAAGAGGGGGAGTATGTTACGGGCATGACCATTTAATATCCCGTGGTGAGAATTTACCATAGTATTCTATACACGTGGATAAGTGTGAGGGTTAAACGAGAGTGTAAAGAAGGGGAGGATTACTTTTAATCCTCGGGATTGAGACAACCCATTAGGTCAATTGTGAACTTGCCTGGGGGCCTTGGGTATCGCTATAAATAAGAGGCCTAGCTACCCTCATTTGATCATCTTTTGACTACATCGAGACTTTGCTCTTGTGGTGGGTCAACTCTTGTAGCGAGCGCGCCAGCACCAGGTACGACTCGACGCCACGGCGGTGGTATGGGACGCCGATCGAGGCTCGAGTCCGTCTCGATCCCTTCGCTCGGGGTGGTCGGGTGGATCGGCACCCTTCTTTCTCTTTCTCCTTTCTATCTATCATTTGTTTATCCTTATCTTAAGCTTACTTTAGTGCTTAGATATCTAATAATGTGAGTTCATCAAAAGGGGTTTAAATTAATCAGTGAGATACAAAAAATATATATATAAGGGTATTCATAAGGATTTGAAAATATATTTACATAAGGGTTTTATCAATTATGCTGGAAAAGAAATTACATAAGCCCATGAAATATTAGATATTTCAATGAGATAGTAAAGAATGTATTATGCAAACAATACTCAAATTTGGAATAGCATATATACATACATAAATACATACACATGCATGCATCCATATATACCTACATTCAAACATTACATCCATGAATATGTATATACGTACATTACACCCATTATACATGCATACTGACTAAACATAAATATATGTACAAATATATATATGACCATATGTAAATATGTACATACATGTACATACATGCATTACATATTACATACATATTAGAATCAGCCATATATATTGACATACATATATACATAATACATACATAAAAATTACATATTATATATATATATATATATGTATGTATACACATTTTTACAATTTATTAGGTAATGGCTCGCTGGCGCAACCATTGGTCGAGCTCAAGGTACTCGAACTGAAGTACGACAAGGTGTTGCTCCAGCCATGGTCACCAAGGTTCAATCCAATTGAAGAGTTACGGAAACTCAACAACCCTAGGGTGATCATCGCAACATTTCCTGGCCTCCCTCCCCATTTGTGCCATTTGCTCCCTCTTTTTGGCGAACAAATAGGGATGATATGTCCTCAAAAAGCGTCAATGGCAGACACAGTTGCGCAGGTGCCCAAGTTGCGCATCTTGGTGCCTTCCCTCCATGGACTTCCATCAAGGATTAGACTCTACTCTGAGGAGCTAGGTCTCACAGTGGTGAAAGTGGTTTATGAGGGACTCCCGGGGCAGTGTTTCATTTGCAAACAGACAGGACACCTAGCTAAGGCGTGTCCTCGCAAGACTGGAAAGGGAAGCTCAGGACCTTGACCCTCGGGCAAAGTCGGGACAACCAAGGGTGACGAGGCTCCTTGGCTACCCGTTAAGAAGAAAGGGAAACTTGGAGGCCTAGGTGCCTCCTCTTTCACCCTTTTTCATGACCACCCCTTCGAAAGAAGTCCCGCTACCTTGTCACCAGCAAGCGCGGACGAGCAACTCTTGAAATGGGTAAAGATCCTCTCCGGGAGTGCCGAGGCACCCGACCTACAGGTGAGAGCTACCAACAAATTTACACTTCTTCAAGGGTTAGGGGATGGCAACCCAGAAGCGTTGGCAGCAATGTTGTCCCCATGCGACTCCTCATGCCTTTCCCCACGAGAGCCTGAACTCGTGTTCTCTACCCCGATGGAGATGCAACCCCAACTTGTACCGTCCACCCCGGAAGAGAAGTTGGCAAAGGCCCCCCTTCCGCTAGAACGTGAATGTGGTAGTGGCCTCAGATTAGTGAAATCGTGGATCCGGACGGGCAAGCTCAAGGACAAAGGAAAGGGTAAGATAGGCAGACCAACACCTGGTTTGGCGACGACTCACTTAGATAGAGGGATGCAAGATGTGCCACCGCTTCAGAGCACAAATGTATCGCGGGATCTATTTGAAGCGGGTCGGGAACGACCAGCTAAGAATCCCACAGGGGATTTGCAGCTTGCTGTGGAGACCAAACCCCCCGAAACAGGTGTTAGTTTGGCCCATAACATGGGGATCGGCCCGAACATGGGCGTCAACATCACCGTTTTCGGATGAGGATCCTAATGTGGAATGTACAGGGCCTTGGTGGAGGCCGACAACACCAAGAGGAGCTGAATCCCCTTAATACAGGGGGCCATATTGACATATTGCTTTTGCAAGAACACCACCTCTCGCAAGAGCGAACTCCGAGCTTAGTAAACCCCTTGTCGGGTGGGTGGACCACATGGTGGTCAGTTGCGAAGGGTGACCTCCACCAAAGAGGAGGGGTCTGCATCTCGATCAACGATATGGCCAGATATGAAGTTAACATCATCTGGCACGCTGGTGGAGGGTTGGGCCTTATACGTGCTTCTGAAATGGAATTGCCTACAGATTGGGGTGCTAAACATTTATGCCCCTAACTCAGCCCCTGAGAGAGCAATCTTTTGGAGGATGTTAGCGACAACATTACCTGATGCCGAGGCTTGGGTAATGGCAGGTGATTTCAACATGACTGAAGACCTGGGAGATAGGAAAGGAGGGACCTAGAGGCCTATTTATTATGGTGTGGAGCTGGATTCATGGGCTTTCCTAATTGGCAAAATCGGGGTGAAGGATACATGGGGCTCTTCCCTTAGGAGAAGCTCACATTCGCTGCACTTTTCCAAAGCCGTCGGGAATGCTAGGGGCGGTAGTCTTGCACGGCTAGATCGCATATACATCAGCTCATCCCTCGAAGAGCTTGGGGGCTCCTTTGCTATCTTGGCAGGTCTTATCTTTTCAGATCATCAGCCGGTGAGACTAGACCTTAACCCACCCAACGATAGCAAGGGCAGTCTCAAATTGAAGATCCCCACAAAGATCATGAAGAGTGAAGAGGTGAAGGCCAGTTTACAAACTATATGGTAGGACACCATGGGCAGTGAATCAACCAGCGAAGATTTGTAGAAAAAATTGGCCCTCTCCTCCTCCTTACAACAGGAGACCAAGCGCGCCCTCCAACAGGTTAGAGCCATTGAAACAAAATTAAGGAAGGCCGTTGCGGCAGCGCAACGGCTGCTACAGGTAGACCCTGGTTGCAACTGGTCTAGAACTAAGTTGGAGGAAGCAAATATGAAGGTACAGGAAAGGACTTTGGAGAAGAACCAAATGTTGTTTTGAAGAAACGCAACATGGTGGGCTGGAAAAGATGACAAGGTCAACCGATATTTCTTTCACTACAAGGCACCCAAGGGTGGTGGTGGACGTATACAAGGGTTGCGCAAACCAGACGGCTCGATAACGGAGGACAAGACTGAGATTCTAGAAATGGCAACACAATACTATTGTGACCTCCTCGCACCTATGCATGTGAGGCAAAACACGGAGCTGAATGATCGAGTGATGTCTTGCATTCACCCCAAGGTAACCCAGGCGATGGAAGTTGTGCTTGATAGCCCCATCTCTCGTTTAGAACTCTCGGAGGCGCTTAGGGGATTACGAAGGGGTGCATGCCCCGGCCCCAATGGTCTCTCACAAGATTTCTTCGAGATTCATTGGGAATGTATTATCCCGTCTTTAGAAGCCGGAGTTCAAGAGATTTGGTCCTCAGGAAAGATGCCGATTGGTTTGGCTGAGGGGATGATATATCTCATCCCCAAAGCTTCAGAGCAAAGCCTAGAGTTGCACTAGTGGCGTCCAATCACGATCCTTAACACGCCATACAAGATACTCGCTACAGTTCTAGCTCGACGGTTAGCTCGATACATGACAATCAACCTAGATTTTTCAAGAACAGGTGTATCTTTGATAATGTGTTGCTTCTTTGGGAAGCTATGGCATTGGCCGGCCGCTCCGTATCGAGCTTGGCTATTCTGATGTTAGACTTCAAGAAGGCCTACGACAGGGTGCTATGGCCCTTTTTGGAAAATGTGATGAGAGCTTTGGGCCTACCTCAAAAATGGAGGAATTGCACTTCTGCAGTCTATCGGACAGCTACGAGTAGCGTGTTGATGGCTGGTTCTAGGGGATCCCCCTTCCAACTACAACGCTCAGTGAGGCAAGGTTGTCCCCTCGCCCCATATCTCTATCTCTTTGTAACTGAGGCTTTCTCTGCCTACTTACAAGCACCAACCAACGGGCTGCGCGGATTGCCCATCCCCAATGCGATTGAAGATTTGTTGTTATCTGAATATGCCGACAATACGGTTCTTTTCTTGCAAGGTGATGAGGAGAATTTGCAACAGGCTGAATATCTTGTCGAGGACTTTTGTCAGGCGGCTGGTGCCAAGATCAATTGGAATAAAACCCAAGGCCTATGGTTCAGCGAACAAGAGAAACCAAGATGGCAACCCCATGCCGATTTTATGTGGGTCCCTGATGGGACGACATTCAAGTACCTTGGATTTACGATGGGGAGGTCAATCCCCAAGGGAGCGCAATTGGCCCACGTACAAGCCAAAATAAATAGGAAGTTGACCCAATGGAGTAGATCTAAATTATCCTTCGCTGGTAGGGTCCTTGTTGCGAACCAAGTGCTGCTCGTTACCATGTGGCACTCAGTCTCATGCTGGATTATGGACCCTGCAGGTCTGCACACGATTAAGGCTGCCATCAGGGGGTTTATATGGTTAGGTAAGGACAACCCAAAGGCTGCCGCCAGAGTGTCATGGTGTTGGTTAACGCAACCACGGGCCAAAGGGGGGCTTGGCCTCATAGACCCCTTAATGCAGAGTCGTTCATTGCTGGCTAAAATGGTGGTTCGCTGCCTCCTGCCAGGTAAGGGGTGTTGGAAGGTACTACTTCGCAACAGGCTGCAAGCAGGGACTCCCAAGTATGGTAGGCCTTGGCCCGACTCCTTGAATTGATGTTGCACGAGCAGAGTCCCACCCAAGCTAGCTTGCCATCCGAAGGACAGGGTCGCGAACTCCATCTTGCGGGCATGGTGCCATCTACGACACCCCGGAGACATTGACAAAATAGACTAGACAACCACTATTTTGGAATCCTCACGTGCAAACAAGTGACGACACGATGCTAGGGCAACTTAAGGGCCTAGCATGGGGAAAGCTGGCACAAACACGCCTCCTATCTATAGACGATTGGAGACGCATGGTTGTTTCGGGAATAGCCCAAGAGGACCTTTTCCCTCCCCTCAAGGGAGCTACGAAAATGAGGAGACTGATAGTTGAGGTAGTTGACAGGGTTCCGATGGGGGAGGCGAGAGAACATGCATGGTTCGGTCTCTTTGACGAGGTTGGAATGGTCAAGTTGCTAAAGGGTGTGAGCGGATCGGGGAGAGATACAGTTTTTGGGGACAGTCAGAGCAGGGGCTCTTGGCACCCAATCCGAGTGGTGGCACAGGTTGATAACATCTGGAAGACAGACCCAGATGTTACTAAGGTGGAACCCCATTGGAGGTTAAGGGTATACGGTTGTCGCCCCCTTGTCGATCTGGATTGGGATCCAGGGGATTTTAGATGGAAACATGACGATAGACTCCATCACTTCTTCGATTACACCACTAAATTGGGTCGGACTTTGCAGCTGCAGCGAGGCAACCCCCTTCACAATGGCTGGTGAACATTGGGCATCCCCGATGAGGCGCTCATTACCTTTGGGAAGGGTCTCTGGCGTCTCCACATGCCTGAAAAGATCAAGGTCTTTTGGTGGCAGATTGGTCATAATGTGGTGCATGTTGGTGAATGGCTAGATAAACGTGGCGACCCGTTAGGCTGCCCACTGTGCTCTCGACCTATTGAGACTCTGAGACATTGTCTGTGGGATTGCCCTCAAGCTCAAAAGGTATGGGATAGAGTGACTCGCCTCCTTGCGGCATGTGAAGTTGAAGGAACAACCTCGTGGAGCGTTGCGGCATGGATTGATCACTCGGTTGAAGGGTGGACGGACACCGACAATGCGGATAGTTGGTGCTATGTATGCATGAGAGGCAAAATTGTCAAGATCCGTTTTGAAAGAGGCTTGCAGCCTGCATCCCCTAGGTTTCCAGAAATCTGGATGTTGATCGCAGGTTTCACCTTGTGGTATATATGGAAAGCGCGTTGCCTCAAGGTTTTCCAAGGTACGGTACGGCCCCCGGAGGAAGTGATCATGGACATATGGTTCACGCTTATCAACTACCTACGAGGGCAACTGGAAGAGGTTTGCAGCCACTCCAACGACGTGGTCTCTGCCCGTTTGCGCTTTTGGCAGAAATGGCGGAACACACCTATGGTGATGCAAGGCGGGAGTGGCCCGAGGTGGAACTACCAGTCCCCACGTTGGTTGTTTCCTACTCACCTACCACCCTCTCTTCGTTGTAGGCCCCAAGAGCCGACTCGTACTAGGCAACATTGAAGGGCATCGCCTTAGATATAGGTAGCTTCTTACATTAAGTTAGGCCGCAAGGCTTCGTAAGTAGGCTCATCTTCTTTTACTTGATCGGAGGAAGACTCCCCGATGTGTGTATAAGTCTCCTTGTAGACTCTCTATGTAATAATCCTTCCTAACTAATGGTAAAGTAGCTTCATTTTGGAAAAAAAAAAACCTAAGATTACATATTATATGTATACAAATCTTCATATTTACAATGTACAAACAAGTTACATATATTACATACATGTATATTATGTATATACATGTGCACACACACATAAATAAATTAGATATTACATAGCATATAATCCATACCTATTACACAATATACAAA